>NC_037336.1:51243960-51549960 GCF_002263795.3 Bos taurus
TGGGTGAGGTTTGGGGAGCAAGGAGTTAAAGGGTAAGACGGTTGGTATTATATGCCAGGAACTATTTAGACTAAATTAATGAATGAAGCAACATAATATGCTTCTAATCAACTACCTGTTTGGGGAAGCAGACATTTATACTTGGTGCACAGTCTTGTCAAGGCTGTTTCTTTTGGGTTGAAAATCTAACCAAGAAATTCATCCAATGAGAACTGCAAAGGCACAAGATTGAAGGAAGCAGAACCACTAGAGGATTAAGAGGGTCTTTGGTGTCTACCGGCAGTGTGAAAATGCCTTTAGGGTTATAAGAGAAAAAATGGACTCTTTCAGGAAACCCATAAACCTGCTCCAGGCTGATATTCTCCAGTTGGGCATAAAAACCAGCAGTCTGTGTATACTTCTAGTTATGAGCTAACAGGTGTTTGAAAATGAAGAAACAAGTAGCATTTCTGTGATAGAGTGCCACGGAATTTCAGAGCCAATAAATTTTCTTTGAAAAAAATTACTCTGTTCTATCACTATTGGTTTATAATAAAACAGAGCTTGACCTGCAAGTTAATAAAGAAAGCATGTTTACTAATTAGACTTTATTCTCGTTGTCCCCTGTTAATTGCAAAATATCCGTCTATCTCATTTATGAATATGTTAATTTATGTCAGAAGGGCACAAGTTTCGAGTATGCAAACTCTTCTTTTAATTAGATCAAGAGAAGGTCCATCGCAGTTTTACAAGATGGATTCTAATTTTTAATCAGGAAAATAAGTTTGGCTCCTAAAAGGCACCTTCTTTGACAGTTGGAAAACACTAATTAACAGACATAACTGTATTAATTGTGTTATATCACTGAATTCTTATCAGTTAGCTTATGTTGCCTGCTTGCTAATACTACCAGTTGTGGCTTTGGTGGAGTCAACTCATAAACGTCTTTCTAATGCTAACTAGCAATCAATGCATGTAAAATTTCTAATGTTTCTTTAGGGAATTCTGCATAATAGATGTAGCTTCTCTTTTGAGTTATACCCTGCTATTTAGTGTAATTAGTCCTTAAAGCTGCACCTATCATATTATCAGCTTCCTGGGAGATAAAGAACACAGTTTATTTGTTTAAGAACAAAGAATCATAAGAGTTTCCTTTAGGAGTCTTTCTACAAATAGACTCAGTGGAAAGCTAAACTACCAAACAACTTCAGTTTCACAGCAATGAAAAATGTGTACCTCTAAAAGAATTCAGTGAATAGACTTTAACAGGGAGAAAATGGGGAAGGGATAGTGCTGTTGGTCCCAGAGATGATTAACTGTCTGAGCAGCAACTTCTCTGTTGAGGTCCTCCCAGGCACCCTGCCTCCACTGTGCTCCCAAAGGCCCCCCTTACGTGCTCGGGGATGAAGGCTCATTCATCGCACGCCCCACATCCTGTTCTAGGAAGAAGGATGTCACTGCGTGTTGATGGAAGTATCTTTGTGAATGGGGCCATCTCTGTTTTTTTTTTTCTAGGTCTGTGGCCAAAATTGGTTGCTCTTACACAGGAACTGAACATGTTTTAAGATGGTCTGGATTGCATTCTACTAGTGCTCTTGAGACACTTTCTTCATGTCCTGTGGAACATGCCTGCCTTGAAACCTTTTGGTTGATCCTTGATGATGGGGCCTTGATATTTCTTTCCTATAAACTTTTTCCCCAGGAAAATATGCAGGCTGGGTTAGTCCTAATGAGGAGCCTGTGACCATAAGACTGGGTACAGAGAATATAAGAATCAGGCAGAAGTTGACAAGACATCAGAAATGGCTGTACTGCAGTTAAATCACACCCGAGGGAAGCTATTAGGACCTAATTTTGAATCCTCTAAATCCACATATAATCAAAATCCTCCAGTGCTTGGAGAGACTAGTTCTGCAGATGTGTTAAGCATTAAGTAGACTCGCTTGTGTATGTCCAGCTTATTTTTCTGTAAATTTGTACCAGATCCCCCAAACCAGAAGTAAACCTGACATTTATAAAAATACCAGCCTTGCACTTCAGAGGTACCCGGAACCCCATATACACACACTCCATAAACTAATCGTGCAATGCAAAAATGTCACTGTTTCTAGAGTAGGCATCTTTTTACACAAACTCATTTATCATCTCGTATTATGGTAATTTAAAGGTAAATTTTCCACCGAGTCTTCTCCCCTGTGCTTCTACTGTTTCCACCTCCCTCTCCAACCTAATGAGAAAACACGAATATAACAAAACTTGGTTGGAGGGAGCTGGGAACGACAATGAAATTGAATGTAGAAGGGCAAGGCTAGGTGAAAAGGACAGCTGAAGAGTTTCTGACAAGGAGGTTTCATTATCACCAGTTGTTTCCTTCTAGGCATTCATTAAAACGTCAACTATTTGAAGGTATACCAATACATTCCTTCTTCACAGATTCCACATGGGAATTTCTCCACAGAGCCCTGAGTGAAAGAAGCCTATGTTTAGGCATTTGGGCTTTGCAGTCTCCTCATTTATAGCTGATTGCTTGTCCATAGGCCATCCACATGGGGCTCTTGGTGGCAGAATTTTACTAATGCATGCTTGTAGTTGCTAAGATGTCCCTGCTCTCAGAAGCACTGGGATGAAGAACGAGACATTTCCTAGGGACTCCAGCATAACCCCCTAGATTCTGGCACTGGACAAAAGAATTTCCCTGCCGCTGTAATATCTGCATGTGAAAAGTTACACGCAGTCAACTTTCTATAGACTTCTCCCAGGGAAGCCTCTCCACTGCCAAGTCCCATAACCAAAATGGAAGCAAGTTCCTATTAGAATTTCAGTATCCATTTTAATTCCAAACGAGGCTTTTTTGGAAAACAGAATTTTTCCCTTGCAGATTTACTAGTTTGATGTGTTAGTGAGTTGCCCACCTAACTGCATGCTGTTCATATATTTGACATTGGTCGTCAGAGAATACAATTGATACAGATGGTCACTAGGAATCAAATCTGGGTTCCTTTTCCTTCTTTACGACTCTTAGATAAAGTTTGCTAAGTTTAGCAAACTTTTGCCTATAGTTTATCTTTTGCTGAATAAATGTTTATAGGGACCTATTATGTGCCAGAACCTTCTCAAATGGCACTATAAACATTGCCTTTATATTTGGTGAGCAGATAAAGAAATTAATAAACTAGAAGTAAAAGCCTTGCAAAGGGCACAGCACCCTGGACCTTGTGAGGAATGGATAGCTTAGAACTGGTTATTTGCTCAGATATCACCTGATTTACACTCATTCTCAGCAGTACATTGCTGCTCTTTAACACCCTGCACACACCTACACCTCTGTCACCCCAAGTCCAGAATGATGAGCTGCGCTGGTCCTGGAGCCTCCCTTTTCTGAAGAGGCCAGATTGAGTCAGATGCAGCCTGGAGACATTTCGGCACCTCCCAGATGGCTTCTGGGTAGACTGCACTCTTTGTTGGTCGTGGAAGAGCCCAGCACGTGATGATGATGCAGCAGGCCTCCAGTCCCTCCAAGACCAGTTCTGAGTCTCTCAGTCAGAAATCTCTGTGCAGCCACCCAGCAGACAGCCCTGTGCCTCTGCAGGACACACACTCTGAGTCCTGTCTACTTGCTATGAAAGACCTAGAGGTCCTTGCGGGCTGGAATTTGCCTCCTAACTTAGGGACCCAGTGCATTTTCGGTTTCAATTACTTTCTTCTCTTCAACATTGTCAGGACTTCTCTCTTTCATGGAAATCTATTGTTGAGTTGATTTCATTCATAGGATTTCATTTATATTTTTCTCCTATTTGTTTCTTTCCTCCTATGAATGAGGAGTTACAAGAGGACTTCTTATCATCATCTTATTTCAAGAGAGTTCCTTATTCATGTATTTATTTTCTCTTCATCGTCAAAAAGAATCTTTAACAATTAGGCCATGTGTCGTCTTATTCAATGATCATTCATTTAAAGAATTTCAAGATAAAAGGAAAAAACTTTTTTTAAACAGGTAAAAGTATCTCTTTTCAACATTTTAAATGGGGCCAGAAAGTTATGAAAAAATCTTAAGGTGTCCATTTTTGAATCTCTCATATCCTGACACGATAAGATTCTCCTCTTTAGAATTTAAGAGCCAGCATGGAGTCCTTTTTCTGTGATGAAAGAGCACGGGGTCTGGCACTGTTCAGACCTGAATCCTGGCATATCCACTGCTCTTTACCAGCCACATGACTTAGATTATTCAGTTTCTTACCTGTAAAATGGAGATGCTATTAATGCTTCAGTGAGAGGTATATTTAGAATTTAAAAAATTATGAAAAACACTTGAGAGATAATGAACACTCACTTTTCCCCACTTGTGGATTTTTCTGTCCAATAAGATGCTGTGTGAGTTCTGTGCTCTGTCGCATCCAACTCTGCGACCTTGTGGACTGGGGTCCACCAGGCTCCTCTGTCCATGGAATTTTGCAAGCAAGAATACTGGAGCAGGTGGCCATTTCCTACTCCAAGGGATTTTCCCAACCCAGGGATCGAACCACATCTCTTTTGTCGCCTACATTGGTAGCAGATTCTTTACCACTAGTGCCACCTGGGAAGCACCACCCAGTAAGGTGGGTAATCAGCTAAACCTGTGTCACTTCAGGTCACAGTGCAAAGGATCCCCAAACAGCAGAACCACACACACTATGCACAGACGCGGATCATCTTTCCTGGGCGTGGGGACAGGGATGCATCCACCATGAATGACAAAGAGTTTGCCCCAGGCTTCTTCCCACTCTGCCCTTGGAGGGGTGCCCAGTGGATCTTCCCATGTCAGGCACTACTGGAGAGTGAGATTACTTCATACAAGAGTCACAAAGGAACCCACGGAGAGGAAACACACTCGTTTTCCTCCTCTTAGAAAACCCCACAGGGACTGCAAGGATTATACTTTCAGAGTAGGAAAAACGGCATCAATCCACAAAACCCATTTGCTTATAAATTTCGGCTACAGGGTCAGTCTATTTATGGGCAGTATATATGACTGGCTGAAATGGAAATGACTGTGTATTATTTGTTTATTTCACAAATATAACATTTATAGAGGAACTATTTCAGTGCCAGGGACTGCCAAAGTATAACAATAAGTAGAAATAAACATGCTCCCTGGTGTCACTGAGCTTAGGGTTTACCGACAGAGAAAAACAGCCAAATAATCACACAAATAGAGGCAAACCTAGAATACTGATAAACATAAATGAGAGGTGCATGGTTTACTCGGAAGCTTGTAATAAGAAAATATGAACTTGTTGTGGGGTAAGTGTGGGGGAGACCAGTGGCCAGAAAAGGCTTTTCTGGGAGCTACAGTTTGTTTGAATAAGAGCTACCCTGGCAAAGAGGAAGGGAAATGCAGGCGTGAGACCCAGTACGGGAGGGAACAGGGTGAACCAGTATCCGTTTGAAGGCAGACAGAACACTCGTGAGATGAAGCTGAAAGATGGGCGGAAGCCAGGGCATTCTATAGTTTTAGTGTCATGATTTTATAATTATTTCTCTTTACTTTTATTTATTAAATTATTTTTTATTGGAGCATGGTTTCTTCACAATGTCTTGTTAGTTTCCACTGTACAACAAAATGAATCAGCCATACATATATGTATATCCCCTCCCTTTTGGATTTCCTTCCCATTTAGGCCACCACAGAGCACTGAGTAAAGTTCCTCCTGCTATACAGTGGGTTCTCACCAGTTACCTATTTTATACATAATATCAGTAACGTGTATGTGTCAATCCCAATTCTCTGGTCTTCACAGGCTACTTCTTTGTTAGAGTTGTGATGGTACAGGGTGAAAGCACTGACTGCATTTCTCCAGAGGACCTGGATTCAAATCCTGCTCTGCTTCTTCCTAGACACATGATACTGGGCACGTTGCTTAGCCTTTCTGCATCTTAGTATCTTCAACTTCACAATAAGGTGGATAAAAACCTCATGGGACTTCTATGCAGATTTACTGAATTGATGAATGTAAAGCCCTGGGGACCATGTCTGGCACCCAGCAAGCACTATGTAAGTGTCAGCCATTATTATTATTTTGTCCTTTATCTGAAGGGTGATGGAAATCCACTTGTTTTGTGGTTGCCCCATGGATACGGGTATCAATCCTTCTCCCCAAATTGGTTTTGGATGTTGAAGCTGATGATGCCACAAATGAATCAACCAAGAAAGTGTGAGAAAGTTATTGTACACGTAATAAGGCTTCCTGTGAAGAGCAGAACAGGCTCCAGGGCCACTCCAAAATGGCCTGAGTGAAAGGAGAGGCCAGGGGCTCTGGTTTTCATTGTAAATATAAAGAGTGGGGCTGGGCTGGGGATTCCCACCTATATGTGTGGTTTGAACATCTTCACTGGCACCAAAGGAGAGCGTGCTCAGGTTTTGTTAGCAGCTTACTCAGATCTGAGGCAAAAGAGAGGAAAGAGAAGAGACGGGAATCAAAAGCTGTCAGTGATCCAGCATCAAAAACAAAATCAGACCCCAGTTCTACCACCAAAGGATTTTTAAGAAGGGAGGTGACTTGGTCACGAAGATTGATTTGGCTGCAAGGATTTACCTCGCCTGAACAACGTTGCTTATCTTTCATACTTTCTTCCAAAAATGAGAGCCTTTTTTTTTTTTTTACTTTCAAGACAACAAGTGGATTTTGTTGACTTGTCAAATCACTTTGTCAGCTGGACTGTGGCTGAGTTCACGTTCATTTAGTTCTTGGTCATATGGATTGATTAACAAAAGTGATGTGAACAATATATCCCATTAGGGATACAGTTTCTAATATAATTTTACAATATGCCAAATGTCAGCTGAGATCACTGTGATGCTTTTCTTCTTCTTTGATAATTTTTACAGCTGTTTTTAACATCATTTCAAAATGACTGAAAATAATAGGTGCTGCTTAACAGGCAATGCTGTAATTTTTATATCTTTAGTTAAAATGCACAATCCTTTTTCTCCTTCCTATCACTGCTCTTTTGTCCTCCGTTAGCTTAAGTTAGTCTAACCTCATTGAAATCAGCTAAAGGAAGGACACGAGGTGAGTGTTGCATATTCGTCTTTAGGTCAGCTATTATGGGATCATTCGGTGCCTTTTTTCTATGTCAGGTTGAGTTTTGATGGACCAAAAACAAACACAGCAAGCTGATATTTGCTCCACTGTACTTTTGCTTAAGCTCTGAATTAACTCACTCCAAGCAATGAATCTATGCATTGACCCAATCCAATGTTTGACTGCAATCCTGTGTAACATCTGCCATGACTGCCTTAAAACTCATTTTAACTTTTAAATTTATGTGAGGAGGCAAACTCCATATCTCACCTTGCTTTCCATCTCTCCTCCTGACTGCCCCGGTAAATGTTCATGTTTCACTCACCAAACTCTCAGTCAATTAGATGTGGAAAATCAGTCAACCTCTCACTCTTCCTTTTCTGTTGAAACTGTTGCCAAATCTCATCAATTAGATTTTGATTTTTAATTTACATTTTTAATCAAAGTAATGCATGCACATGGGTAAATATCAAATGACTACAGCAGAATTTGTGACAAAAGCAATAGCCTCTTGTTCATCCAAGTCTTGCCCGCCAATTTTTTTTTCCTTTTTTCTGTGATAATATTCATAGTGTGAGCAATAACCTTATGATACTATTTCTTGATGTATTAACTTCAGATGTTGTCTGTTGACTTTTTCGATAATAAATGAGAATTGATATTGCTAACACCACCTCTTCTCTGTCTTTCCCCACCCTAGCTTCACTTCCTTCACTGGTTAATTCTAGAACCTCAGTCACCCTGTTTCAACTCCCACCTTTTGTTTCATCAAACATGGACAGTATTTTCTATTGTCCATATTGAGAGATAAAGACATTGGTACTCACAATTTTCCACCACCTCTTCCCCTTTCTACTGCCTCATCTCTGCCAACAAGTTCATTATTTTGATATTGTGATAGTCAATAGTGTTGACCATCTCTTCTCTTGTAACAGATAATTTTCCATAATTTGTTTAACAGTTAATTATAAGATGAAAACAAAAAAGCACCATTCACATTGTTACGACTTAGATATTGTATGTTTGCAGAAGAAAATTCTGCCTATTCCTCTCTAGCACTGTTTCAGGTCTTATTCCTACAACTCAACCCCAATTTGCAATACCTCCTGGGCATCTTAGTGCTATAGTCTTTAACTCATCAAGATCTCCAGCCTTTCTCTGTTCAGAGTCAACCCACAGTGATGTGAAATTAGTATTTCTGAAGCATAGCTCCATTGACATCACAGCTGTTTTCAAAATCCTTCAATGGTTTGGCTAAAGCATCTTGTCAAAATTGTTAGCTTAGCTTTCAAAATTTTTTACCAACCTTGTCTTTATGTTTATACTCCTACTTTCGCCTCCATCCATTTTATGCTATACATTTGTTCCCTGTAAAAGTCCTACCCAATCCTATTCTCAGACTTTTGCTCACAATGTACCCCTGTCCTTGAAGTTTGCCACACAAACCTATTCCCAGTAAAATGTCTACCTTAAGGCTAAGATCAAATGCCTTATTTATCCCCAAAGCTATCTTACATAATTTTCTTGCAGCAAAATTGTTTTGTACAATTTTTTTTTTTACTTTCACATCTGTTTTAGTATCCTGTTTGGATTGTGTCTTTGTAGACTGTTTTCATTTATTCCCCATAATATCCATCATTGGAAGAAAAGGGGACTCAGAATGGAGCAGAAATTTCCAGGCTAGGTCTCTCTTTTACTGTCTTATGGACAGAATCCAGCTTCAGGGCTACTGGCTGATGATGTGTGTGCTCAGTTGCTCAGTCATGTCTGACTCTGTGACACCACCAGGCTCCTCTATCCACAGGATTTTCACAGCAAGAATACTAGAGTAGGTTGCCATTTCCTCCTCTGGGCGATCTTCCCAACCCAGGGATCAAACCCATGTCTCCTGCGCCTCCTGCATTGGCAGGTGGATTCTCTACCACTGAGCCACCTGGGAATCCAATATTCATCATACTGGGCACTAATCTACTCACTTAGCTCCAAAAACATTTGATTAATTGAATGTACTTTTTGATTTTTTTTCCCTCTGCTGATAGGAACGTTGCATTGCTAGGGGTTTTTGTATTGTCTTTGTATTTTTGACAGGTTGGAAACACAGGGAAAATTAGGAAATACATTTTGTAATTTGTAAATAACTTTGACTCTCACAGGAAAAAGGTAATATCTGTACATGTAAAAGATAATTAGGATGATTGAAAATTTTTATCTTTAAAATGTGATTAATTTAAGTATACCTTTCCCCTGCTGTTGACTCTAGAAGGATGTAGCAGTTGAGAATACATGTACTACAATTTCCTGTCCCCTGTTCAGTGTCTTTATGCATGCATGGCTGGTAAATAGCTTCAAAAGCCAATGTTTAGGCATTTTCCTTTTCCTTTCAATTTCTTGATATTTCAGATGAAGCCTGTCTGGGGTTTCATTTTGTTCCTAGACAGAAGCATAATGATTCTCTCTGCTCTCAGTAATATGCACTCTACCTGTTTCAGTTCATGTGTGAATGGATATCACTAGTGTGAACTGGGTGGGTCTCCATGACCCCAGCTCTCTTTGTGTGGGGAAATGGGGTCTGGAACCATTTTTACCATGAACTTTCTTCTCTTTCTCTTGTATGAATGCAAGTGACTTTGTAAACTCTTACAGATTCTCAGAATTTTTTTTTTTTCAGGAACTTCTTTTTTTCCCCCAGAGAATTTTATTCATTTTCAAATAAATACACATCTATCTTCAGTTCACTTTTTAAAAACTTACTAATATAAAATAAGTGGGGTATTACTCATGTCCACTTTATAGACATAGAAGGTGGTTTCCAAGCAATAACTGACTTACTTTTCATGGCTAAATGAGAGAATGGGACCCAGAACTCTTGGTCACTAGTAGTACTTATCACGCAGTGCTGTGAAACATCCCATTTTGTAGGTGCTCTGATTCACGTCCAACTACCAAGTTTAATTTAATGATGAAAAATAAGCCTTATCATGCCAGAGAGAAAGGCATTCAGTTTGATATCTGTGTGCATTGTTTATTTGACATGAAGAAGACATATTGCATTCATCCTACTCAATTTTCCATCCCCTTCCACTCATGTGCCCCCAAATTATCCCCAGTTTTAATCTATGCCTCTCAGGCCTCCCTAGTTCCTCGTTCTCTGATCACAAACTGAGTTTTCTGGAACAAAGTCAAGCACTGGGTCCCCTCTTTGCTAGTGGCAGAGGGTGGGAGATAAGGCAAGGAATTTGGGTGGCAGGCAGATGGCAAATGGCTGGCTAGTGTGCTGAGGGGTTGTTTTTGTCATAGGATTTTGCATATTAATGATGTCTTCTCCTAGGGAAGAAGTGCTAATCTGTTAAAATGTCCATTTAAAAATTCATAAGGAAGAAAAATTATCTATCTCAGAGAGAATGTTTAGACCACACTATCTTGAAGATAGGATTAGGACTTACAAAAACTTAAAAAATTCAGCTCTCCAAAAGCCTGGTTAGCTTTTTTCACTTTAATGAAGAAAACCAGAACAAAATAAAAACCTACCATAATATAAAAGACAACTTTCAGTTTCACTTTTCCTCTAGAAGTCACTTCTGAGTCTTGAGAAGAAAACTTTTTTAACCCATTCCCTCTGAGTCTATGCCTTGGAGCTAGCCCACTAAAGTCCTTTTCCTAAAGTGTCACTATATGGGGTCGAGAGTGAAGTGGAGATCTTTTCAGTCATTCACACACATAACTTGGACATATAAGCAGCCAGTTTTTAGAGATAGCAGATCACTGGTCTACTGGTCTTTTGCTCTAGTTAGTTCTGGGCAAGTTTCAAGAGAAGATCCAGATTGGTTCTCTTGGTGCCTTGAGAGAGAGAAGTTTGGCTCCTCTTATAAAGCATCAACCAAAGGGATTGATGCTGTCTCTTGTTTTTGAAGTTTCTCTTTCCTCTGGAGTGACAAACCCAGACTCTGTCTGGGTCACATATTCCCCCTTGTCAGAGAGGCATTTGTTGTCACCATAGAAGACACTGGAACTGAGTGGGCCTGGCAGCTGCCATCACTCCTCCTGAGCCCCAGAGGCAACCTTCCATATCCTTAACTGGAGCAGGGCAGAGTCCTGGAAGATGTACCGACAGTGATGGTCATGTTCAGATTTCATTACAAGGCTCTCATTCTTTCATTCTCTCATGCAAGACAGAATTCTAAATGGTCTCTAAGCTCCCCACCCCACAGTGTACACAGCACATCTTCTCCCAGGTATACAGTCAAACAGTGTTCCAGGGGTGAAGAGATATTGCAGATGCAATTAAGGTACCAAATTAGCTGACCTTAAGAAAGAGACTGCCTCCAGGTGGGCCTGACCTAATCAGGCAAGTGCATAAAAGGGACAGAGCTTTTCGTGAAAAAACAAAAAACAAACAAACAAAAAAGATTCAAAATGTGAGAAGGATTCCATGCCACAGAGATTTCTCTTTCTGTCTTTGAAGGTGGAGGGACCATGTGATAAGAAATGAGGCTTTCCTCTGGGAGTTGAAACTGACCCCTGGCAGATAAGAAGAAAGGGGACAGGGACCTCTATCCTAAGACCACAAGGAATCAAATTCTGCCACAACTACATCAGTCTGGAAGATAGTACATGCTGGATGATTATGGCTGACACCTTGAGTTTAGCCTTGGACTGCAAGGAGATCCAACCAGTCCATTCTGAAGGAGATCAGCCCTGGGATTTCTTTGGAAGGAATGATGCTAAAGCTGAAACTCCAGTACTTTGGCCACCTCATGTGAAGAGTTGACTCATTGGAAAAGACTCTGATGCTGGGAGGGATTGGGGGCAGGAGGAGAAGGGGACGACAGAGGATGAGATGGCTGGATGGCATCACTGACTTGATGGACGTGAGTCTGGGTGAACTCTGGGAGTTTGTGATGGACAGGGAAGCCTGGCGTGCTGTGATTCATGTGGTCGCAAAGAGTCGGACACGACTGAGCTACTAATCTGATCTGAGACTTGGAGCTGAGAACACAGTCGCATCACTCCCAGACTTTGACAAACAGAAACAATGAGTAAATAAATGAGCGTTATTTTAAGCTGCTTAGTTTGTAGTCATTTGTTATGCAGTATTAGAAAATTAACACAGTGGCAGGGCTTCCCTGGTGGCCCAGACTGTAAAGAATCTGCCTGCAATGCAGGAGACCCAGGTTTGATCCTTGGGTCAGAAAGATCTCCTGGAGAAGGGAATGGGTATCCATTCCAGTGTTCTGCCTATGGACAGAGGAGCCTGGTGGGCTATAGTCCATGGGGGTCACAAAGAGTTGGATATAACTGAGCAACTAACACTGACACTGTAGTGTCACACGGAATATCTTACAGTCACCTTCCAGGATGATCTGGGAAGTAGATAAGTTTTTTTGCTATATTAGAAATTAAAAGATGTAACTTTCTCTCTCTCCTACTGAAAAACTCCACTAGGTAAGTGTCTAGTTTAGACCTGACAGCTAGTAAGGTAAAGTTATGGTTCTTTAAAAAATTGGGAGTTGCTTTACAATTTTGTGTTTGTTTCTGCTGTACAATGAAGCAAATCAGCTATATGTGTACATATGCCCCCTCCCTCCCACCCACCGCCACATCCCATCCATCTATGTCAGCACAGAGCACCAAGCTGAACTCCCTGTGCTATATGGCAGGTTCCCACTAGCGATCTGTTTTTAACATGGGGCATGTAGATTAATATAGCCACTATGGAGGACAGTGTGGAGGTTCCTTAAAAAGCTAAAAATAGAACTACCATATGACCCAGCAATTCCACTACTGGGAATACACCCTGAGAAAACCACAATTCAAAAAGACAAAGTTATCTTTATCTGTTGTCATCCTTTCTGCCCTTAGAGATTCACATGAAAACAAATAGAAGAGCAAACTAGAAACTATAAAGTCTTCAAACTGTATATGGCAATTTTTTTCCCAGGGTGTATTTCAGAGAACTTTATTGATTTCATGTGTTTGGGTCCTTATAGCCACATCTGCGAACCCCAGTGCACCCCTAAGTGAGAATGCCATCTAGGAAAGAGAAGGGTTACCCTGGTTTTATGGGGTAACTGCCTATTTTTGCTTTTTGACAAGTTCTCAGATATTTTTCACTGTCTACATGTTTAAATCTTCCTTCTCTGTAAATAATCCTTGTCAATCGAGTGTATTTTTATAGGCAACTGAATCACTACTGCTAACCTTGTGGTATTAATGAAGAAGTCAGCACTGTCCCTGTAGGGCTGTAAGGAAGAGCTTAGCGCGTCTGGCGAGAGCCCGGCCAACTTGGCTGAAGCAATCATTGAACACAGTTTATTGGATTGAGGCCCATTATCCAGGTCGAGTCCTGACACTTGTCAGCCCCCCTTCTTTACTCTGTGTGAACACACGGAAGTCATGAGGTTGAATTTTGCAAGTGGCTGTTAGAAATAAAGTTCACGATCCCTCTGTTACATCGATACTACCTGACTAATGGTTAAAAGAAGCACAGTGGGATATTCTCTATATTATTGGAGACAAATATATTGCTTATATAATTAATTTATTTTGTACTGAAGTCCTAAAAGTCAAGAATGACTGAAATCGTTAATGCGATGCTAAGCTATTGTGTCTTACTTTGCTGCTTGAACAACCATCTCATTATAGGCAAGTACTGATCATTGAAAACTTTCATCTCTGGCTCAGTATGAGCAGGCTTCTTATACTTAAGTGACCATGTAAGCTATTTGGTTCTGAGGTGCAACCTTTTAAGACAAGGGAGTCTTGTCAGTTTATCTAAGATGACACAAACACCAGAGAGCAAAAGCAAGGCCCCTCCTCCAACTGCTGAGCCAAATAAGCACTGGGGCCAAGCAATTAGTGCAACACAAAGGCAAGCATTACAATATCAGAGCCAACCTCCATTGTCTCCGTGCACCCCACAGGCTTGACAAGTTTTCTCATGGGCCACAGCAACTGTGATTTGGAAAGTAAACCATTTATATGTCACATGACTGGATTGGTCCTTTAGACCTCCACAAGCTTGCTATGATTTCAGGACCTCAACCTCAGCTATGAGGCTGATGAAGATCCCTGGAACTGGTCACATTTGGGGAATGGAGATGAGTGAGAAGCGGGAGCATGTATCTGGGTGTTTTATCCAAGTCTTCTGTAACCAAAGAGCTAAGGCCTGAGGGACTTGGGGGAAGTGAAAGTGATGGAGGCTGTTGGGGATGCTGATGGAAGGAATGTTTCCAGCAGCAGGCTTTGGATTTGAACACATATGAGAGAGTTTGAGCTGGGCCCTCTCAGCTTGACATAGTTGCAAGAAACTGAGGCCATCTCACAGTGTTTTGGCGTCTTCTGTCTTCTGGATGAGATAGTGCGCTAGAATTCTCCAACTTGGAGAAGTCCCAGAAAGTAGCCCTGATGCCCTGAAAGTGTGTCGCAGCCCCTTTCCTAGGCCTGGAGGCACTTTTTCCTCAGGCAACACACCTGTGACCCAGACACTTTTTATCTTTCCTCATATATCATGTTCATAAATACATACAGGATAAAACAATATGGTGAAGTCAGATTTATCTTCTTACTATTATTAAGGAGAATTCCTTTAAGTGAGCAGATACCTTAGGCAGAAGGACACATCCAAATAATCAAAATAAAATTCAGACTCTCCTTTGTAGGATATCTTGGTCAACCACAAAATTACCCTAATTGTTAAGTTGGAACATATACGCCCACTTAACTGTCTTATGTTTCTAGTTATCTAGTTTTATGTTTGGCTAGTGAAGATTAGAAGCAAAAATATTCAGAGCATACTTTCTGGAGAACTCAACTTCCCTCTGGAAGGATGAGCTCAGAAATGCATAGGAGCTATGGAGCCATCTGATTGATGGCATGACACTCACCCATAATGACCTATGTAATGATGGACAATCATGCCCCAGATTGATGCTGGTCATTGAATAAGCTGCTGGGCAGTATTTCAGGTCACTGCAAAGTGCAAGAGGAAATGGAACTATTGACATTATTTCATACAAATTTACCTAAGTGTGGAAGTACAAGATTTCAGATGTTTGCTATTTAGGTTGAGTTATCCTTAGTGGGGTCATGATGTACAGTGGCAATGCTATACATTTTATTTAACAACCTAAAAATAACAGTCTCAATAATTTTGAAACTGGTTGCATTTTAAATTACTTCCTATAATACCATTTATTAATTAATATTCATATTCAATTTTTTGGCCACTTTACATTTCATATCTCTCCATCTTTTCTTTCTTTTCTGATAAACTTATAATAAAAGGAGACTATTTAAAGGAAAAGGTGCTGCAAAATTACTTTTTCCTTATTAATTAAAATAAAAATATACACTAACTTATTTCCTTCAGTGGGATTTATTCTGGATAATTCCATGCAGGAAGAATTGAGTGATGACAAGGCTTTTATGCAAGTGCCTCATTTGTGCTGTGTCTTAGTTGAGTGAGACATAAGGTGCTGACCCAAGCTGTATAGCAAAATAGTTAATTCCATATACCTTGGAATTAGAAAGATTTCTGTCAAATGCTAATTCTACTATTCACTGGCTAGCTAACTTCTGTGATCATCTCTAAGCCTTAATTTCTTCATCTACAAAATGGGGATTTTATTTCTTAGGGTCACTGTTGTGAAGGTTAAATGAAATAATATGTATGAATTCCTTAGTGGGGTGTCCAGCCCATTGCAAGTCCTCATAAATGGTCACTATTGCTGATAGCAGCATCACACTCATTGAACTTCTATCTGATGAATGCAGGCATTTCCTCAAAGGCTGTAGGCAGAACCCCCTTTTGCCCCATGCCCCATACCTGTGCCTGCTGGGGTCTGCACAATGGAGGCAGCTATGTTATGATTCTCCCACTTCATCACCAGCTCTTCAAAGGTTCTGCAAACTCTTAGATAGGGAGGTGAGAAAGGTTAAGTTGGGTGGTTTCTTTCCAGCAACTCGTCTGCTTTCAAGCAAGACCACAGGGGAAGCAAAGAAGGATGAAAGGCTTGAGGACAATCCCAAGACCCAGTTTCTAGCACCTTACCTATTTCTTTTCTGGACACTGTGCTCTTCCTTTCAAACGATGGTTTCCAGAGGGCCTTGGCACAGCCCTACAGCAGACAGTGTGTAATGCCTGCTGGATCATGGTGTGCTCAGGCCAGGCTGCATGGCAACGGCAGCCCCCGACCTGACCACCCAGTAGAGTTCTCTGACCAGCTTACAGCCTTCCTGGGACTGGAAAACAAAGCAACCATTGTCACACCACGTTCTGTGGAAAGAGGCTCTGTGGTCCAATGCTGCTGCTGCCGCCGCCGCTAAGTCGCTTCATTCGTGTCTGACTCTGTGCGACCCCATAGATGGCAGCCCACCAGGCTCCTCTGTCCCTGGGATTCTGCAGGCAAGAATATTGGAGTGGGTTGCCATTTCCTTCTCCAACGCATGCATGCATGCATGCTAAGTCGCTTCATTCGTGTCTGACTCTGTGCGACCCCATAGACGGCAGCCTACCAGGCTCCTCTGTCCCTGGGATTCTCTAGGCAAGAATACTGGAGTGGGTTGCCATTTCCTTCTCCCTGTGGTCCAATACGTGTGTGAAATCTGTTTATCCTGTCACTCTCTGGAACATTTGAAATGTGCGCTAGCATTAAAGGCTCTAGAGGTGTACTAAAGAAATGTGGTGAATTTTTGTCTGGTCAAATACTACATCAAATGTATTTGACCAAGGAATCACCAAATCCTTCCCAAGATGGAGTTGTTCCTGCATGGAACATCTCACTCTTGGGCAGACTCTGAAAACAGTGGTTTGGTCTGCTGTTGTGAGAAGTATTGCTCTTTCTTGCCTGGAAGACATGCCTTGGAAAGCCAAAGAATGGACATCTTACATGGAATCAGCTATTAGCCAGACTTTCTATTCTAAATTAGATGGAGAAGAGTATGCACATGTGCTACTGATGTAACACCACTTTTGAATTGGGCTCATTTTATAGCTTTATCCTCCATTTTTTCCAAGACTCACTTACTACTGGGCTCAGGAAAAGAACAGCTGACACTGTAGCCATGAGCAGTTTCCATACCCACTGATGAAATGTTTACATTTGTTCCATGCAGTCATGAACACCATAATTAAACATAAACAGAAATAATTCTGATCATGGTTCTAAGCACAAATTGCATTTAAAAATTAGAAAGTAAAGTGTAATGATACAGCTTTACTAAAACAAAACCAAAACCAAAAAATAAAAAAAAATAAATCCAGCCCTCACTCTCAAATAGATAGGCTGGGTGTTCCTCTTTGAAAGAAATCTGATCCAATGAAAATTGCCATCTCTCCTATGGTGGTGCTTAGTGTGCTGGACTCAGTGAACTGTCATGAAAGAATATTATTGAAGAAACACAGAAAATTAAGTTATTTCATGGGTATTTAGTTTCATTCTTCTGAACCTTTACAAGTAAGATGTTTACCCATAATTGTTGTAATTTTAGTTTCATAAATGTTGTAATTGAAAAACTGTAATCTTTTTTCTTTCCTTATCTTTCTTTTTGTGCATACATACACTATGTATCATCTTTGCATCATATCTGTCTTCTAAATTTAAAAAAAACTTCTGAAAAAGTTTAAATGTTTTTTTAGTTTCAATTAATATTTCTGAATATCAGGATCATATACTTTCAGTTCAGTTCAGTTCATTTCAGTTGCTCAGTTGTGTCCGACTCTTTGTGACCCCATGAATGGCAGCACACCAGGCCTCCCTGTCCATCACCAACTCCCGGAGTTCACCCAGACTCACGTCCATTGAGTCAGTGATGCCATCCAGCCATCTCATCCTCTGTCATCCCCTTCTCCTCCTGCCCTCAATCTTTCCCAGCATCAGAGTCTTTTCCAATGAGTCAACTCTTCCCATGACGTGGCCAAAGTATTGGAGTTTCAGCTTCAGTATCATTCCTTCCAATGAACACCCAAAACTGACCTCCTTTAGGATGGACTGGTTGGATCTCCTTGCAGTCCAAGGGACTCTCAAGAGTCTTCTCCAACACCACAGTTCAAAAGCATCAATTCTTCAGCGCTCAGCTTTCTTCACAGTCCAACTCTTACATCCATACATGACCACAGGAAAAACCATAGCCTCGACTAGATGGACCTTTGTTGGCAAAGTAACGTCTCTGCTTTTGAATATGCTGTCTAGGTTGGTCATAACTTTCCTTCCAAGGAATAAGCGTCTTTTAATTTCATGGCTGCAATTACCATCTGTGGTGATTTTGGAGCCCCAAAGTATAAAGTCTGACACTGTTTCCACTGTTTCCCCATCTATTTCCCATGAAGTGATGGGACCAGATGCCATGATCTTTGTTTTCTGAATGTTGAGCTTTAAGCCAACTTTTTCACTCTCCACTTTCACTTTCATCAAGAGGCTTTTTGGTTCCTCTTCACTTTCTGCCATAAGGGTGGTGTCATCTGCGTATCTGAGGTTATTGATATTTCTCCGGCAATCTTGATTCCAGCTTGTGCTTCTTCCAGCCCAGCGTTTCTCATGATGTACTCTGCATATAAGTTAAATAAGCAGGGTGACAATATACAGCCTTGATGTACTCCTTTTCCTATTTGGAAGCAGTCTGTTGTTCCATGTCCAGTTCTACCTGTTGCTTTCTGACCTGCGTATAGGTTTCTCAAGAGGCACGTCAGGTGGTCTGGTATTCCCATCTCTTTCAGAATTTTCCACAGTTTCTTGTGATCCACACAGTCAAAGGCTTTGGCATAGTCAATAAAGCAGAAATAGATGCTTTTCTGGAAATCTCTTGCTTTTTCAATGATCCAGCGGATGTTGGCAATTTGATCTCTGGTTCCTCTGCCTTTTCTAAAACCAGCTCGAACATCTGAAAGTTCACAGTTCACATGCTGCTGAAGCCTGGCTTGGAGACTTTTGAGCATTATTTTACTAGTGTGTGAGATGAGTGCAATTGTGCGGTAGTACTTCAGTAAAATGAAATTTTTTCTCTTTTGTGTCAAACATTTTTCTTTTTATGGCAATGATATTAATCACTTTGTTTACAGGGTTCAAGATAAATTTTGCCAAATTATTTTTTTAAAGCTCATGGAAGTGTCAAAGAGCTAATTGATTAGTATATTAGCATATGGGGAGCAGGACCATTGCTTCATAACTCACTTCTAAGGCATTTCAAAGTTAAAAGGTTTGAATTAGTTCCGAGCTGAACTCAGGCAGAATTCTTAGGTGAGATGTTTTTTTAGTGGCCCTTGCTAAGGTACTTCAGCTCTCCTCATCAATTTCTTGGTTTGCAAAACAGAGGGTCATGACTCCTTGGAGTATATTTGCTTATAGTGACCAGTGAACAAGACTTCCCAGGTGGCCCAATGGTAAAGAATCTACCTGCCAATACAGGAGGCTCAAGAGATGTGGGTTCAGTCCCTGGGTTGGGAAGATCCCCTGGAGGAGGAAATGACAACCCACTCCAGTATTCTTGCCTGGAGAATCCCATGGACAGAGGAGCCTGGTGGGCTACTGTGCATGGGGTGGCAAAGAGTTGGACACGACTGAGCATGCATGCAATGGGGGAGCAGTTAGTTAAGTTGTATATAATGCAGTTTGGATTTAGAGAAGAAAATATCAGGTTATTGGATTAAATATTAAATTGTTCTTCCTTTTTAGATGTGAATAGTGAGGAATATTGTTAGAATGTGGTCTTAAATATTAAAAATTGGTGATCATGATGATGAAACTGGACCTACATTTGGGAAAATTTTTTTGAGAATATTAGAGATAGAGTATTTTTAAAACTCTATTTGATGTGAATCCAGAGCATTTATAGTGGCTGTCAACTTTCTTGTGGATTTGTTCTTACAGGGTGGTGGGATCACCTCACCTTTGGCCAGTGGTCAAAGCATTGTGTCCAAGAGACGTCTTGGCATTGTTTATCAACACTCCTGTGGTTCTGATACTGTCCATGTTGTATAAACCATAAGATCATCACTCTAAATGGTTTCATTCATGACAGGGAGATTTGAATAACTTCCTTTCTTTCATATAATGAGAAAATAGTCACAAGTATAAGGAATGCTTAATTTTATAGTATTTACAGATGTGGCTATTATAAGAAGGATGTATTAAGTACTTAGATAGCAGTAATAGTAGTGATAATAATAATAACAATCCCTCAGATCTTGGGCTGAAGGACCAATGATAATAAAACATGGAGTTTGAAAAATAGTTTTTGGAAATAAAAATAAAGAATAAAATGATTCTGTGAAAGAACACTGAAATAATTCATTCATTTCATCTCTATAATTCTACTTGGAAAATGTGAGACTTTCTGAGGAGAATGACAGCAAATAATACAGTAGAATGATTTGACTGAGCTCCATATTTGGGTGTGAAAGTGAATTTCTTTGAAGTCATAAACATGTTCTGGATTTTTAGTTAAAGTTTAGATTTCTTAAAAGTTTTGCTACAACTGGACTTTTAAAGCCATCCAAAAGAAAATCTGTAATTTATTTTCCTATTACCTTTTTATGAGGTCTTATAGCCACCGTAACTTCTTTTGTGCTTAGAGATTTACAGGTTAGGTCCTGCAAAAGGGCACTTGTATGACCCTCTAGGCCAGAGCCGTATATCTTGCCTTTCCATTCCTGGGCTACCAAAATTAATGAGGGCATCTTAAATGATAGTTGCCTTATAATGTTCCAATGACCAGAGTCCAAGAGGTTAAATAATTTTACCACCACTTTTCTCATATTTAGATACTATAATCAAGTGAATTGACATAGAAGATAGTGTTGACAAAACTCACAATCCCCTGTGCCAGCTTTCAAATGGGAACTAAGATATTGATAGAATTCCATCTGGGATATTATTGAGCATGTGGTACCTTTACTTTGAATTTTATTTTTGTTTGCCGCTTTATTCAAAAATCAAATGTACCACACTCCTGCTGTCACTTAGGGTGCCCTTGGTATTTGTTTAAGGGAGAATTCAGCTTCAGGGCCCTGTACTCTTTAGCAGAACATGGTGCCAGGAAGGGCAATGCCTGGGAAAAATATCCCCTTTTATAAATAACCCTACGTTGCCAGTGCCTTTTAGCCTCCTTAAAGCCTTTTTAGCTAAAAATACAACAGAAATTTGGTTCTCTCTCCAGCTTTCATTTTTCTTTTCCCTTCTAATTTGCTACACAATGGAAACAGCATTTCATGGCCAGGATTTTTTTTCTTCTAATACCCTATATTATATAGCTCTTCCCACCACTCCCGCCTCCTCCCCCACTAAGGACACCTTTAAAGTACAGTGACAGTATTTGGACTTTAATATAAAATTTTACCCTTTCATTCCAAGATAATAACGAGTCTACCATTAAAAATAAATAAATAAAGGGAGAAGAGAGAAACCCCAAACAAGCCATACCATCCAGTTTCGGCCAAGCTGCCAAATCCTATTACAGATTCAATCCTATTAAAACGTTCCCAGGTTTAAGCCTGCTTTGGAGTTTTTCATAGGAGTGCATGACCCCTACCCAAACCCCTACATGTGTGGTCAGAGACCTCAGGATAATCGTAAACTGCCTGGACTCCCATTAATCTCGCACAGTCAGATATTAGTGCTTGTAAATCAGCACCTAAACAAGGACAATAGTTAAAGCCATCAATAGTCTTTTAATGAGGCAGATCAAAAACAAATGAAAGCAGCAGGACACTCGGATTTGCCAAGGAGGGGAAGGGGAAGGCCATCAGCTTTGTCTGATTTCTTATAGAAAAAAGTGGATGGATTTAGTCCAGGTCCTGTCTCCTAACTATTGCCTCCACTGTTTAAAAAGATACATAAAACAAGATTATTTCCAGGAATTTCCTTGATTTTCTTTGTTTGGGACATAGCAGCTGTCACTTTCTTCCCTTTCTCTCCCTGTCTCTTTATAGTTCCCTGCAAACATATATCGACATATGTGCATTAATGTACACATATTTAAAAGAGGAGGCCATTGCAAATAATAACTGTGTGTGGAGCCATTAGGCAATGATCAGTTACACTTTGTCAAGAATTGTAATTACTTATCTGCATCCTTGCAGGCATTTTATGTGCTTTTGAAATTTCCACAGATGTTTTTTTTGTCCATTAGAAAAGAAGGAAAATATCTTGCTTTGTAATTCCTTGTTTTAAAGAAGGAGAAAAATAAAGCAAGATAGGATTTATTATCTAGTACGCATGTGCAACAGCATTATAATGGTTGCCAAGCAACCTAAAGGAACCATATCATAGTAAAGGGGGGGCAAATGAATGAACAGATGCATGGGATTAGATATATGAAGGGGAGAAGAGGCTGCCCTGAAATGAGCTCACCTTGGCACATGACTTTTTGATTGAGATTTACTCTTAATTAGGTACATTAATCTTAAATATCTCCTTTTGATTTTGTGTGGGATTTTTATTTTTGCTGTGTGTTGTGTTTAGTTTACTATTTGACTGAAAGACTCAAAAAGAATATGTGTAAAATGCTTATAAAATCTTTGTTCTTTCTTTGGGGCCAATAACATTCATTCAAGGCAACATTTTGAGAAGCAGAAAGGTACAGAAACAAGCATTCTCACACATTGTCTCCAACATCATCCAAACCAAACATAAACACTCAAAGAAGGAATCTCTTTGGTGGTATTATCAAAACATATGTTCACAATGAAATTACTAAGCCGCTTTCATCGCCATCATTTAAAACCTCCCTCCATATATATATATATAATTTTATGCACACATACATTGTTGCTATTGTTCAGTCGCTAAGTCGTGTCTGACTCTTTCCAACCCCATGGACTGCACATGCATATTACATGGAACCTATAGGTCAAGAATTAAACACTGTCTCTTGTTGCTGCCCAATTTCACATGTTTAAGATGAACACTGTACTTTTCTTTTCAGAGGGTGTACTTAAAACAGTCAAAATAATTGTCTAACAGAACAACATACAACCTAGTTTGTACATTTGAAGTTTACAAAATTATAACTCCATGCATCTAATAGCACGTATCCCCAGATAATCAGATCATGTCATAGAGGCAGACCTCAATGTTAGGTAAGAAGGCAGCCTGCCTTCACCACGTCCTGCCAGCTCAGTGCAGTTTCACCCAAGAAATGGGAAAACTATTTTCAAACTTCTTGGAATTCTTTAAGAAATGAGACAGGTCATAAATTAATAAATGTTTCAAAAGTGACTCCCAAACAGAGAACGTTCAGTTGGGAAATGCCCACCATGACAGTTTCCGAAAATGCAAGATACGAATGGTTGGATGCTTAGAAATAGCCACTGAAGGGAAATGAAAAGTCTGATCAACTCAGCAGAGGTATGGCAGCAAGATTCCTGCCACCTGAGAAGACTTTGTTACTTCCTACCTCATAGCAGCTATATTTGTGAGGAGTGCTGGCCTTGTGGCAAGGTGTTGTTAGGCCAGATCAGTTCTTGGGGATCATTTTTCCCTTCGGACTATGTGATGAAATTGTAGCTCTGTAGTTGTCCCAAGAAATGGCGTGTGTAGTTGCATTTTAATTGTAGAAATGACATGACGCTAGTGGGGAATTATACTGTGTCCACTAATACATATTCCACCTCTCGCCCTAATGAGATCACCTTACACTCGCTGGCACTGATGCAGACATTTAGAGCGGAGTGCTCAGAAGAGGCTGGAGTACAAATGGTACATAATTCATTACCCTGGGAAACGCAATTTCAATGCCACATAATGCAAGGTGCTCTCAAGTATTTCTGAGGCAGGAAGAGTGAACCAGAGTCATGGTGAAGTGACTGTTTACATCAACCTGATTCCACTTGTTCTTTACTAGAGCTAACAAGCCCTCTGTTGTATTATTGTATCCACTTCTATTTACTGGACTCCACACCAAAGTCCTTGCAGCTAGAGGAACAAACCTTTTGTTGCATAATCTACACAGTAATGGAAACCGGAAACTGCTGTGAGTGAAAGGAAGAACACGGAAATTCAAAAGGGTATTTCTCTGAGCTATTTTTTAAGGTCTCAGCAACCTGGAGAATTTGCATTTAAAATAACAAACTCTGTTCTCCACTCCCACTTCTCCACACCCACTCACTCTTGTCAGTAACCAAAAGATGGCAGCATTTTGCCCATCATTCATTAGTGACATCTTCATGGAGCTAGGCTTGCATTTCCACTTTTCTGTGTATTATGATTTCCTCTTGGTACTAAATGTGGATTGATAGTGCTGTGGCATTTATTAACAACAGCAATGACAACAAAAATGCGATTTCAAAAACGCTCAGAAGATTAATTATACAAATTATAGTGTAAAGCATCAGAATTCCTCATTGATGAGGAAATGTATACCAGTTTAACTGCAGTAACACTGCAGAGCAATCAAGCTCAGCAAGTGGTATCAGAACCCAAACACCTTGTCCCTCCAGCCATTAGGCTTTCCTGGCGATAAGCCAGAGAAAGGAGTAGGGAATCTGGGGCCTGCAGACTGAACTTAATGTGGGGGAAATGAAAAAGGGCACTAATGAAAGTGTCTGACAAGGTTTCCACCAGCCCAAGAAGATGCTGGTGGGGGGATGCTCCCAATCTCTTCCTCAAAGCTTACCTTAATAAAGAGGGCTCCACTGTCCAGGGGATAGTCCAGGCAAGAATACTGCGGTGGATTTTTATTTCCTCCTCCAGGGGATCTTCCTGATGCAGGGATTGAACCCAAGTCTAAGTCTCCTGAGTCTCCTGCATTGCAGGTGGATTCTTTGCCCACTGAGCCATTGGGGAAGCCCAATAAAGAGAGCAGATTGACTAATTATCTGAGAGAACAGTTGTCAGTCTCCTTTATTCCTGATATTTGGAATGGAGTTGATTCTTATCCATGAGGGTTGAAGGACACTCCTTCCCAAGAAGCCTTTCAAAGCCTACTCCACACATTTGTCTCAATCATTTGATTCCCAACACGTCTGAATGCTTCATTTAAAAGTCTCCTTATTTTGAAAAACAAGAGGGGCACCTTTGCCACAGTGGCTTGCAAATGGAATCTGGTCCTGTTTTTCTGAATGTTTGTTATAAATAGGGTCGACATCTGAAAGCAATAAGCCTCATCAGTTTCTTGCTCATTCTACATAGTATGCTCAACTAGGTTATCATTTTCCTCTCCTACATTGTTGATTAACAGTATGAGATACAGTAATAGGTCTCATTCCCTCCTAAGTACCAAGATTCCCAGTTTTCTCCAAACAAGGGCAAAATCCCTTTGTTAGAAAATAGAGGTCCATTTTCAAATCAGATTAAAAAGATCCAGGAAAATGTAGGCAAAAATAATGTTTAGAAGCCTCTAGTGTTTGTTGAAAAGAAATTAATTGTTTAAAGGTTATTTTTGTTTTTGGACAGAGTATCTGTGCATTTGAGAGAAGGATTTTCATTGCTCTGGTGTCACCCATAGCAGTTAGTCTCCACTTTTTCTAGGACTTTGGACCACTATATTGGGTGTGAGAGGAGAAATGTGGATCTATTCTGATACAATGGATACCACTAACCGAAGTGATAAATGTTGATCTCTCATAGAAATAAAACTGCAAAGTGAGTTTATAGATGTAATCAACATATGTACATTGCTTATATAGTTCAAATGTGTACAATTAAAAATGAGATCAAGGTGAATTTAAACTTAAGAAATTATGTGAAGCGATTCAGTAGGGGATTACAGATTAGTTCTGCAAGGGTCTATTAAAAAATGAATTTATTTATAAATAATCTTGAATAATAAATAGAAGCATATAGAATTAGAAGGAGAGCACAGCATGCTGTTAAACATTGATAAAGTCAGCAACTGTTCAAAAATGAGCATGAATCCCAATTCTTCAACTTTAAGCTGTGTGACCTCAGGAAAATATTCAACTTCTCTCTGGCTCAGGTCCCTCACTCATCTCTAAAATGGTGATACAAACAGTTACATTACAGAACTGGGTTAGGATTAAATAAGATGTCCATAGAGCACCCACTGTGTTTAGAGTAGAGGAGGTGCTATTATTACTATTGCTAAGAACTTTATTAATATTTACAGTAACATGTGGTTATTATTTTAACAGGACATAACTCTACCAAAATTTACCAAGTTGTAAGCCTGAAAAAGATACTTGTAAATTTCTACACTTCTTTATTATCCTAGAATATAATTTAATATTACCATTGATCATTTCCTATTAAATACTGCATCTTTAATACTTATAAACCCATGTCCTCCTGTACCTCTCTTTTCCCAGACCAACTTTTTCCCTTCCCTCTTCTGTTTCAGTGATATTACCATCACAATTTTAATATTTAAATTTACACTTGTTCATTTATTTACTCATCCAAAAGTTATTTGGTTGCCTTCTTGTCATTCGTGTATGTCGTAACTATCTTTCCCAGCCAAATGAGTCATGCAGTCACTCTCTGTCACATTATTCTATCATAATTATCAGCATAAATGTCTTATTCTCAGTTATGTTCTCATTGACTCATTTGGAGTGTTTGCTGTCCCCTCCCCACCACACCACAACTAGAATGTAGGCTCTTTTGAGAATAAGCATCTGTCTGTCTTGTTTATTTTTATATCCTTAGAGCCTAGAACAACCCTTGGCATATTATGGGTGCTCAATAAACAATTGTGTAAGTAATAAATTGTTTCCATGAATAAATTTTGGGGTTCTTCAGTTAGGGATCCTGGTTCACTGATCTTCAGTTCATTGATTTCTAGCATATAATAGAAGTGCCAAAACAAAAACCTAACTGTTTGATTCCGAAAAACATATGGTGAAGTCATTTGAGCTGAAACTTGAGTGGCTGACCAGAGGTGATGTCATTCATTTCAGGCAGGGGGTACTTTGTGAGGAAAAAGTTTGACACAGGGAAATTTCAGTGAATTTTTAAAGGTAGCAGTGAGCACTAATCCAGATAAGCTAATAGATTGTGTAAGAGGATGATATAGGATAAGGATTTCAGTGGGAGTATCAATCAGGTTAGACCTGACCTCAAAAGCCAAATAAGGAATAAGAAGTTTACGTATGAAGTAGGCAGAAGAGAGTGATATATGGTTATTGAGGAGAAAGTCAGTAGATTTTTTGCTTTGATTTAGGAAGGTTTCATGGCATCTTTATGTAGCATAAACTGGGGAAGGAATGGACAACAGGAATAGGTAGAAGCTAGTATAAGAACTTGGGACAAAGTAACCAAGAAAAAATTCAAATGGTGTTATTGAGAAGGTTTAAAAAAAAAAAAGGTCAAGAAAATTTTGAAAGAAAAAAAGAATTGCTCAAACTTGGAATGGAATGTTCAGAATGAAACTTACCTTGAGGTCCCAGCACTAGGTAATAGATTGGAGGCTCTGTATGTATCAAGGAAAATAGAGATGCCAGAAAGAAACTCAGGTTTTGTCATAAGAGGGAGGAGATCAATTTTAGTTTTTACAAATGAATTTTTAATTTTTCACAAAATTCCTTTAAGTATCATTTACCAGGCTACTATAAATGTGGCAGGGGAGCTTAGAAGGTTTTGGTTGGAAAGGCAGATTTGAAGATTATGTGTACAGAGGTGCTATTTGAAGGGGCACCTCTTGGACTGCTCAGGGCATCTTAATGTAATGACAGAAAAGACCTTGTGAATAGAGCATTGTCAATATTTTTTAAAACCATGAAATCACCTTGACTTTTCTCTTACTTAACTTTATTACCTACCTCTGATCAATCACTGAATTATCACCTTCCCTTTCATTGTGGTTGATATTTTCATTTACTGTGCTCAGAACATTGAAATATTTTTTTAATCAGGCCTCACTTCTTTTTTTTTTTTAATTAATTTTATTTTTAACCTTACATAATTGTATTAGTTTTGCCAAATATCAAAATGAATCCACCACAGGTATACATGTGTTCCCCATCCTGAACCCTCCTCCCTCCTCCCTCCCCATACCATCCCTCTGGGTCGTCCCAGTGCACCAGCCCCAAGCATCCAGCATCGTGCATTGAACCTGGACTGGCATCTCGTTTCATACATGACATTTCACATGTTTCAATGCCATTCTCCCAAATCTTCCCACCCTCTCCCTCTCCCACAGAGTCCATAAGACTGTTCTATACATCTGTGTCTCTTTTGCTGTCTCGTATACAGGGTTATCGTTACCATCTTTCTAAATTCCATATATATGCGTTAGTATACTGTATTGGTGTTTTTCC
This sequence comes from Bos taurus, assembly GCF_002263795.3. NCBI lineage: Eukaryota > Metazoa > Chordata > Mammalia > Artiodactyla > Bovidae > Bos > Bos taurus. Next base: position 51,272,209 of record NC_037336.1, read on the forward strand.
TTCTGGCTTACTTCACTCTGTATAATAGGCTCCAGTTTCATCCACCTCGTTAGAACTGATTCAAATGTATTCTTTTTAATGGCTGAGTAATACTCCATTGTGTATATGTACCACAGCTTTCTTATCCATTCATCTGCTGATGGACATCTAGGTTGCTTCCATGTCCTGGCTATTATAAACAGTGCTGCGATGAACATTGGGGTACACGTGTCTCTTTCCCTTCTGGTTTATCTTTCCTGTTTTTTCTTGTACAAAATTATCAGATTTCATCCCCGATTACTCTCCACAAAGTCTCTAGATTCATGCCACATCCTATAAGAAAAAGTGCAGCACTTTAAATATCTCACAACAAGTATCACATGTAAAAATAGTCAGTGCTACATATGTGCAAGTGGGAGTCTGGCTTTGGTATATTAGTCAATAGGACCTTGTAATAGGCTCTAAGTTGCCTTGGAAGGCCAGCTCATTAGGATAGCAGCCATGAACATGGTTTTGTAGAGAAGTTTGTCTTATCACTTTGGTCTGTAGATCTGCAACATTTTCAATGATCACAATTTCATATACACATCTTAAGGGTGCCTCTATTCAGATAAAAGCATTGAGTGACCTTATAGCAAAATGGAATAACTTAGTCAAGAAAAGCAAGAGACATTTCAGGCTGATGTTAGGATGAGCATGAAAAATTGATAGGTGCACTGGAAAAATTCACTTTTACTCTTGACAGACGATTGTAACTAGAGTCATCTTCCCTGGCCTCAGCTCTGAGGCCTGAGTGAATTGGAATGGAATAATACTCTGGCCCTGATATACCTGTGCTGTACAGTATGGTAACCATGTGGCAACAGAATATTTTGAGTCATCTTCAATTAAGATGTAGTGTAAGTTTCAAATGCACACCTGATATTGAGGATTCAGCATAAAAAAAAGGATATGTAGAGTGAGAAAGCAGCTACCTGCAAGCCAAGGAGAAAGAACTCAAGAGAAACCCGTCCTGCTCACACTGTGGCCTTATACTTCCAGCCTCCAGACTTGAGAAAGTAAATTTCTGTTGTTTATGCCACATAATCTGTGGTATTTCGTTACGGCTGCCCTAGCAAACTAATACATCTGTCTTTGTATTTTTAAAATGTGACAACTAGATAGTTTTAACTGACCTACAGCACCTGCATTTGTGGCTTGCATAATATTTCTCTTGGACAACATTTTTTCTAAATCCATGGAGGGCAGGTCCAGAGATGGCATTTTAGGGACCAAGATGATTTCAGCCCAATACTCAGAGAAGCAAACGAACTGTGCCAGGTTTTGCTCAAGTTGAGACTGGAGTGGCAGTAGGAACTGATATTTCCGGGATTATGTTCAGTCACTTCAGATGTTTCCGACTCTGTGTGACCCTGTGGACCATAGCCCACCAAGCTCCTCTGTCCATAGGATTCTCCAGGTAAGAATACTAGAGTGGGTTGCCATTCTCTCCTTCAGGGGATCTTCCCACCCAGGGGTTGAACCTGCATCTCTTATGCCTCCTGCATTGGCAGGCAGGTTCTTTACCACTAGTGCCACCTGGGAAGCCCATTGCTTCTCTGTAATCCTGGCCCCTCAGTTAACCTGCTTTACCACTTTTCTCTGTCTCTTTCTTCAGTCGCTAAGTCATGTCTGACTCTTGTGACCCCATGGACTGTAGCCTGTCAGGCTCCTCTGTCCATGGGGTTCTCCAGGCAAGAATACTGGAGTGGATTGCCATTTCCTTCTCCAGTTACCAGTTTTCTAGCAGAGCTTCTGTCTAAAAGTGTTGATGATACTTTTTAAGACTGCCTATAAGTTGGCAATTGATGAATTTACTTGGATTAAACCTATTTTATCTGTGTGGGATTTAGAGAGAGCTTTGAAAAGGTACAGAAACATAAGGAAAAAGAGGTGATTTTGAAACATGATTCCTTTGCAGCGGGTGAAGTAGCAAAAGGACGTGACTACTGGACGTGCCAGACTGGAAGCTTTTAGGCATCAGAAGCAGATGATAACTTGAGACACATAAGAGATGAAGACAGAAGGTTCAGAAAGTTCTATGGAAGAACCAAAAGATTTGGCTTAGTTCCTACCTTATAAGGTGGTAAGTGGATTAAGAATGAATGGATAAAAGAAGATGAGCTACATGTATACCATAGAATATTACTCAACCTTAAAAAGGAACTAAATTGGGTCATTTGTAGAGAGATGTAGATGGGCCTAAAGTCTGTTACATGGAGTGAACTAAGTCAGGAAGTGAAAAATGAATATTGTATATTAATGTGTATAAATGGAATATAGAAAAATGGTAGATAAATCTATTTCCAGGATAGGAACAGAGCCATAGATGTAGATAACGAACACATGGACATGGCAGGGACAGGGAGGGTGGGATGAATTGGGAGATTAGGATTGACGTATATACACCACCACTTGTAAAATAGCTAGCTAGTGGGAACCTGCTATAAAGCACAGGAAGCTCAGCTCAGTACTCTGTGGTAACCTAGATGGGTGGGGTGGGGGTGGGGAGGGAAGTTCAAGAGGGAGGAGATATATGTTTACATATAGTTGACTCATTTCATTATAAAGCAGAAACTATTATAATACAACATTGTAAAGCAATTATACTCCAATAAAAAAGATGATTAAGTAAATTAATGTTAATTCAGGGCTTAGAAGACTGTCCTAATCTTGTCCTACTTCCATTCCTTTCCTAATCATGGGTACCCCATAAAAACAGCGGAGAAGGCAATGGCACCCCACTCCAGTACTTTTGCCTGGAAAATCCCATTGACGGAGCAGCCTGGTAGGCTGCAGTCCATGGGGTCTCGAAGAGTCGGACACGACTGAGCGACTTCACTTTCACTTTTCACTTTCATGAATTGGAGAAGGAAATGGCAACCCACTCCAGTGTTCTTGCCTGGAGAATCCCAGGGATGGGGAAGCCTGGTGGGCTGCCGTCTATGGGGTCACACAGAGTCGGACACGGCTGAAGCAACTTAGCAGCAGCCACATAAAAACAGACTCCTCTATCTGAAAAGAGGGCCCGATGGGAAGAGAAGCCTCATGGTGTTTTCTCCTCTGAGGTCTTTCTACAGAGAATTTGAAGTCACATAAGTAGGGTGCTGGAGTAGAACTCTGCATGGCATCCCCAGTGCCAGTACCTAATAACCTATCTTAAGTTTCATCTTACATAGCTTCTAGGGCCCCTGGTTGGGCTCTTTTCAGGAATATAATTTCCTTCTCCACATCACATTCATGTATTCTGGATTCAAGGGCTTTCTTTAAGGGCATTAATCAGATTCTGCTTGGGCAGACTTTTAAAGGATAGTCGAAGAGTTAATGTGATAAAGAGTGTGTACATACTAAGTTACTTCAGTTGTGTCCAACTCCTTGAGACTTCATGAACTGTAGCCCACCAGGCTCCTCTGTCCATGGGATTCTCCAGGCAAGAATACTGGAGCCCTGCTCCAGGTGGTCTTCCTAACCCAGGGGTCATAATCTGCATTTCTTATATCTCCTGCACTGGCAGGTGGATTCTTTACCACTAGTGCCACCTGGGAAGTCCTGTGATAAAAAGTGTGTGTAGGCAAAGACAACTTTGGATACTCCAACTGGTTTATTAGAGTTTGAGTTTAGGTACTAAATAATTTTTGAGTAACAGTTAGAGACAAAGACAAGACTCTGTATTCAAAATTTACTCTATTTAGAAAAAAACGTGAAGATTACAAAAAATACACAACTTAAGAGAATCTTAAAAATAAGGATAAAACTGTAAAGTCATGTAATTAAGGGTTGTCCACACTCCAAAACTCTAGGTAAGAGTTTTAACTGTAAGCTCTAAGCTATAAGCTTTCTGAAGGCTGAGGCATAAAGAAAAAAAAAATAAGGATGGCATATAAAATGTGTTTTTCTTAAAAATGATAAGGATGGCTTTTTATTTTCAAATGAGTTAGGGTCATCCTTCACTATCAACAGCCGATGGATTCTAGGAGCCCTGCAGATACCAAAATCCGCAGATGCTCAAATCCTTTGTACAGAATGGTATAGAATTTGCATATAAGCTACGCATATCCTCCTGGACACTTTAAATTGACTCTAGATTACTTAAAATACCTAATACAAAATAAATGCTCTGTAAATAATTTTAAATGCAAGATAAATAGCCTCTGGTACATGGCAAATTCAAATTTTGCTTCTTGGAAAATTCTGGAATTAAAACAATATATTTTCAATCCACAATTGGTTGAACCCGCAGATGCATAAGCCATGGATATAGAAGGCATACTGTACAGCCAAGATGCTAAAAGAAATTGATCATAGATAGCTACGTACATGATGTCTTTCACATGTAGGTGTCACTAAATTTTTCCTAAATTTAAAATGAAGTGACACAACATTTGGGCCATCTTGCTTTGCATCTTGTATTTTTAGCTCTGTAGTAATTTTACAAGTAACAATGGCTGCTTATAAGTTATTTTTGAGTTCTCCTCCTCCTCTTCTTCTTCCTCTTCTAATAAAATATAATTGACACATTTACTCAAATAAATGGATATTTCTATCTTGGCTGACATATTTGGTGAGGAAATAAATGCTTACAGGATATGGGTATATTCAGTTATTTATTCCACCAGGCTTAACATCTAATGTTATGTACTTATAGTAACAAATATTGAAAAACAATGATTTTTTAAATTCATTTTTTCCAATCCCTATTGACTTACATGTGACATTTAATGTAACAGTTGTGTATTCCAGGGGTAGCAATGCAGGAAGGGTGGGTGAGGCACTTTTATTTTATCAAGATATGAAAAATAGTCTGCTTTATTAGAAATAAAAATATGAGATACTGCTTCAACTGTGTATTTAAGTCAACTTAAGAAGCAACAGTTAGAATTGGACATGGAACAACGGACTGGTTCCAAATAGGAAAAGGAGTACATCAAAGCTGTATATTGTCACCCTGCTTATTTAACTTCTATGCAGAGTACATCATGAGAAACGCTGGACTGGAAGAAGCACAAACTGGAATCAAGATTTCCAGGAGAAATACCAATAACCTCAGATATGCAGATGACACCACCCTTATGGCAGAAAGTGAAAAGGAACTAAAAAGCCTCTTGATGAAAGTGAAAGTGGAGAGTGAAAAAGTTGGCTTAAAGCTCAACATTCAGAAAACTAAGATCATGGCATCCGGTCCCATCACTTCATGGGAAATAGATGGGGAAACAGCGGAAACAGTGTCAGACTTTATTTTTTTGGGCTCCAAAATCACCGCAGATGGTGACTGCAGCCATGAAAATAAAAGACGCTTATTCCTTGGAAGGAAAGTTATGATCAACCTAGATAGCGTATTCAAAAGCAGAGACATTACTTTGCCAACAAAGGTCCGTCTAGTCAAGGCTATGGTTTTTCCTGTGGTCATGTATGGATGTGAGAGTTGGATTGTGAAGAAGGCTGAGTGCCGAAGAATTGATGCTTTTGAACTGTGGTGTTGGAGAAGACTCTTGAGAGTCCCTTGGACTGCAAGGAGATCCAACCAGTCCATTCTGAAGGAGATTAGCCCTGGGATTTCTTTGGAAGGAATGATGCTAAAGCTGAAACTCCAGTACTTTGGCCACCTCATGCAAAGAGTTGACTCATTGGAAAAGACTCTGATGCTGGGAGGGATTGGGGTCAGGAGGAGAAGGGACGACAGAGGATTAGATGGCTGGATGGTATCACTGACTCGATGGACGTGAGTCTGGGTAAACTCCGGGAGTTGGTGATGGACAGGGAGGCCTGGTGTGCTGCAGTTCATGGGGTTGCAAAGAGTTGGACACGACTGAGCGACTGAACTGAAGAGTTGTCAGAATCTGTCTATCTATTAATGTGTGCTAAGTCATTTAAGTCATGTCCAACTCTTGGAGACACTATGGACTGTAGCCTGCCAAGCTCCTCTGTCCATGGGATTCTCCAGGCAAAAATACTGGAGTGGATTGTCATGCCTCCTCCAAGGGATCTTCTGACCCAGGGATTGTATCTCTTGCATTGGCAAGTGGGTTCTTTACCACTAGTGCCCCCTGAGAAGCTCCTATCTATCTGTATCTGTTTATCTACCTAGCCATCTGGCAATACTATTAATATAAATGTTATTCTCGAAAATAATGATGTACACATGAAAATTTATAGGCAAGGTTACTTAAGGTACATTCTTCCTTATCCAGTTCATTTATTCTGCCTGTAAGATAATTTTTTACTATTTTTTTATCCCATTATATTTTTGACCAATTTCATATTCAGTCAATTTCTAGGGGATTGTCACAGAAAAGAAAATTACAGACCAATATCCTTTATGAACATAGATGCAAAAGACTTAAAAATATTAACAAATTTAATATAACAACTTAAAAAATATCATACATTATGATCAAATGGGATACAAGGATGGTTTAACATTTGCAAATCAAGACTCTGATGGAAGAAATTGAAAAGACAGAAATAAATGGAAGGATATGCTTATAGGTTATAAGAATTAATGTTGTTAAAATATATACACTACTCAAAACAACCTACAAACTGAATCCAGTCCCTATCAGAACTCCATTGGCATATTTCACAGAACTAGAATAAATAATTCTAAAATTTGCATGGAAGAGCAAATGATCCCACATAACCAAAATAATTTTGAGTAAGAACAAAGCTACAGGTATCATACTCTCTGATCTTAAACTATATTTCAAAACTATAGTAATCAAAATGATATGATACTGGCACAAAACCACAACCAGTTCAGTGGAACAGAATAGAAAGCCCAGGAATAAAATTAAACAGGTACAAACAATTTATGATGAAGATACACAGGACATACGGCAGAGAGGACAGCCTTTAAATAGTGTTAGGAAAACTGGACAGCTACATGCAAAAGAAAGAAACTTGACCTTATACCATACATAAAAATTCACTCAAAATGGATTAAGACTTAAATGTGAAATATGAAATCATAAAATTCCTAGAAGAAAACAGAGGCAGTAACTTTACTGACATTGATCTTAGTGATGTTTTTGTGGCTCTGATTCTAAAGGCAAGGGAAAGAAAAATAAACAAACGGGACTGCATCAAACCAAAAAGCTCCTACACAGCAAAGGAAACCATAATCAAAACAAAAAGGCAGCCTCTTCAGAGGAAAATATATTTGCAAATCATATATTTGATCAAAATTAACATCCAAAATATTTTCTAAAAACTAATATAACTTAACAGCAAAAAAGCAGATAACTCACATAAAAAGTGGGTAGAGGGTCTGAATAGACGTTTTTCCAAAGAAAACATACAGCTGGCCAACTAGGCACATGAAAGATGTTCAATATCACTGATTGTTACAGAAAGACAAAACCACATGAGATATCACGTCATAACTGTCATACCTGTAAGAATGACTATTATCAAAAAGGTGAGAAATAATAAATGTTGGAGAGGATGTGGAGGAAACGGAATGCATGTACACTGTTGGTGAGGCCGTAAATCAGTCCAGCTACTATGGAAACAGTAGGGAGATTTCTCAAAAAAGTAAGACTACCATGACTCCACTTCTGGGTATTTATCAAAGAATTAAAACAAAAAACACTAGTTCAAAAAGAATATTCACTGCAGCATTATTTACAATAGCCGACATATGGAAAAACCTAAATGTCCATCAATGGATGAATGGATAAATAAGATGTGGTGTACATATCTGAAGGAATTCTACTCAGCCATGAAAAATAGTAAAATCCTGTCATTTTCAACAACAGGGATGGATTTTGAAAGTATTATGTCAAGGGAAATAAGTCAGAGAAAGACGAATACCATATGATTTTACTCCTATGTGGAATCTATAAAAACAAAATAAATGAACAAGCAACAAAAACGAAGTCATAGATACAGAGAATAAAGTGGTTATAAGAAGGGAAGGGAATAGGGGATTGGGCAAAAGGGTGAAGAGGGTTGATTGTTGGGGTGAAGGATGGCAACTAGACTTGTGCTGGTGATCACTCTGCAGTGTTTACAGATACATAGTTATAATGTTGTATGCCTGAAACTTATATAAAAATTTTAAAATGAGTAAACTCAATACCAAATGCTCCTGTATTTATAAGAAGCTGAACCACATTTTTACCTAAAGTTTGTACCAAAGAGCTTTTATAATTTCAAAATTATATTAAAATTGTTAATACTATAGGTGAGAGGTTTTTGCTTTTTTCACTTTGAGAGAATAGAGAATGTAGTTTTTATTAGCAGTTTTATTTTTCAGAAAAAAAGATCATGTTGCCATCTTCAATGACCTGCCTCTGCTATGGCTTTGATAGCTAGGGAAAATAATTGAAAAATTTATCTTTTGTGTATATTTTTACTCAGTAATTTTCAGTGTTTTCAACTTACATGAAAATTATGAGTAACTGACACATCCTCATCCTTGTGTGTGAAAACCATCTTACAAAACTGGTTTTGAGTCACTTCTAATTAACCAAAATACTAATAAAAGTCTACTTATGTTATACTCTTTCTGACAACCTACAGTAAAATTAAGGCAAATGTTATTTGGAGGAGTCTGCTTACTGGTCACATAACCAACATTTTAGTTAAATTTCTATCAACTGAACTGTAAAAAATTAAAGATCCTAGATAAAATGTGCTCCCATGCTTCAAATCTGACCGATTCCATTACGTGCACTATTGAAGTATGAAACCTTTCTCCTTGATCAAAATGCTGGTAAGGATCTATACTTTTTTTTTCTTTTTCTTACACGAGTACTTCGCTATGTAAAAAAGGGTGGGAAGGCCAAATAAAAGACTGAAACCAGCAGTCATAAAGTGACTTTTTACATTTTTTAAGTAGGTCACAGTAAGGTATATTATTCTTGCTGCAAAAGTCAGGTTAAGCCTCTCAATTAGGAAAAGATGCATTTACAGAGTTCTTCCACTTTTATTGATTTTTGATGTCATTTTAAACATGATGAATAACTATATTGTAGGAATCTGGACCCAAGGAGCATTTCTTTCCTATCTTTAGTTATTTCCAAAAAGCATGGTTCTATATTCACAGGTCTCAGGAATATTATCTTCTAGAGCAGCTGGGATGGTAGACCCATGAAAAAGGGTCATCGTTTTTGACATTTATGAATATATGAATGTCCTTGTCCTGGGGCTCTGCCATGCACCTGAACATAGCCCATGCCTCAGACAAAAGCAAGGTCTCTCATTCGGAACAAGGATAATCTGCTTAAAAATCTAAATCTCTTATAAATGGCTGACGTGTGCAAGAATATCATAGTACATAGCTCTTTGTAAGGTAATTTTAAAAGAAAATGATACACATTTTGCTCAGCCAAGCAATCTGGAAGTTCAAAAGGTAAGAAGCACTTCTCAGCATGAAACTGTCAAACATATTTGAAAAGAAAGTTAATTACAATTGGCATTTCCAGGCCTTCTGCTGGCTATGGCTATCTTACCAAGAGGTGACATTAGTGACATCCAGCATATAGGGGCTGAGAAATGAAGAGGATCAAAAAAAAAAACCTGAAGCTCTTTTTTTCTGCAACATAGGGTTAACAACCCCAGAGCACTTGTTATTTTGCATAGACATTTTATAGATTTGTGTATGGAAAGTGACTGATACTAGCCACAAACTAGATCTAGAGAAAACAGTGGGGTTCCAGAGAGATTGTCTGAGTTCTTCCTTTACATGGAAAAGAGACTGGAGAAGACTGAAAGTCAGAAGAAGACAACCTTTTGTTTTGTCCACCTCTGTGTGTGAGTAGGCTTAGATTTCTCTCTGATGACTTCCCGGTTAAGGTGTTGGAAATAGAAAATGCTAATGGAAAAAGAGCTCTTCTCCCAGGAACATCAATTTTGTTGATAGTCTTGGGAGAAAGTATTTAATATTAAAACAAGTATATATGTTTTGGGTATAGAATTCAGATATTCACATGTTTCAGATAAAATAGAGTATTTCAAGTATTTCAAAGTATTGTCTTAATTGCATGAGATTTTGACTAGTTCCCAGATTCCAAGATTACACATTTTGCTTCCTACACCACAAAGATAATTTTGTGAAAACTTCTGAGAGTTACTGAGTCCTAAGTTTGCACTTGTTAGTTAGGAATCCCTATATAAAAATTGCTGCAGTGTGAAATTTAGCAATAGGCCTGGCTATTGCCTTAGCAAAACCCAACCTTACAGTTTCATGCACAACTTTAGTCCTGGCTAACTATGAGGAACAAAGGGATACATACTGGGAGCCTTCCATCCACCAGAGTGTTCTAAGCGGGTAAATACTGAAGACAGATGAGCCAGTTGGATGGCCGAAAACAGCAGTCTGGAGAGCCAGAATGGTAATAGTAAAGTGTATAGTTATTAGTGTACTCATGATCCGTACCTGTTTTAGCAAATCAGATGTTCACCAATTGATACAAAACAGTATTTTTCTCAGTGTTCTCATAGGACCTAAATTGATATGATCATCTTCATTTGGGTAAGAAAGTAATGACATGATGACATTAGTGTCAACACATGTGATATATAATATTTAATATTATAACATGATAGCATTTTTTCTTTTATTGTTCAACACAAGATGAATGCATGTGGAATACTGAATTACCATGGGATTCTAACTAGGCAAATGCCATCAACCATACCAATACTTTTTTGATGAAACGGCCAGTATGAGGAAGATGATCAGAAGTGACAAATAAAATATTGTTTAATTTTCGATTGTCATTTGTAGTCTGGTTAGTGTTATTATTAGACACTCAAATGTGAATTTCCATATGCAACTGCAAAAAATTCTTGAGTGATAACTTCAAAAATATCACATTCACATGTTTTCCAACAGCTTTTGCTAGTTTGCCATGTATGAATACCCAATTTTTATGCTTAAAATTTTAAAGTCTCTGCTTTGAGTAGTTACATAACTGTGGGATTTTCTAACAATACACTGTTTTGCTCAAATGTAAATTTTCCAGAATAACAATGATAAAATCTGCGAGTCAAGTGATTTTTGAAAACTATTTTCAGGATTAGTTTAAACAGTTATATAAATAAATTCTGGTAAATGATAAAAAATACACATTGATAAAAATTATACTGTACAAATAATCTTATAAAGCATTATTTTAATACCTAACCTCAAAGACAATATGTTTATTGAAATTTACTATTTTAGATTCTATGCATTTCTTTATAGAATAAGTTAAAAACTAACCATTGGCCTGAGGGAAGGTTATTGATTATACTAGAAATTAAAAATTTAAAACTGAACCATATTTGTTGTTATGTCAAACCAGGTGCTAACAAATATTCTCAGTCAGACTATCAACAAAGCTAGTTTGGTAAATTTCAGCCCAGCAGGGTTGTCAAGTTCAAAAAGAACATAGCAAATGACATCCTAAGAAAGTTAGTATTAGAACCTCTTGGATTGGGGAACTGATTTACAGAAGCTTAGTGGTTTTATTAAACTTCATGATGTAATAAACATATTAACTCAGCCAATGTTTGTAGAGCACCTACTATGGGCCAGTTGCTCTTCTGGGTCCTAGGGATACAGCAGAGTTCGGGTGGGGAGAGGGGAAGCAGACCAAATCCCTTGCTGTCATGCACTATACATTATAGTGGGGAGATAGTCAATAACATGAAAAAAACAACAACAACAAAGCATCCATTTGTCAACGGGTGATGAATATTCATATCAATCTATTGTGATTCTACTATTCATTGGAAAATGCTAAGTATGTTCTTATGTGAATTTCATTGTTTTGGTCTTCAGGAAAGTTATAAACCAGAAAGTTCCATCAACAGCTATCAGGAACTTCTCAAATAGGAAAAAAGAGACAAAGTTAAATTCCAGGAACTAGAAAAATATTTTAATCTTATTTTAAGCATTACCTAAGCTACCGGAGACTAAATTAACGTACTCTTTAATTAGTGTCTAAAGTATTTACAGTGTTTAATACAACTTCCATTCTGTGCAACACATTAGGGAAAACTTTGATATACTTCTGATTCTTATATTGATTACTTTCAGTGAGTTTTTTTCAGTTTTGAGGATTTTATGAAATGCCTTAAAAATAAACCTTCCTCCCTATGAAGGCTGGGAAACATCATTATTATCATTTTTGCTAGCACGTAAAGCTGTAGTGATTCTTATTGCAGTCAAGTAGCAGTTACTGGCAAGGGCACAGATGATCGGTTTTTAGACTCGTGTGTTGCTGAATTCAGCCAACAATTCACTCATCATGACTTGAACAGATTTTTCTGCTATTCGGACCACTGGCAACCTTATGAACCAGTCAGTTCTGCCCTCCTTCTTATGACAAAGTGCCAATACTGTCAACAAGAAAACCAAGCACCAGAATTATTTGCTACTACATTGAGCTTACTTTTCAAGTATAAAACAAGGGAAAAGAAAATTTCTCTAAAAAATGATAATCTTTCATTGTCCTCAGGCTTTAAAAGCTTTGAAATTCTCTGGTAAAAATTTCCAGTCAAAAGATAGGGATACTCTTGATATACTAAATAACTGATACACTAAATAATTCTCTCTCTCCCTCCCTCTCAAAATCATCTCTTCTCTCCTCCTCCTCTTCTCAACCCCATCTCTTAGAGGAGCAGAAGCAGGAGATTATTTCTCCGTTATAGACAATCTCATAATTGTAGCGTTGGAAAAAACCAATTCATTTGACAAGTAAGGAAAAAGTAATCCAATGATTTGATAAGATCCCAAAGCTAGGGAATGGTTGAATTGGTCTCTAGTTCCAAGTTCCTAACTTTCAAACCAGTGATTTTATTAACGAATTCCCTATTATCCCTTCCTGTATTATGTTATCATCTTGCTTATGTGTTTAGGAGTCATCATGTGACCAAACTGGTCAAATAAATATTATCTCCATTAAAGTCAGAAATGTTTTCTATTTTGCTTATGAATCTACCCCCAGTACATAAAACAATGCCTGGCATTTAATAAGTGCTTCCCACGTACAGATGGGTTTAATGATGCATTGGTGAGTAATATTACAGTTAAACTACTCTCTATTTTGCCAAAGCTAAGCCAGAAATAAGTAAATTCTACTGGGGAAAAAAGTTAACTTTCTACAAATGACAATGGAGTTGTTAATATTGGGAATATCTACAAAGAGACAATGGGAGTTGTTAATATTGGGAATATCTACAAAGAGACAATGGGAGTTGTTAATATTGGGAATATCATTTATTTATTCAGAACTCAAGCAAGCTTGACACAATGTTCAAAAGGTACTGTGAAATAAGATTAAAACAAGAAACTAGTGATTGAAATGAGACTAAGATTCATAGCAACAGCCAAAATGTATGTTACATGTTTATTCTGAGAAAGAAGGCTGTTAACACTTAGATAATCTTCCCTTGCTGACACAATATTTTTATAAGGTAAGTACTGAAGGTGTATTTTCATTTTGAAAGCAGCCTAATCCAGGGGAGTCAAGCCACTTGCTTGAAATTAAAGGAAGTCAGAACTGCTGGGAGAAAAGGAAAGGCGTGGTCTCGCAATAAGTCCAATTCCGGTTGCATTTAGACCATGCTGCTTCAGGTTCGGTTTAAGCAAAATAATAAAATCAGTCAATAGGCCACTAGCTGGGCTTTAAACACTATTTTAGGCTGAATAAAGAAAGCACCTAATCACCTCTATTTTTGACAGTCTTCACAAATGAGAAAAGAAATTCAAAGCTTTAGTTTCATTGATATTTGAAACATGACTGTTTAAGGTCACACCTTGGTTGCTGAGCAATAGAGGCAGTATAATTGGAAACAATGACTGACTCTGCAAAACCCACAGAAAAGATCCACAGTGCATCAGAGTCACATGTGAGCTGGAGACCTCGGCGTGAGCTGCTGCCAGGGATGACAAGAGAGTGACACCAAGCTGAAGGCGAGCTTCTGCCTCAGATTCCCATACACACAATCTCTTTTGAAAGCAACCTGGGTTTCAATGGCCCTTCTGAAACCAGACAGTATTTTTTTTTTTCACAGAATTAATTTATCCTCAACATCATGAATCACAAAAACACATTTTTGCTTGAACACAGGCATGAAATATAATTCACTCTTCTTTGTTGCTGTCCAGAAATGCCCTTCAAAGCACTTTGGACACAATTGTCAAACAAGCATGATTTACTCTATTTGTGATGTTTGTGCTCAAAAGTTGGAATTTTCTTTGTGTTTTCCTTAGAAAGGACTACTACATTTCTTTACCCCTCTTCTGCAATCCTGGTGCCCTCCTCACTCCCACACCCCCACACAAAGACACTTCTTAATTGTATTACTGTTAGGCTGACCTCCAACCCCAACTAAAATGAGGACAAGGCTAGTTTTGTGTTTCGTGGGATAACAATTTATGAGCAATTAAAAATGAAGGGACACAAAGCATTCATCACAGTCTCAGCTAGACAGGCAGCTGAGGTCAAAGGCTCCAGCAATGAAGTGTGCACAATATATTTTTATTTCTGTTTTCACTAAAAAGGAAACGGGTTAGCTAAAAATTATGGCGTGCAGCCTCCAGTTCAAAATAGGTGCACTTAATCTTTGGAGACAGCCCATGCTTGGCCAGATAGGTTATGACAGCACATGCAAAGACATATACAAACACACACACACACACACACACACATTTACAACCTGAGTACCAAACAATATGATGTGGGGAAATGAAACATTTTCTAGTCCAATTCACATATAATTTCTAAGAGAAAAAAAATGTGCTAAATAAATATTCATTATGATTTTATAGCCAAATAACACAATATTTCTTTCCTCTTGACCCTGTGATGGAAAAACAAAATAGAAGATTTTAAGGTATAATTCCTCTTGGCACATTTCTCAATCTGTTCAGAGGAACATGAGAGTCTTATAATTTTATTTTCCAGGAACATCAGTGGTCTATTACATGAAAGTTGAGATTAATGTCTTGCCTGCTGAGCTTCAGTCAGAGTTACATATCAAAGGCTACACGAAATGCGTCTCAATGTAATGCCGTTGGTTTTTAAAATTTGTGTGATTTTTTCCCTCCTGTTTCACTATAGTATCCAAATCCGACACTCATCTTCTGATTTAAAGTTTTGGCCTGGCATGAATAAAAGCCCTGATGAATTAATGACTTGTTATGCTATTAACTGATGTCCCTGTTGTGTTATATTATGCCTAATTTTCAATAGAAAAAAAGGACTGATATCAAGCAGGTCATCAGTTTTTATTCTGGGTGTAGATTTGCTCACTTAATCAAGGTGCTATAATTTCAGAATAAACAAGAACCAAATGCTAATATTTGTTATTATTTGATGCTACCCAGATGATGCCAGGTACACGTGTAAAATTCTTCTGATGAAAGAGTAGAAAGTTTACTATCACAAATTGGGAAGTCCTTTGCATTCCTCAGTAATTTTCTACTGAAAAAGCAGAGTAAATCTTGAAAAGGAATTCAATTTGCACCTAAATAGCATCACTCTGCTAGAAGACAAACATTAAAAAGCTATCAATAGCTAACTCAGATTAACACAATCTTTCTCTCATCAGAAAATTTCAAGGTCCTTCATCAATTTGAAAACACCAGTCTACATGTCTGTCTCAATTAGCTGTAGCCCCTTTGAAGGCATATTCAAATAACTTACTCATCATCTACCCGTACATATATTTTTATAATTTTGAAGTATAACACATACTCCTTTCAGTAAGCTTGGAAAGATTCAGGAAACCAAGGTTAAAACATTTCTCACAGTTATACCACCCAATGATCCAATGATTATTACTGATAACATTTTAGCATAAGACTTTCAAGTGTTTTCTTCAATTTATATCTTATTTTTAAATAATTTCATACACTATTTATTTCTCCTTTATTCTGTGACTACTGTGAATTACTTGATTGATTTTACTATATTAAATCAACCTTAAATTCCTGGGATAAACTGTACTTTGTCATGAATATATCATTCTTTACATATATTGCTAGATTTTACTTACTGATATTTTGTTATTAGAAATATTGATCTGTAATTTAATTCTCTGGTAGTATCTTTATAGTATTTTGGGATCAGATTTTTGCTAGCCACATAAAACGAGTGTGAAAATATTCCCACCTCCTGTAGTTTTGGAATAATTTGTTTTGGAATGGTATTATTTTTGACTTAAATGTAGGATTGAATTTATCACTGAAACCATCTGGGCTTGTAGTTTTCTCAGTGAAAGATTTTAATTATGAATTCAATTCCTTTAATTGATCTAGCGCTGTTCAGATTTTCTACTTTTTGTTGTGCCAGCTTTGGTAAGTTATATTTTTCAGGAATTTGTTCATTTCATCTCAGTCGTTAAATTTATTGACATAGTTATTCATAATATCTCTTTATCATTTTATGCCTAAAGAATTTGCTGTAATGTTCCCTCTTTCATCCCACATCAGTAATATGTGTTTTTTCTCTTCTTCTATGGGGTATAAATATTACCAATCATTTTATCAGTCATTTTAGAAACCAACTTTTGACATTACTGACTTTATGATTTGCCAATTTTAAAATTTTATTGTGTTCTTTTTTATTATTTACTTACTGTAACTTAGGGATTCCCTAGTGGCTCAGATGGAACATGGCTGCCTGCAATGAGGGAGACCAAGTTTCTATCCCCAGGTCGGGAAGATCCTCTAGAGAAGGAAATGGCAACTCACTCCAGTATCTTGCCTGGAAAATCCCATGAACGGAGGAGACTGGCAGGCTACAGTCCATGGGGTCTCGAAGAGTTGGACATGACTGAGCAACCTCACTTTCACTGTGACTTACTTTGTTCTTCTTTTCTAGATTCTTAAATATTGGATAATTAATTTTACATTTTTTTCATTTTAAATATAGGCATTTAAAACTACAAATTTCTCTTCAAGCAACACTTTAGCTGTATCTCACAAGTTTTGATATGTTGTATTTTTATTATCATTCAGTTCAAAACATTTTCAATTTTCCCTATGATTTCTTCTTTCACTCATGAGTTTTTTTACAGGTGTGCTGTTTAATTTTCAAACATTTGGAGAACACAGTCTGTATGATTTTGATCTTTTTTTTATTAATAAGACTTGTTTCATAGTTCTACATGATATCTATTCTGGTGAAAATTCCTTGTAAATTTTTCGAGAAATGTGTATCCTGCAGTTGTAGGGAGAGTGTTCTAAAATGTCATTTGGGCCAAGTTAATTGATAACTGTTTATATCTTTTATATCTTTCCTGAGCTTTTTCTTTATGTTCCCTCTCAGTTACTGAGAAATAACTTTTAAAATATCTAGCTGTATTGTGAATTTATGATTGCTCTTTTAATTTTGTCAATTTTATTTTAATATTCCAGTGCTCAGGTACTATATACATAAGTGTTGGGACTTTTATGTCTTTTTAAGAAACTGATTCTTTTATCATTACAAGTAATCCTTCTTTAACTCTATAAAACTCTGCTCAAAGTCTACTTTGTTTGACATTAATATAGCCATATTAGCTTTCTTATATTTAAGTATTTTCATGTCTTTTTTACTCTCAACTTGCCAGCTTCTTTACACTTAAACATGCATATAGATCACTATAAATCTTAAAATCTGCATTCAGTTGTGCTCAGCTTCTTAATTCTGTGCTTAGCTCATTTATATTTACTGTGGTTACTGGTGTGGTGGTGGTAGTTTAGTTGCTGAGTCATGTCTGGCTCTTGTAACCCCATGGTCTGTAGCCCACCAGAATCCTCTGTCCATGGGATTTTCAGATTTTCCTGTGATTATTGATATAGTTGGATGTAAGTATAGTATCTTAACGTTTTTTTCCTATTTGCAACATCAGTTCCTGTTTACCTCCTTTGTCTTCTTTTGCTAGAATCACATATTTTTTCTTCTTCTGTTTTATCATTTTATTGATTTCTTCATGTACTAATTTCCAATTATTTTTTTCCACTGGTTCCTCTACAGATTACAGTATATATCTTTAAATTATCACAGTCTTCTCAAATGGCATACAATGTCAGAAAAACATGAAACCTTACAACAATATAATTCTGTTTACTCTCCCTTTGTGCACTTTTCATGAAGATCGTCTCTTCCTCCCAAGTTCTGCCAAAGTTGAAACAGATTTTGTGTCCCTTTTCTTCTTGGATGAATTTGTCAATATTTGGAATTCAGTTCACCTGGTTTCTTCTTGACCCAAGATCTTAGATGGGCTAAAACAATGGATTATAAAGATTATTCAGCTTTGTGTTGTGTTTATGATGGAAGTAACATTTTCTTGTGACTTTCTCCCTCCTCAGCAGAGGAAAACGTCAATGCAGTCCTTATGTGAGGTGCTTTATTCTTTTAGCACTATGTCATGAATATGTTTTTATGCCAGTAAATAGTTCTCTAAAATATGATTTTTTAACACTGAATAGTAGTTATTTGTGTCCTTATATGGTTTGTGTTCCCTACTTTTAATATAAACTCTTAGGTATATGGTACACAATACACCTCTGTAGAACTGAACTAGATTTTTGGATAAACTGATAGTTTTATTTAATTAAAAAAATAAGTCTCTGCTGGACACATGTAATAGACAAGACTGACAAAAAATGATTCTGGTTTGTTGCTAAATACCCAGGTAAATTTATCATGTGGTAGTATACCTTAGCTTGGTTTCCCCGAAGAGCAGAGTTTGGGGCAACTGGCTTCTGTGGTTCTATTTCATTATGGAGCACAATCTCAACAGTGAAATAATGCAGAGAGGAAGAAAGATTAATGATCAATATCATAAACTAAACTTGGAGCAGGTTATTCTCAAATTTGTTAAGCAATGTATACATGTTTCTCTCCCATAAAATATTTGTTGATATGAACAGAAAGAGTTAAGCAAGACTCTTTCTAAACTGAAAAACTCTTAGAGCTAGAAGGGATCCTCCTTTCTCATACCAACTTTATGGATGAGCAAATTAAAAGTTGGAAGGTTAAAGGCCTTGCTCAAAGTCATACAGCTAATTTGTAAGGATGATGAGTCTACATGGGACATAACATATAAGCAGTGTGGGTCCTTTATTTGTCTACTCATCTATGCTCTCTACAAACATAAATCGATCACCAGTTTTATGCCAACCACCATGCCCTGTGCTGAACTGTGCCCTTTACCATTTCTGTTAACTCAAGGCGTTCTTGTATCCTCATTTATGTTGGCTTGCTCTATTGCTGCTCTAGGTGTAGACATAAGAAAAGCCAGGCTCATAAGCATAATTTTTGGGGGCTCACATCACTACTCTTTCTGCACAATGACATCATCCAACAGGTAGATTATCATAACAAGTACAGCATAGCATCTAACGGTACTCTGGAGGCAAGACCAAGTTTGAATAATATCCAAAGTAGAAAGACATATTGAGAAATTTAGAAGTACCTATACTGCTTTAATTAAGAGGAAAGTACTCTTTAATGGTGTTAGCTTTTTACATTGTTATGAAACTTAAAAGACATTTCTTCAGGTGTTACCTCCACTTGGTGGCTCAGGCAGTAGAGAGTCTCCTGCAATGCAGGAGATCTGGGTTTGATCCCTGGGTCAGAAAGATCCCTTGGAGAAGAGAATGGCTACCCACTACACTGTTTTTGCTCGTACATCCCATGGATAGTGGACCTGTCGGGCTACAGTCCATGGGGTCTCAAAGAGACATGACTGAGCGACTAATACTCTCTCTCAACCTCCACCAAAACTCATGCTGATATTAGTGGGTTGTTGAAATATTAAAATAAGAACAGTGCCCACGGGATGTGGGAAAGAACAATGCCGAGTCTAGTTTTGCTGTTACATCAGACTTCATACTTCCCAACTCTGGCTGCATGTTAGAACCTTCTGGGAGTTTTAAAAAATATAGATGCTAGGGTTCCCCACCCAGAGATTCTGATATAATTGGTTTGAAGTAAGGTTTGGATGTCAGAATTTTTTGAAGTCTAATGTGTAGCTGTATTAGAATGCACAGGTTGAAGATACTATTAGATGTAAGTTTAGAAAGAAGAAAATGAAACTCTTTCATGCTATGGTAGAAGGATTTGACTTTGTAGCCAAAGGGGAGGACCATATTGAACTAGCGTTTAATTAAGATTAAGCTGATGACGGGGTATAGAGTGGAAGGAGTGTGTGTGGGGGGGCATGTGTGTAGATACAGACTGAAGGCAGAAAACTACTTATCAGACTCTTACAACAGAGCAACTGGAGGTGATAAAGGTCTGAAATGAGGTTAAAATAGGGAAATAAATGCAAGGGAAAGAAAATCTTTCCTTTCCAATAGGAATAGGAAGTAAACAGAAAAGAATATGTATTTTTTCCCTCTACATCTTCCTCTAAACTCAATTAAATGTTGTCTTTCAAATTGCTTTTGATATATTTATATTTTTTCAATGCAAAAAGAACACTTTAATTATTCATATGAAGTGACTATTACTTCCCCCAAATCATCTCTAAAAGAATACATTTTTTACATATTTTGATGAATGATTGGAATTTTTCAAAATATATGCTAACTTATCTAAATCTTAATGAAATCAACACATATTTTCTCATATCAAAGCTTCTTTTGGAATAGATTACAGAATCTATACCTGCATAATTAAAGATCCCTAAAGGGACTTCATATCAGGAAAAGATCTTGAAAAAAAATTAATGAAAATGTGCATTTCTGGTGTGTAGCTTCTGCACATCAAACTCAGGCAGCCAGAGACAGAAGATTATCTCATAAAATTGAAAAGTTTAGTTCAGCTTGTAGTTGTGAAGCTTAAGTACAAATTTCTTCATCTTAAAATAAAGAAAAGGAAGTTAAATTATTCTCTGACTCTCAGACTGGCTGTACGTCAGCTCCTCCCTTGGATTATGGTCCCTCCCTTCTTTCTTCCATAATATTGACCTGCACACTTCCAGGGGTGGGTCTCTTTGGGGGTGGATCCTCTAGTGGGAAGCCTTCTATGACCACATAGCCCCCCAAAAGCTCTGAGCTTCTGCTACCAGATGCATTTTTCCTCAATGTCACTATCACTGTCTGTAATTACACTACCATTTTGTAACCAATTGACTAGGGTCCATCTCTCAGACTAGACCATAAGCTCTGTGATGGTAGGAAATGTGTCTGCTTTGCTTACTTCTGTATTTTTAGCACCCAGAGAAGTGATGGACACAGAGCAGATGCACTAGGGTCTGACATTTAAGAAAACAGAAACCACACCAGTTTCTGTTTTATGACAGGGATAATTTAACATGGAAAGACATCATAGCACACAACAGAGTGCAGAAAAGTGTATTTGGAGCTGAGAGTCAATAGCTAGTAACTAGCACACCTAGAAAAGTGCCTAATATATCGGGATCATTGACTACATGTTTTTAGAATAAATGAATGAAAGAATTAGGATACATCAAATTAAAGAATAAGCTCAAAATAAGATAAAAAAATGGAATGTACTTGACATATCTCATGAGATAACATAAAAATTTGAAATGAAGGGTCTCAAATCTGAGTTCTAACCCTAGTGCCATACCCATTTAGCTATGTGTCCTTGAGGAAGTCACTTAACATCTCTGTGTCTTGAATGCCTTCTGTTTACAATGTGGTGTTGGACAAGACATTCCCCAATGTCTTTTCCAGCTTTGAAGTTGCAATCTCTTTTTGATTCCCTAAGATCTCTGAGATGTTGTAAGAAAAAGTGTAATATTGGGAAATGTGAATGAAGAGTAAATCAAATTTGAAAACGCTTACTCCTACCCCAAGGAATGTGTGAATGTTCCCTTTTCTGGATTTGCCCTGGCAATTTATACATTCCCACATTAATATACAACTTATCATTTTGTATATGAGATCAATTTAATAATCTTTTGGTTTCCCTGTTATCCTTTGAAGTCTAAGACTCTGACATTTAAAGTTTTTGAACTCCTAGTAGGATCTCATACATGATAGTACTTAATGGAACACTAGAATTTAGTGAGGGCATCCTTGGTAGCTCAGCTGGTAAAGAATCCATCTGCAATGTAGGAGATCCCAATTTGATTCCTGGGTTTGGAAGATCCCCCGGAGAAGGGGTAGGCTGTCCACTCCAGTATGGTAAAGACTCTTCCTGCAGTATGGGAAACCTGGGTTCGATCCCTGGGTTGGGAAGATCCCCGGGAGGAGGGGATGGCAACCCATTCCAGTGTTCTTGCCTAGAGAATCCCCATGGACAGAGGAGCCTGGCAGGCTACAGTCCATGGGTTCACAAAGAGTTAGACCCGATTAAGCAACTAAGCACAGCACACAGCACAGAATTTAGTGAAAAGCATTAGCTAGGGAGGTAATTCTCTTTAGGATTAGGTCAAATTTCAGGCTTCTCAATGATATCTATCAATACTTAGGTTATGTTTTCTATTTACTACTGCCAATAATAATAGTTTTATACCAAAGCATTAACAGTGTCTTCTTTGAAATCAAGGAGCCTCACATAGATGGAAGACGGGAGAATACGGGAGGGAAAAAAATCTTGAATGAATTAATCCATCCATCAAAGGGTCTTTATACCTCCCTCAGACCATGTCCAATATAGGATTTATGAAATAGCTGAGAGAAACTGCAATGCACAATGCTTAAGAGACTTATAGTCTAGCTGGGAAGGTCACCACAAACAGTACAAGGCAGAATCTAAGTATGTCACAATTCTGTTTTTTCTATCTTCAAAATGATTTGGAACCCAACCACCAATCATCACCACCACTAGCTAGTTCAAGCCTCCATCATCTCTTGGCCTCCTCGCTAACCTGCCTGCAACCACCCTTGATTCATTTCAGTCTGTTCTCAGCTCAGTAGCAGAATGATCCTGTTAAAGTCATATCAGATAATTTGTACTTCTCTGTATAAATCCACCAACACCTCACATCTCATTAAGAGGAAAAGCCACCATGTTTACAATTCCTTTTCAGTAACTTCTGAGGACTTATTTCTCTAACCTCCTTGGCTTTTGCTTTTTTTCACCCTTACTATTGACAGCTTCCCTGATAGCTCAGTTGGTCAAGAATCTGCCTGCAATGCAAGAGACCCTGGTTTGATTCCTGGGTCAGGAAGATCTGCTAGAGAAGGGATAGGCTACCCACTCCAGTGTTCTTGGGCTTCCCTTGTGGCTCAGCTGGTAAAGAATCTGCCTGCAATGCGGGAGACCTGGGTTCAATCCCTGGTCTGGGAAGATCCCCTGGAGAAGGGAAAGGCTACCCACTCCAGTATTCTGGCCTCAAGAATTTCATGGACTATATAGTCCATGGGGTCGCAAAGAGTTGGACATGACAGAGCGACTTTCACATTGAAAGCCAAGAGTCTCGCCCAGAGATGTACAACCTCTCTGTCAAAATTGGAAATTTTGGAGATGGCAGACAAATAGCTCAAGAAAGAGCTCAAATTCTTGAGCTCAAGGCTCAAGAATGCTTGGAATTTGATGTGTGTGTGTGTGTATTTCTGCCTTTGTCTAAGGAGAGCTGTGTGCATGGCATTAGAGTCAGACACATATGAGTGGCAATCTTATTTTGCTACTTACTAGATGTGTGACTAGTTATCAATATCTCTGAGCCTCAGTTTCCTTTTCTATCTAATGGGTATGATCACATCTCCTCCTGGGTCTTTCTGCATCTTAAATGATACGATGAGCATTAAAAGGATTTAGCTCTGCATTCACCACAGTAGATGCACAGTAATTACTAGCTCCTTTCAGTTTGATGCGTGTCAAGATTGACCCTTAAGGTACAAAATGGGGATGGAGTTGGGGGGGGTGGTAAATGTTCAGTGTAGGCTCATTAGAATGGTAGCTCTGATCAAGAGGAGGGCCTGGCCCAGTGGAGGTGGGCTGGGTAGGAATGGGTTAAAAGAGTTAACAGGCTGACCAGCTGCACAGTTCTCAATCAAGGGCCTGCATAAAAAGCCTGCAGGAGCAGAAGCGGGGGCTGGCCATGCTGAGTGCCTTCGGAGGCCAGCAGCTGAGAAGTTGCTCATCTCTTGGTTCAGCCTGTTGTCAAACCCCGGAGTGGGGGTTTCGGGCGGTGGGGGAGTCTGGCCGGCCTTTGTTAAAACCCTGAGAGCGAGCGGGCAGTGTTTTATATTGAGCCTGACAAATAAAAGGCCAACCTGAACCATCTGGTTCTGGAACATATGGGAAACACAGATTTCTATTGTCAATGACCAAAATATTAGTCTATTGAATCTTAAGGCATTTGACTATCAGGGAGAATTTGAATAATGGAATAAGTAGTTCTTAGAATAATCACTCTGTTGAGGGGAAGGATAGAAGAAAAGGTTTAGATGTCGCACACAAAGTGATTATTGATTTTGGTACAGTGCATCTCATTGCAGGGCTCCCAATTGTTTAGAAATATTAACTCACTGATCCTTAGAGTCTTGCTGGGTGGGAGGGACGATTTCTCCAGCGGGAAACGAGTGCGATGCTGAGAAGTTGGGAGACTGCTATTCTTGAGCAGGGTGGATCAGGAGTGATGGTGGGACTAAAGCCCGGCCCCCTATTCCTTTTTTGATAGTATGTCTTTGGCTCATTGTGAAACAAAGATTAAACACAATAACCAGGGCCTGTTTTTAATTGTGCCCAAACAAGAGCCCTTGAAAGGCCTGCTGGTATGTAGGCAATTAGTTTAAAAATGTATCAAATCCTTTGACAATCATTCAGGGATTTTTATTGAAAAAAATTTTTTTCTGTTGCTTTTGAGGTCAGGTTCTTCAACCCTTAGGAACAAGATGGGACAAAATGAGTACAAAATTCAACTATAAAACCAGTCTGACAGAAAAATAGCATAGGTTGATCTTTCTGGCTTTAAACATAAAACTTTGGACCAAAGTTTGTAGTTGAAGAGGAGAACACAAGAATAACTGATGACAAGCCCATTGGATATACTACAGCTTGATTTTAGCAACACATTTGGAAATTCTTTAAAGGTATCCTTCAGTCTAGCCTAAATTAACTTGGACAGGCTCGAACATGGCATAAGGCTTTACAAAGTTGATTTTTAAACAGTGGGGGCAAATTCTAACATATCCAAAAATGAGGTGGTACACAGAGGGCAAAACTGGGTCTTCAGTGTGGCTTAATTGTGCTGCTAATTGATAAAGAGTGCGAAGTGACATCTGCAAAGACAGAAGGGTGACAAGTGCCAATACTAACCAAGTGTTAAAATAGAGAGGCCCAGAATAATCAGAAATATTAGCAAGAAGTTAATGGGCAACAGCTTGAAAGAGTACAAATACATTTGTGAGGGTCCTCTAACATTGCAGATGTTCAACTTGGGCAGACTTAGTCATGACCGGGAGCAGTCAAGGAGATAATAATAATGTCTGGTATTCATAAAGCATCTGTCTTTGGGGATTTCAAAGCGCTTTGGGTGTGTATTATCTCATTCAGCCCTGCTCCCTTTTGTCTGGAGTAGCCCACATAGTGGCCATGGGGGATGCGGCCAGCATGCCGGCTGGAGACTTTATCTTGTGTTTAATGACATTGAGGCAAAGTGTCTGGGGCAAAGGGCATTTCAGGGAACTGAGAGGCCCAGCAGTTTTGTACTGGGAAATCTCAGAAACTGGACGGTGGCCATTCACATCTTAGTTCTTTGCACATAATTTGGATAGGGGATGAGGAGGTGACGGGAGTTGAGAAGCCGAGGAATATGTATTATCTTGATGAAACTGAGGTTCAGAGAAATGGAACAGCCTTCAGGGCCCCACTGCAGGTTGGTACAAGGGAGTTAGTCTCCCTTATGAGTCAATTCTTGGCTTTCTGTTTACAAAATGATGTCTTTTAACATTGAGATGGCAATCAAAGAGGGGGTCCTGGAATGGAACAGAGGAGACAGTCACCTCTGGCAGACTGTCCTGGAAAGTGGCAATATAATTGAGTCCTGCATTACCAGGAAGGTGGCGATAAGTTGGAATCAGAGCAGGACTAAAGGGACTGACTTGTGACTAAGTGAGCTGGTCGTGGGGGGACATACTAAGCCCACAGGCAGAGGAGGGATTATTGAGGATGGTGCATGAGTTAATCTGGGTGTAATGGGAGGGAATAAAGAACCCTTTCCAACAAAAGAAATCTTCTGGGTGGTGGGGCTACTCGAAGTCCATATCCTATTTTTGATTGAAAATAGCATGTATAATAAGACCTAGTCTTGTTTTCTAATCGATGCAACCCACCCTGCAGTCTATGATCGTGATACAATCAACAAACACCTTGCAAAGGTTTGTGTGTGCTGCTCCTTACCACACAGCCTCCAACGATAACGAAGAAAGATCACACTCTATATGATCCTTGTGAAACACAGGCTCTAGCTGGTGGTTTTCACAGAAAGGATGAGAACGTCACAAAACCCATAATCATTGTTTGTCTAGCGTAGAGTCAAACCTTAGCCTCCTGATTTTGTATTTTCCCTGAAGCCTCCAGGGAAAGGATAACTGACACACAAAGAAGTAGAAACTCTGGTGATGCTGGAAAAAGTTGAGCAGCTTTGCTCTAAAATTATATAAAGTCTCTTGATTCAGGCAGACCTGGTAAAAAAATTTCAGAAATAAACACTCTTTTGATTCCTTTAGGAAATGATGTCTATAGACAATATAAGTCACTTCCTATAAGATTCTGCTGTGGTCTGGCATACATCCTTCCTTTTTGTACTTGTAGGAAAAGCAACTGATTAGAGTAGGGGAAACAACCGTCAAACAGCCTGTTATACAGAGAATGCACAGAGACAATTAATGAAACGTGATCAGTCTGGACATTTTTCATATTGCAAGTGGAAACGTGCATAGGATCTTATTACCTAATAAACTCCTGAGTACACTGACAAATTCTGAACACACTGCTAACTATCCTGGTGCATACACATTTGTTTCTTTTTCAAATTTTTGTTAAAGACATACAAAAAAGTGCCCCTAAACAATAAGGAGGGTTCCTCACAGGCCAAACCCCATGAATAATGTATTATAATGGTTCTCTTATGATGCAGTTTTTCATCACTGACCTTGCAGATTTTATCCAAAGTATGCTTGACCTCCCAGGGTCATGCCAAGGAGTCTGTGCTCAATTTCTAAACATCAACAGGACTGCTCAGACATGAAATCACTATGTCCGAAGATTTAAAGCCAGTTCCTGGCTGTTTGAAAAGAATTCCCTTCTGTGTTGTGATTTTTAAATTTTTTTTGGTATTAGAGTCATGATTTGATAAATTTAAAAAATGAGCAAGTCATAATGTATAAGCCATTTCTTCAATTCTCTTGCTCCATCCTGCTCAAATGAGTTGGCAGTCTTTCTAGGCTGGTTCAGACTTCAACAATTACAGCCTTCCAAACTAATTAGGAGCACAACATTATTGGACTGTCAGAATTTGGCAGCGATGGATAAAAATAAGAGTTCAAAACTATCTGCTATGAAAATGACTGGAAGTTTTCAAGGAATTGCAGTCGTAAACCATCAGCATGGCCCTGAGCAAGCAACCCCACTTTTGTTTCTGCACATTTCTTCATTTTTCATGCTGGTTTGCTAGAAGAAGCTTTCTGTGCCAAGACAGTGCCACCTGCACTTGGTATAATTTACACAATCAATGCATCAATGCCTTTAATATTTCCACTATAAAGCATCTTTAAAATCTGTGAAAGTTCTGAAGTTAAAACATTACTACAGTCGTCTATATTCCATTGTGATACCAGATTCCTGTTTTCCCTAAAGAACCGCTTTAATATAATTTCTGAAAGGACAGATTTACCCTGAATAAAAGCTTTCCAGGAACAGTTCATAGACTGATGATAGTCCATACCCACTCATTTATATTAATAATTCTGGAGTAAACTTTAATCAGGAATTGACAAACACAGCCAAATAGAAATAAAATATTAGGTAAAGTGTTGTGTTTATGAAGAAAGTGAGGGCTCAAAAAGTTGAGTGATTGTCTCTAAGTTTCCATAACTGCAAGTAATAAAACCTGGCAGAGAAGATGACTTTTTTCTTCTAGCTTGTCATCCACACAAAAATAAGGACACCAAGGTCTTTTACTACACAAAACAGAAACCCTGGACCTGCCTATAAGTGTGGGAATGAGCATGAACAGATTCATTTTAGTTCTTGTAGCACAACATTTAATTACTGAACAACTGGAAACACCATTGCCTGATTTGTAATGCGATCTTGACATGCCCATAGGATGGAGGTAGATTGAGGCCACGATGCATCTACACTCGTGCAGGTACATATTTTCTCTAGTACATCTTTTCACTCTCCTGGGTACTAATTGAAACTGTAAAAGTGAACACAACAGTGGTGTAGGAAACATGCAGTCATGACACATTTGGGGATTTAGTCCTTTAACAAAAACATTCTGTAGCTAATATGGAAACAAACATACAAAAAACCTAAGCACAAAACTTAGCACACAGAGATGCTTGATAAACATTTGTTGATGGGTAGAATTTTAGTCAAGTCAAAGGACTATACAGTTCTCATACACAGTTGGAAAATATTGCTATACATTTCTTTCTCTCTTTCTCTTCTGATTATAAACAGCACATAATCGAATCATTTAACTGCCAGGACTCGAGGTGAACTTTGCAGTTCCGGGAATAGATCTCCATTGACCGGCCTACATGGGAGTTAAGCTTGTCTTAATTCCAATACCAATGTTTGTATTTAGACAAGGGTGATCTTGTATACTTGGAGAAGGAAATGGCAACCCACTCCAGTATTCTTGCCTGGAGAATCCCAGGGACCGGAGAGCTGTCTATGTGTTCACATAGAGTCGGGCATGACTGAAGTGACTTAGCAGCAGCAGCAGCAGCAGATCTTGTACAAGGGCTTCCTTGGTGGCTAAGACAGAAAAGAATCCACCTGCATTGCAGGAGACCTGGGTTTGATCCTTGGGTCAGGAAGATCCCCTGGAGAAGGAAATGGCAACCCACTCCAGTATTCTTGCCTGGGGAATTCCATGCAAAAGAATGTAAATGTTCTTTCTTCTCTTTTGCCCTCCCTTACTTCATCCAGTCTTCCCTATCCTTCACAGTTTAATGCCTCAAAATAGCCAAGTACACTTTTACCTCTAGCTACTTTTACATCTTTATATATATTTTTTCAAAACCTTGCAATTTTACTTTACTTCTATCCCTCCTCCAACCCAGCCAAGGCCTCGGCCTATATGTCTACCCTAAATCCCATCACATCATACCCCACCTAATTGTCCTTTGACCCCCTGGCTGGTTTTTTAGAATGCTCCTCCGCAAAACCGAGGTTTCCTCTTTAACGCTCTTTTCTTCTCATTACTCCCTGTGTGCTGAGATCAACCTTTATTGTTGGTTGAAATCTTTGCTCTGAATTGCATATCTCTGTGCTTAACACGTTGCTGGGCATCACCACTGAGTTATCCAGCTCAAAGTATTTCTATCCTCACCCTTCACCTCTATAACTCCTCTCTCTACCTTGTCTTTTATTCTCATCACAGTTAACAATTCTGTCATCCAGTTGATCATCAAGGAGAGAAATGTGAGTTCTCTTACTCCCTCTTTCCCCTCACTTTTTAAATTCAAATGGTTAAGTTATACCAATGCACCTTGAAAACTTCACTCAAATCTGTCTCTCCCTTGTTGGTGACACTCTCCACATCCTTGCTATCTCTTTATAGATTAATGACACATTTTCTCCTTTGGGATTCCTTTGGCAGCAACTATTCCCTTCTCATCAGTCTCCATCTTGTTGCTAGTTTCTAAAATACAAACTTGATCATATTAATTTCCTCTTTAGAATTCTGCAGTGGCTTTCCATCATCTTCAGGGTAAATTCTTGTATTATTTATGTAGCTTATAAATAAGAAAAAGAAATGCAAAAAAGCAAAAAGAGTGCCTGAGGAGACCTTACAAATAGCTGAGAAAAGAAGAGAAGTGAAAAGCAAAGGAGAAAAGGAAAGATATACCCATTTCAATGCAGAGTTCCAGAGAATATCAAGGAGAGATAAGAAAGCCTTCTTCAGTGATCAGTGCAGAGACAGAGGAAAACAATAAAATGGGAAAGACTAGAGATCTCTTCAAGAAAATTAGAGATACCAAGGGAACATTTCATGCAAAGATGGGTACAATAAAGAACAGAAATGATACGACCCTAACAGAAACAGAAGATATTAAGAAGAGATGGCAAGAATATACAGAAGAACTATACAAAAAAGATCTTCATGACCCAGATAGTCATGATGGTGTGATCACTCACCTAGAGCCAGACATCCTGGAATGTGAAGTCAAGTGGGCCTTAGAAAGCATCACTATGAACAAAGCTAGTGGAGGTGATGGAATTCCAGTTGAGCTATTTCAAATCCTAAATGATGATGCTGTGAAAGCACTGAACTCAATATGCCAGCAAATGTGGAAAACTCAACAGTGGGCACAGGACTGGAAAAGATCAGTTTTTATTCCAATCCCAAAGAAAGGCAATGCCAAAGAATGCTCAAACTACTGCACAATTGCACTCATCTCACACACTAGTAAAGTAATGCTCAAAATTCTCCAAGCCAGGCTTCAACAGTTTGTGAACCATGAACTTTCAGATGTTCAAGCTGGATTTATAAAAGGCAAAGGAACCAGAGATAGAATTGCCAACATCAGTTGGATCATTGAAAAGCAAGAGATTTCCAGAAAAACATCTATTTCTGCTTTATTGACTATGCCAAAGCCTTTGACTGTGTGGATCACAAGAAACTGTGGAAAATTCTGAAAGAGATGGGAATACCAGACCACCTGACCTGCCTCTTGAGAAACTTGTATGCAGGTCAGGAAGCAAGAGTTAGAACTGGGCATGGAACAACAGACTGGTTCCAAATTGGAAAAGGAGTACGTCAAGGCTTATATTGTCACCCTGCTTATTTAACTTATATGCAGAGTACATCATGAGAAATGCTGGGCTAGATGAAGCACAAGCTGGAATCAAGATTACTGGGAGAAATACCAATAATCTCAGATATGCAGATGACACCACACTTATGGCAGAAAGTGGAGAAGAACTAAACAGCCTCTTGATGAAAGTGAAAGAGGAGAGTGAAAAAGTTGGCTTAAAGCTCAACATTCAGAAAACAAAGATCATGGCATCTGGCCCCATCACTTCATGGTAAATAGATGGGGAAACAATGGAAACAGTAACAAACTTTATTTTCTTGGGCTCCAAAATCACTGCACATGGTGACTGCAGCCATGAAATTAAAACACGCTTACTCCTTGGAAGAAAAGTTATGACCAACCTAGACAGCATATTACAAAGCAGAGATATTACTTTGTCAACAAAAGTCTGTCTAGTCAAAGCTATGATTTTTCCAGTAGTCATGTATGGATGTGAGAGTTGGACTATAAAGAAAGCTGAGCACCAAAGAACTGATGCTTTTGAACTATGGTGTTGGAGAAGACTCTTGAGAGTCCCTTGGAAAGCAAGGAGATCCAACCAGTCCATCCGAAAGGAAATCAAGTCCTGGATATTCATTGGAAGGACTGATGCTGAAGCTGAAACTCTAATACTTTGGCCACCTGATGCGAAGAACTGACTCATTTAAAAACACCCTGATGCTGGGAAAGATTGAGGCAGGAGAAGGAGGGAATGACAGAGGATGAGATGGTTGGATACCATCACTGACTCAATGGACATGAGTTGAGTAAACTCTGGGAGTTGATGATGGACAGGGAGGCGTGGGGTGCTGCAGTCCATGGGGTCTCAAAAAGTTGGACATGACTGAGTGACTGAACTGAACTATGAGACCCTCTGTGATCTAGCCACTAGTTAGCTCTATGCTTTCACATTCTAACATGCTTTTGTACACCTGCTCATTTTTTAGATGTCTAATACGCAGCTCAGACTTCACATACTCTAAACAAACTCCTGATGGTCTTCTTAAATCCCAGCTCTCTCATGGTCTTTCTCATATCAAGACATGACAAGTTCTAATTTCTGATTATTCAAGCGAAAAAAACCCCCAAATACTATTCAAATCATTCTTGATGCCTCTCCTTCTCTTCTACGTCATATGAAAGTCACAAGTAAGTTCTGCCAACCCTACCTTCAAAATATATCTAAAATCTGAGTTACAAGCATGGTCTAAGTTACCATCATTTTTGCTGGTTTGCTATAACTTCCTAACTGATCTTCCTGACACATCCTTGTCACCTTTCAGTCTATTATCATCAAAGCAGTCATTGTGATCTATTAAAGCACGTGTCAGATCATTTCACTCTTCTGTTCAGAAGTCTCCACTGGCTTCCCATCTCACTCTGTGAAAGTCAGGACTTTCTTCAGTTGCTTTCTCCCACCATGGATTGTTCATTTCTTAATTCCCATTGAGAAGTGTATATACCTTGGTCTTTGAATTTAGAATCCTCTGCTACTCTCTATATCTTAAATTTTTCAGGACTCAACTCATTTATCAATTCTTTGTGTAATAGTTTTCTTTGCACACTGTTACACATAATGGCTTTTATTATTTAACCTTTAATATGCTTATCTGCAACCAAACTGTACAGTATTTAAAGTAAAGGAGTATAGTGTACATTTCCTTTGTACCTTTTTAAGCATAGTCCACAGTATGAGATCCAGAAATATTTGCTCACATTTTTATTATATTAACATTACAAAATAATTGGTGCTGAACCACAGGATTCTAAATATATATATATATATATATATATATATATATTTTTTTTTTTTTTTTTTTTTTGGTAGAAGCTTTAATTTGGCGGGGAGGGGGAGGTCCAAGTCTCCTGGACCTTGTTAATCTATGAATGAGAAATAGTTTGATGTGTATCTTATTAATAACAGCCGCAAAGCTGACCTCAAGGAACCAAGTGTTAAATCTGTCTCTTCTGTCAATATTGGTGTCAGAATCCTGAAAAGTATTTCTGATCTGTAGCCATATAAATTAGATACCTCCCCAGGTCAGATGTATATGCTACTCGGAATTGGACTAGCTCTTGGAGAGCTTTCTTTTGGTTCTTAACCTTTTGGATGTCACAGACTGCTAGAGTTTTTGATGAAAGCCGTGACTCTGCTCCTCCCTGAATGACCATACACGCTGTCACTTAATGTTTTCCATAACTAAAGGACTCCGGTTCTTAAAGCCCATCCATGCAATGTCTTAGAGAAGGGAATGGCAACCCGCTCCAATATTCTTTCCTGGAGAATCCCATGGACAGAGGAGCCTGGCAGGCTATGGTCCATAGGGTCACAAAGAGTCAGACATGACTGAAGTGGCTTAGCATGCATGGGATGTCTAGGACTTCATAGATCCCAGGTTAAGGATCACAGCTCAAGCACTACAATTATATATTTTTTTCTACTACCTTAAATGTCTGAATGATTTTAGGTAAAGCATGTACAAGGCATACCTTGTTTTATTTAATTAACCCTTATAGCCCTTTGCAAATATTGCATTTTTCTTTTTTCTTTTTACACATTGAAGGTTTGTGGGAACTCTCTCTCAAGCAAGTCTACTGGTATCATATTCCCAGTAGCATTTGTCACTTCCTGTTTCTGTGTCACATTTTGATAATTGCAGTATTTCAAACTTTTTCATTATCATTTTGTCATGGTAATCTGTGATCAGTAATTATTTTTAAATTAAGGTACATACTTTTTCAGATATAATGTTATTGCAAACTTTATATGCTACTGTGTAGTGTAAACATACTTTTTACGTGCCCTGGGAAACCAAAAATTTCATATGATTCCCTATATTGCAGTATTTGCCTTATTTTAATGGTCTGAAATCAAACCCAAAATATCTCTGAGGTTTGCCTGACCATATTTATACCTCAATTTAGGCTTCCCAGGTGGCTCAGTTGATAAATAACCTGCCTGCCAATGCAGGTGACACAAGACACATGGGTTCAAGCCCTGGGTCAGGAAGATCTCCTGGAGGAGGGCATGGCAATCCACGCCAGTATTCTTCTGGAGAATCGCATGGACAGAGGAGGCTGGCAGGCTACAAGCAGAGGGTTGCAAAGAGTCAGACACGACTGAAGAGACTTAACATGCATGTGAAACTTTACAAAGCAGTAACTCACCTTGCTAAACAGTCATGGGAAATTGAGCCCTGGACCTTATTAATATAATATGGATACTGTATTAATATCCTTTGGATATGGATAGATGCAATATGGAATATCACCAAAAGGGAGAATTAACTTATCTCCGTAAATGCTTCACTTGAAAGTAAATAACTCTAGTTCTCTGAGCCAGCCAGTCCTTGTTCTACTTTTCTTAATCTGTAAAACAGCTCTTAACATCAATCTCTCTTTATCCTATGATTAATTAAGCAATCATCTCTTTTAAAGATTTATTTCTTTTGTTGTGAAAACTGATGGCATGTTTTTAATGAAATTGTAAAATCTGATCAATGTTCTACAATTCCACAGAAAAAGAATACAGCATGGTGCGCAGAGCAATGACTTTTTGAAATCAATCCATATTTTATTTTTTACATATTCATTTCTCTCCAACCACAAAAAAATTAAAAACAAAAAGATCTCAAGGCAGTAACAAACAGCAGTGTCTTAAAGATAGTCCTTTAGGTGTCCTGGCACATGAGAGGGCTCAGTGGGGGTAATGTGGCCCCAGGAAGGGCAACCGGCTTAGCTTTTTCTCCCTAGAGAGTGGCTTCTCATTGTATAGCTTTGCTGAATCCAGCAATACATGACATGCTCATCACACCGAGTACATCCCCAGACTGGTTCCACAGTCTCTGGATTGTCATATCACCTGTGTCTCCTGTGAACCTTGCATATGAAAATCACTGAGTTCTTAATAGGAAACTGGCACTGTGCTATTTTTCTACATCATTAGATTATCAGCACAACCTAGCAAAATAGTTATTAATCAAATGTCACATTTGTGGAAACTGGGGCTCAGAGGAGTTAAATAATTTTTTCTTGGTTTTCAGTAAAGGGTGGCAAATAAACTGATGAGAAGTTAAAGGGAAATATGCAAGGGCAACCACAAATTAGGAAAGTGGAAGGTGGAAGGAAGACCATGAAAGAATTTAAAAGTGTCCTATGAAGTGGGGGCAAATACAATGACACTCAATAGAAATCTTACAAGTAGAAAAGAAAATAGACGAGTATTGACCTTGTTTGAAAAAGAGAAACTTTAGGATAGAATTCAATGCTATGGGAAGAAATGAGAGCTAACAGTTTGTCCTCTTTTTTACCTTAAGCACAAGAGGGTTGAAGTTTTCCCACCGATTTAGACAGAGTGAACTCTGATGCAGCAGGACAGCTGGTGGAAGGGGTCAGCCATTCCACCCCTGTCCAGGGTAAGTCTCTTCTTGTCTCCTGTTTCATTTCCTACTTCCTAAAGTTGCCTTGTAGGTAACCAAACCCACGTCCTTGATGGCCTCCTTTTGTTCTTTGAGCTTACCCCTTTAGAAGGGGACAGCCTGCCCTTCACCACCTTGACTCTGAGAAGTGTTCTGATCATTGAAGTTGATTCATCTCATCTCAGTGATGTCCCAGCACCCCCACAGATTGACAATCTGAGTACCTTCCCGGAAGCCTGCCCCTTAGATCTATTTCTGCTTTCAGATAATGGCTAACACAGCCATTCATTTCACAATTATTGGAGAAGGGCACAGCAACCCGCTCCAGTGTTCTTGCCTGGAGAATCTCATGGACAGAAGAGCCAGGAAGGCTATAGTCTATAGGGTCGCAAAGAGTCGAACATTACTGAAGCGACTTAGCAAGCACACACACTGTGTAAGTGGCTGTCCCTGTTCTAGTCTCTAGGGACACATTGATATGTCTTCAATCACATGAATAAAATAGGCATTGCTCCTTCACAAGTAAACCTTAGACACATACACACATATCAAAGTCAAAGAACAATGGGAAAAGAGAAAGCAAGTACTCATTCTACATAGATCAAAGGCATACTTGCCATATATATTTTTTTTTCAGGGCTTCCCAGGTGGCACAATGGTAAATAATCCACCTGCCAATGCAGGAGCCACAGGAGATGAGGGTTCGATCCCTGGGTCAGAAATATCCCCGGAGGAGGGCTTGGCAATGTATTCTTGCCTGGAAAATGCCACGGACAGAGGGGCCTGGTGGGCTGCAGTCCATGCGGTTGCAAAAGAATTGGACACGGCTGAGTGACTGAGCACACACGCATAAATATATATGTATATATTCACATCATAAATACGTTGCTTCTTTTAATCATTGGATTTATCACTAAAATTAGAAATTGTAGCTTTCTGGACTACATCAACAGGAAGAAAGAAATGATCATGATGCTTTCTTTCCTCAAAAATCCTTGCTGGGATGGAGTGCATATAAGCTACCTGTACAGCAAAGACAATAATATTGCATCTCTCCTCCCTGTGTTGCTTGGATGAAATTCACTCCTGAGTCTCTAGGGCTCAGGGGAGTTCAGCGGGCTAATAGGCAATCCCAGCTGAACCTTGGCAGACCTTCCCACCAAACCTCAGGGGTTACTGGATTTGTAATGCAACCCCAAAGGCATCTATGAATCAGCTGCAGTGGAAGTGCTTGCCTGTGGCATCTTGCCAAGACCCTATTAGAAGTCTTTCAGAAGAGCCTGACAACAGATATTAAAAGGGCTGCAAAAGGATGCTTATGGTCTGTCATTTGAACAGTCTACACATGGACTACACATTGTTTTATTCTTTATAGATGAAAATGCTCCTAAGTATAAACTGTCTAGTACCATCTACTGTATACTGGCTGCAAATACAGTGAAGATGCTTTCAAATAGCTCAACTCTTTCTTGGAATATTGGTAAACTTGAAGATTGGAAAGCTTGTAATTTTGGTGTTCACTTGGTATCTTCTGCATATTAAATCCTGTTTGAATGCATCATCTTTAATTAAATAGTATGGCTAGTCACTGAGAAAGACATATCATCTGGGACTGGCACTTGTTCCTAGAGTCAGACATACTCTATCCAGGTTAAGAGGCTTGAATGTGAGGATGAACATGCTGATAGAGTGCTGCTTGGAAAAAAAAGAGAGAGAGGGAAAATTGTTCCTTATAAAGACTGATGGAGAGTTCCAACACATACATAAGAAAGAACAAG
The DNA here is from genome assembly GCF_002263795.3 of Bos taurus. Lineage (NCBI taxonomy): Eukaryota > Metazoa > Chordata > Mammalia > Artiodactyla > Bovidae > Bos > Bos taurus. The sequence goes on from NC_037336.1 coordinate 51,309,303, forward strand.
ATAGTGGAAAAAGACACAAAATTATGCTAGACTGGTGTTCAAATTAAACAGAAAAGTTTTGGGAAAAGCATTCTTTTCAAACTTCAACATCTTTTTACACTAGACTTTAATTATAAACAAACAGATTTTTTTTTTCAAATCTAACAGTTGTATAAAGAGCCATTTTTTCCCATTGCTGCACAGAGTACATAAAGAAAACAACCCTTCTGAGATGGTACATCTGTTACAAAGATGTTACAAAATGAAACTGATCCGATCTTTTGTAGGGAATGCCCTAAATTTGGTTTATCTCATCTCTATTATCAGGCTGATTTTATGCACAAAATAATTCCTGTTCCTTGTGCTCAATTTCAGGTCTGTTTCATCAGAGTCACAAAAAGATGGGGGAGGGGAAGGAAAAGTTATTTGATAACATAACTAAAAGGGAAAGAGTGAGGCTGAGTCTAGCATACATATTGAAACTGTTTAAGGAAAGAGAGCTTGATGCATTTGAAATAACTTATAGTAAAGGGACAAAAATTAAAATTATTGGATAAAATAATCATTTGTTCAATCGTTTACTCTTAAAAGAACAAGATTTTCTCTCCTCCCAGAGAGTCACTCCTCTGGACTCTTATTTTGCATTTCCCATATCCTCTGGTATATAATCTTCACTTAGCTGTTTAATTATCACTTTAAAATTAATTTGATTCATTCATTCATTCATTCACTTAACATTTATTGGTGACTTGCTATAGGCTGGGAAAGGGAAATGGAAGCTCCTGTGTGTCTAATGTGTCAGCTCAGTTAGGTATTGGGTTCTGGAGGCCGTTCCCATCCCCCATGTTCAACATCTCAATTGTCTTTGGTTACCACCCAAAATATAACCCTTCTGGTGATCATTATTCCCATTTCCTCTGTGCTTTCTATCTCCAGACTCAGCTTCTCTTCTCTCCTCTTCCTCTACTTCTTTTTGCTTTTCCTCTAGAATCTCTGTTCCATGGAAAGCAAACGATCCTTAACATTAACTTTTCCATCCAATACTTTGTTTTATCTGGCTGGAATTAAACCTTAGTTTTTATCTAGGTTATTGCCTATCCAGGAACTTCAATTAAACAGTCTTCCATTGGGATCAGGCAGTTGGGTCTACTTTCACCCAAGGCCCAAAACAGCTTCCAGGTCATACAAAATGTTTTTTCCCTGAGATTCATACCATTTCACTGTGCCACCTTCTTTTCAGTATCATCTAACCATGCCTAGTCACTACTTCATATTCATTGGAAGCCCCGCTCACAGTCTTCCGTTATTTTCCATGATTTGCCAACAACCTAGGCAATTTCAGTGTCCAGGCTAGGGCTTCTGATATCTAGAAATTAGAACATTTATTTCCCTCTGTCCAGTATCTTAAAAAAAAAAAAAGCTTCTAGAGCAATTTCATGTTCTTAGCACAATTGAGAGGAAGATTCAGAGATTACTCATATACCCTTTGTGCTGATATGTAGAGCCTCCCCCAGTTATCAACATTCCTCATCAGAATGGTAGATGTGTTGCAGTTGATTAACTTACACTGACACATCATTATGACCCAAAGTTCATAGCTTACATGAGAGCTCACTCTTGGTGCAGTATTATAATATCTTTTGATCTTTTTTCTTGAGCAATCCACCCACATGGTCATACCTGGATCTTGTTACCACCCACTTTGATTTCTCATTTGAGAGCTTTCACTCAAGTATCTCACTCTGAGTGCAATCCTCATTCTTTATCTCCTATACCCGCTGCAAGGCTTCTTCAACATCGTAGACATTTCCCAGACTTTGGGTTCTCCATTTTCTTTCCACTGCTTCTCTAAGTATCCTGAAATCTTTGTTGATCATTTATTTTTAGAACTTTTGATATTTTACATCTTCATCATTCTGCTTGTATGTCAAGCAGGATTCTTCAGTACTTCAGTCTCTTCTGCCCAGTCTTCTGAGAGCAGCTGGAGGGAACGCCACCACCACAGTTGCTCATGTGACTGTTCCCAGACTTGGCCCTGTGTTCCGACAATGTGCTCACTTGTTCACAGTCAACAGCCTTAGGTAAACAGAGGTGTTTTCACTCTCAGCCATTAAAAAGTACACAAACTCACTCAGTCTCTGATTCCCGCCCTCCACACAGGTACATAATGTACCTATATTGCTACATTTCTTACTCCTTTATTCTTTCCATGTCCCTAATTCTGTACTTTGACCACCTCTGGGACACTAATCCAGTGCTTTATCTCTTTTCTTGTATAGTCAATGATCCCTCACTAGAGGCTTCTTTCCACTAAAACTAAAAATATACACTAAATTTAAACCTTCAAAAAAAAAAAAAAAAACCTTCAAGAACAGTCATGGACATATATGAGGATAAGTGAAAAAGGATACAGATCTGTATAGGTAGAATGAAATCAACTTCATAATAACAATATAGAACAAATCCTGGAAGAAAATAAGCCGAAGCTTTACTGTAATAATCTCTTAGTCATGGGATTCAAGATTACTTTGATTCTATTGTTAACCCTTTTTAATAGCCTCCAAACTTTCTGCTGTTAACATATATTATTTTAGTATTTAAAGAAATATTTTTTTTGAAAAAATACACTTTTGAAGACTTATAGTCAAACCTTTGACCCCATATCCCATCCTAGCTTTATTTTATTTATGCCATATTTATCCAGCAAGGAAATCTCTACATTCATTCCATTTCTTCAGTTTTCACTCATTCCCTAACCCATTGACATAAAATTCTGCCTTCTTAGTTTCACTGAGAGTCTCTCATATTTTCAAGATAACTTTCAATATCACCAAATCAAAAAACTCTCAGTTCTTTTTAAAAAAAAGTATATATATTTAAAACTGATTTTACATTGGAGTATAGCTGATTAACAATATTGTGATAGTTTCAGGTGGTAACAAAGGACTCAGCCATACGTGTACATGTATCCATTCTCCCCCAAACTGTGCCCCCCAATTCAGGGTGCTACATAACATTGAGTAGAGTTCCCTGTGCTACACAGTAGGTCCTTGTTGGTTATCCATTTTAAATATAGCAGTATGGACATGTGGATCCCAAACTCTATCCCTTCCCCCCAACTTTCCTTCCTGGAAACCATAAGTTCCTTTTCTAAGCCTGTGAGTCTGTTTCTATTTAGTAAATTAGTTTATTTGTATCACTTCTTTTTAGATTCTGCATATAAGGGATGTCATGCAATATTTCTCCTTCTCTAGGATTATCACTTCTTGTCATGCTGAACCTCAATGCTGCATTTGCTTCTATTGCCATTTCCCTTCACCTAAAACACCCTCCTCCCTCAATTTCCACTAAAGCCTTTGGTTTCATTTTCATCATGGACTGCAAGGAGATCTAACCAGTCCATTCTGAAGGAGATCAGTCCTGGGTGTTCATTGGAAGGACTGATGCTGAAGCTGAAGCTCCAGTACTTTGGCCACCTCATGTGAAGAGTTGACTCATTGGAAAAGACTCTGATGCTGGGAGGGATTGCGGGCAGGAGGAAAAGGGGACGACAGAGGATGAGATGGCTGGATGGCATCACTGACTCGATGGACGTGAGTCTGGGTGAACTCCGGGAGTTGGTGATGGACAGGGAGGCCTGGCATGCTGCAATTCATGGGGTCACAAAGAGTTGGAAATGACTGAGTGATTGAACTGAACATCTTTCTCCTTCTGTTCCTTAAATGCTAGGATTCCCTAGGGTTTGGTCATCAGTTTGCTGGGTTTTGCCCTCTTTTTGCCTTCCTTGGGCTGTTCCTTTCACACAAATGCATTTAACCAACGCACATTTCCTGGCCATTCTGAAATCGTTACTTCTTACTCTGGTCTAAAGTGTTTCCAAATTTAGGGGACATAAAGGTACTTGATGTACAGTAGTAAACAAAATAATAGTCCTTTTAAAGAACACACTTAATAGATTTTACACTATAGTATGTTTTATGTTTCAAATAGAAGTTGGACTTGTACATATAGGATAGTTCTCATTATAGCCAACTGGGAATAATATACTCAAATACAATCACATAACAAAAACTCAAAGAAAGTGTATATTTTCACATTTGATTTTATTGTTGCTTATGTGGTAGATTGTACATTTCAATAAAACTGTAAAGTAAAACTGTAAGTAAAAGCAAAAGAAATAAAATTCAATACACACAATAAAAGTACTCCAAAATAAAAGTGAACATTTGCAGTATCATTTGAAAATAGAGTTATGACAAATGCTATGAATACCTGATTATTTTATTGGTCTCAATCTCACAGTAAGGGATAATCTGACATTCTAAATCATTTGAAATTTTATAAATAGTAGTAGAAAAAATAGTTTTCATTTTTTGTGTGTGTGCTGTTGCTGCTCTCAAGGATGTCAAATAGGTCATTAGAATATTCAAATAATAATCTACAGACACTCGGGCAAATGGTTAATATGAAGCAAAGAACTATAGGGAAGCCCTGACATATCAGTGAGACAGACAAAGAGTGAATGAAGACATTAGATTTCCACTTGGTGTAATTCATCTTCACATTGCTCTTGTTTGAGATGGGTGTAGCCTTCCTTTTCAGGGGCTTGTACCATTCACAGAGGCCTAGATTCTGAGACAGTGGACCTGGTTCAAACTAGGCTCTGCCAGTTGGTGGTGGTGGTGGTGGTGGTGGTTTAGTCACTAAGTTGTATTCAACTATTACTAGTTGTATTCAACTATTAAAGTCCATCCCCGCGGACTTTAGCCTGCCAGGCTCCTCTGTCCATGGGATTTCCCAGGCAAGAATACTGGACTGGGTTACCATTTCTTTCTCCAGGGGATCTTCCTGACCCAGGGATGGAATGTGGGTCTCCAGTATTGCAGGCAGATTCCTTACTGACTGAGCCACCAGGGAAGCCTTTGCCACTTGGACTTTGTGTGAATTCTGATCGTTTTCTCTAAGTCCATTCTGTCCATCTGTGATGGAAGTACACACACAGGGTTGTTGTGGGCCAGGTGTATGGCAGCAGAAGCCCTCTGTTGAGCACAGTACTCTCAGTGTCTATTGAATTTCTTGAAATAATAATTGAGCCTTCAGAATTCAAAAAAATTCTTAATGGAAAGAAAATAGAGATGAACACTAAATTTTATTATTTACTCTTCCATGAACTAATTGGTTGGTCCCGGGCAAGTCACTTAAACTCTCTGGATCTAAGTTTCCTCAACCTTAAAAGTATGGATGAGATAAAAAACATGGATGAGATAAAATTTCCACCCTTATGCTAGAACCCTAAACCATTTAGGAGGTAAGATACTTTCTAAAACATTAAAGTAAGCATAGTCTTTTAATATTTATTCTGCTTCTTCGTATATAACTAATTTAAAAAATGTTTTGGAAAACATTTGGAAGTCAATATTAAATTTAACAGACTATTTTGAAATCCTAAAATGAAAACTAAAAGATAGTATGAGTTTTCTTTTGCTTTTCACAAGTTTCTTTTGGAAGTAAGTGTGTAAGTAATGAATAAAACATCTAACTGCATATGTGTGCAGATGCAAATAAAATTAGGCATTTCATAGCTGGTTGGAGCAAGAATTCCTATTCTAAATCTCTCTCTTCACTTATGCTGCTGCTCAGAAAAAGCAGGCAGAGAGAGGCAGTTTGCATCCATGGTTAGTCATAAAGTGTCTATGCTTTCTGGTGGGTAGGAAGGCAGAAATGACATCTTTAAAACTGGAAACTTTACATCCAGACATTTGAGGTCTGAGATGATCTGGGGCAGGCTGGAGAATTAGCACAAGTTTCCAGAGCTGTCCTTGAGGCAGTTGGGGATTACCAGAAGAACCCAGAGTGCTTTTATCTACCTGCAAAGAACAGCCTTCCAAGAATGAATCCCCCACTGTCACCGTGGGAAATAGGCTCAAACAACCAGGGCAAGCTGGGAAGTTTCCCAGGCCTCACTACCCAGAAGCAGAAGAGATGACAGAATTAATAAAAGTGAAAACATAGTATCTTTCACTGCAACTGATAAATAATAAGTAATCTGTGAAGTCTATGGAAATCTGGATTTGTGTCACTGACATCTCATTTCTGGTGATCCTTAAAACTAAATGAGGGTTAAATTCAAAATGTTTAAAAATAATATTTTAAAGTAAAAAAAAAATAATTTTAAAATAAAAATCCCAACATGTCTATGGTTGTAAATTTTTAAAATCTAGTGTTGAAAATAGCTGTTAAGATGAAACAGGCATCTATGTATGTTTCAACAATTCTCTAGGAGAAATTTGTTTACTACAATGTTTTTCTTTTATTTTTTTAAGCAGGGAGACAGACCTAAAAGAGATAATAAGAATTAGCAACGGGGAGGGAGAAACCCAATATCTAGTTTATAATTTTTTGAGTTTATGAGCAATCTGCTAATATAGTTATACTGCAAATTTACTAAAGGCATTGCCCACCATAGCCTGTGTGTCTCATTTTTAAAACAATCATTTATGGATGTTAGAGGATGCCTAGGAAAGCAGAAGGGTTCTGTGTCAATCAAAGCTAATCACTGGTACAGGCAGAGGGCTTTTGTTGGCCTCCATGCTCTAAGCCGTGCTTCCACATCTGTGTTTGAAGAGATTAGAGAGGTGCTTCATACAAGAACTGTATTAGTTAAAGCTGATCGACAGTATTTGGAATAAATCATGAAAAAGTTGAGTGCCAGAAGAGAAGGCATGGCAAGTGGGAGACTGAAACTGACGAGGGCAAATTCCACCCTCCTCAGTCCCCTCTAACCATCCCCCCACCCCCGACCCCACACTTTTATATTTCGGTTTTGCTGCTGAAGAGCGTTACCAGGTGCCATGCTCATCACCTCCTAGCAAACACGTGGAGACTCAGCCAAGAAACCCCGACGCCAATATTTTCAGTGGCATGCTTGCCACACTTGGGTGAAGGGCCCCAGTTTTATCCGAGGTGCTTCATGGAAAACAGATTAGCCCAAGTGGGTAAGTGGGATTTGAGGACCAAGGATGGCAAAGAATGAAAAGTGAAAAAGATCCCAACAAATATGAACACCGAAACCCCCTCCCCACTTATAGCCGTGTTCTCACTGCATGAAGGCCATACACTGGCAAATAAATTATGAGTGACAAGTATTTGAACCAATAAAGAGGGCACTATATTTTATATGCAGTAAATTTAATTCCAGATTGTGTTTCACCTCAGCAGGATGACATGTTTATTGCCAGTGAAAGATGAAAGCCGAGGGAGTTAGAGGCAAGCGTCAGCAGTTCTAGTGGGCACCCGCAAAATGAAGATTTGACAGACCGGTGGCTGAGCCCTTGAAATGAAATGCCAGATCAAATTTTACCCCAAAGGGGTCAGATGTACTGTCATGCCCCCAAACTCGCAATACCAGCTGAATAAATGAGCCCGGTTCAGCAGAGAACAGGAGGCCAAGAGCATTCTCTAAGAATTCCTGCTCATAGGCTCATCAGCTTGTCCAAGTGCAGGGAGGCTGGGAGGACCAGCGTGAGGTGCCTCCGAGGGAGGATGTGCTAGAAGGATGTGAAGCGTCACTGCCTCTGTGGGGCTCTAAGTGTCGTTTTAAAAATCTATTAAACAGATCAAAAAGTAGAAGTGAGTCTAAATTGATCTGCCCATCTCTCAATTTCATCCTACAAGTGCTCAGCTCAGGTGTTCAATTTATTGAACCATAACCCCTTTTTAAACAATCAACATCAACATGCAATAAATATGCCCAGCAAGGCAATATTTACATGCATGACTCATTGTTTTAGAAGATTTATTTATGGGGAAACTGACTGGCAATTACTTCCTTTGGCAGGCAGTGGCCCAGTGGCATGTGGGCATGGCGCTGGTTATTGTGAAATTTAAGCACATTGAAGGGGTGAGCTCTGCTTTTGTCCATAGAATTATCCCAGCAAGAACACTGGAGTGAGTTTCCATTTCTTCTTCAGGGGTTCTTCCCTACCCAGGGATCAAACCCATGTCTCCTGTGACTCCTGCATTGGCAGGTGGATTCTTTACCACTGAGCCAGCTGGAAGCCCATGAAATAGGTGCTGTGCCCCAATTGCAAAGGTGGGGAGACATTTTTGTTATAATCTCCATGTAACTTCACTCATCATCTCAGAGAGAGAGGATAAAGACAATAGGATGTGGGAGGGAGAGAGAGCGCAAAAGAAAGGGAAAAAAAAAACACACACACACACACACAACAAAGTAAGGGAGGGAGGGAGAAAGAAGAAAAGAAAAAAATTGCTGGTCTCAGGAAAGCGTGTCCACAAAGAGTGTATAATTCCTACAATGATGTGGATAATTCATGTAAACCAATAGTCTTTTCACTCTGAACTCAGCAAATAGGTCCTGTTACCCAATATATGGATTGGACTAGTCGCATGATTTCAAACTCATTTGTGTAGACACAGTGTCATCAACTCTTGAATCAATCAGAAGGGTTAACATTTTAATCAGTTCCTTTAATCAACTCTGTCCTGCAGAACTATCAGTAGAAACGTCCACGTATTTAACTTTACAAAAACATATTTTAAAGATGATGTTTCTCATAGTTAATGTCATTAAGATGAAGGTGATGGAAAATCTCTGGGCCCTATAATCCAGGATTGCTTCCTCTCTTACTCTGTGCAATTTTTCTCAACTTTATACATCTTTTCCATATATCCATAGATGTTATAGACAACATGTACTCGTGCCTAGATGGAGGATGAAGGATCTGAATAATGTTACAATCACCACCTAACTGATCTTTGGATCTTTCTAGGGCCTATTTGTTTCCTGTAAAAAATACACTCACATTTGGTGAACAGAGCTCTGAAACAGAAGGAACAGAACCTGGAATCCTTCTGGTGACACCTGGAGCTACAAGAACACCTGTGATGTAGGTAAGTACATCTACCATAAATAGTTGTCGCTCTGTTACTCACTTACTCTTTAAGGATATTTTAAGGGTGACTGCTGGTTGGAACGTATGTGATTTCTTGGTAAGACCTTTCGATAAGAGTTGTTGTATGAAAGACATTGTCATACATAGATGAAGGCACCTGGCTGTCACCATGGCTAAGCCCATGGTTCAGCACTGTTTGTAGATCACCATCTTACTGTGCTCATTCTACATTCTCCCATGGAACATAGAAATGAAGCATTTTTAAGATCATATTCTCTGTGTCTCTCCATGTTTTCCAGAGCTCTCTTTTTCATCACCTCACCTGCACTCCCCTCCTCTCAGGTTCCATATGCCCTGACTTTCCCTAGCTTTATGCTCCCTGCCTGCGTTCCCTTCCATTTTTCTCACCAGCTTCCTTGGTCTGCTTTTTTTCAGACCTCTTGTGTGAGTTACAGTTGGAACAGAGTCTCATTTGTCTGGCATATGGCCTTCCTCTTGGCCAAAGAGTTCCCGAAGACTCCACAGGCTTTCAAGTCGTATAGCAAGGGTTCTTGCCAAATTAATCTGTTCAATTTGTTTCCTTTATTTTCAGATCATAATTGCTGGTCTTACTTACTATTTGTTATAAGTTCTAGGGATACAAGAATCAAGAAATGGGGTCAGAGGGCTGGTAGTTGCCAGATAACTGAAAATAGTAATAATGTTAGAAGAGAAATGGTATTTAACTTGACAGTGGTCAAATTCAATATAATCACTTAATGTGCCAGACTTCCAGTACATTTAATGGTTAGAATAAAATACATTTCACATCATGTACACATGATAAGCCTTTTATTCCTATCCTTTTGTGTTTATTGTTCTGTGAACCCTAAAATACTGTTATCAAGTAGTTTTAATGCCTTCCCACAAGTTCCTCTTAGATTCACTCCTGCTTTCCCATTCTACAGCCAACACCAACAATTAGGCATTTTTCACTCAAACCCAGTCCACCTTAGAGACATCCTAGCTAGGGCATCAGAGGCTTTCTCTGCTTCCTTTGTTTCATGGCCTCCTAAAAGCTGTTTCCTTTGAGAGTTGTCTATAAAATTAAATTCAAATTCCTCATAATTCCATTTAGAGCTCTCCATTCTCTGACCCTTCTAAACCCACCAATCTGACACTGTGTATATATTATTGGATCCTGTTTTCTCCTAAACATTTGCCTTGCCAGGTTATTCTTAAGGCAGAACTAGGCATTGACAGTACTAACCACTGTGCTTAGCACATGATAGTTGCTCAATAAACAGTACCTCATTACTTATTGTGACAAATGGCCCCTCTGCTTTGGCCAGGCTAATCCTCACCTCGTTCCTAGAAAATGGCTTCATCCTCCCTAGTTTTCTCATGCTTTTCACTACACTCAGATGTTTTCTCGCGTTCTTCTCCATCCATACAACTTGGCTCAAATGTCTCCTCCTGCCAGAAACCTCTCCCACAAGCGCTTTCAGAGTCTGCTTGCCAGGGAGAGAGATTTAATAGACACCAGCATGGCTGTGAGGGTTACATTTAGGGTTATTCTGTGTTGCTCATGTAATTTAGGATTATAATTTTTTGTAATTGTTATAATTATAAGTTGTTATAATTGTTGTTATTCTGTTGAATAACAACTTTGGCTTAACTATGCTAAATAATTTGTTTAAACTGTGTATGCATTTACAGTTCTAACGATCCTCTGGACTCCAATTTCAATGCCTTCTCCCCTTCCCCAGGTAAGTTACTCTGTGGTCTTCAGACCTCAATGAAGAGATTCTCTGTTTTTTAAGGTTGACTTTTCTAATGGCAAGAATGACATATCATCAGATATGGCGGTTGAACCTGCACATGTCATATCTGTCTGAGTGGAGGAGGAGGAGGGGATGAGCCCCTGGAGGAAAGGAACAGGAGGTTCCATCTGACACATGTTTACTGGGGACCCAGAAGAAAGCCACTGACCCCAGTGGCACAGGCAGAAAAACACGGTGTTGCGTCCAGCCTTCAGCTCATAAGAAATTATGTTTCAGAGTCACTGGGAACAGCTGGGGGAAGAGGAGGACAAAAAGTATAAGGCTAACAAGAATAAGATATTTCATCAGTGGTACCTGATAGTAGTCAAGGCTTCATGGACAACCAGTGGAAACTTGAAAAAATTTGAATTGGCTCTACTTTAGATTTGGCATTAGGATTCATGCAAAATTTTTAAATAAGCAAGATTATTTTTTAGTGTTTAGGCATGTCCCCAGATAGTATACAGTGAGTAACTCTTTCTGAATGAATAGAAAAGTAAATGAGATGCTGTTCCACTCTTTCCATATAATTGGATTTTTCCCCCCACTTTTCCTTATTTGAGAAGCTTTGGTAGCATCTGAGTGCTTAGGATATTTTGATCTCCTAAGATGAGGTTCACTTGTATGGTCGTCTGTAGACTTTCTCTTGAAACTGACGATACATGAATTAAAGTTGAATTGAGTTCAAGTGGACAGTGGTTGTGTTGAGATCAAGGAAATAAACAAGAGAAAAAAGCTGCAATTTCAGTGCAAAAACAAGTATTTTAGAGCAATGTTAAATAAAAATATTGCCTGGGATAGCAAAGTTCAGTTGTGCTTACACTGCTAAGATTTCTTTGGCCCTTCTTCCACCTACTCTTCCCCCAGAAGCAGTTAATAGATGTTGGCATTGAATCTTTTGAAGCAGTGGGAATTCATACTTTAAAATGTACAATTAGCACCAAAAATGAGTGATGGGATGGGTCACTGAAGATTTTTAAAGGCTGAGAAGCACCATCATTTGAGGGCATCTAAAACAGTGCCCCGAGTCAGCCTCTGAGGAGCATTCCTTCAACTTTTGCTTTCTCTCTTTGTACAGAGGCTAGGACAGTACAGACAGACCCCCAAAGGAGAGTCCTCACCATTTTCTTCAGCATATCAAGTGTTAGAGTGAACGATAAATAACCTTTCTGTAACAAGCAGCCCTTTTTTTCCCTGCTGGAACAAACTGTTCAACTCTATTTGAATAAAAAGCCCACACATATATCAAATTAAACAAAATAGCATTGTTCCAAATACAGATCAGGCAGTCTTCCCAGACTCGTGTCAGTAAAATTTCATAGCACTCCACACCATTGTATAGTAGCTCTCTTTCTCCCCTTCTTTATGTGTGAGTGCAGAATCACTCTTCTTAGACAAAGGAATGCAGACACTGGCCGTATCCCCCATGCAGTTGAAGAAAATAAAGATCCAATGAAGATGGACTTTCTTTGATGACAGGAAAAAAAGAATGTACCACGGAAAATATAGGTGGAGACAGTACTACACATCTGTATTAGGGATAACTGATCAACAAGGAGTTATTTTGCCTACTGCCAGCACAAATATTTTCCCATTTGATGAAGCATATCTCTGGATTGGAGTTCATGAACCAGGGAGCTAATTGTGTGGCATTTTGTGCTGAGAAGGGATGGAGTGTGAGAGACTGCTTTGCACTAACTCAAAAAGGCCAGTTCAATTTTCAGGATTTTGCAAGCTTTTTATGACACACAGTCATGAAAAACTGATAGAAAAGTATGAAAACTTAAAAATCAATACATTATATCAAGAGGAAAGATAATACCCCAAAGGTATAACTGCTTATTGTACTACATTTTACTATGCTTTGTGCTCTTGAGGTTATATATATGTGATATCTGATGGAAACAGTATGGAATGGTGTGATGCTTTGTATTTGTTCCCAAGATGCACTGGTAGCTTGCAATTGACTCACATTACAAGTCTGAGTGACTGCTTTTTTGTTTTTGTTTTCCAAAGAGCTCACTGTTAATCAGCACGCCATTGAGTAGAAATTCTTTGAGAACAGTCCTAACTTGCCATGTGATCTTAGCTGCTGAAGTGAAGAGGAATTTCAGCTAGGACTGCCTTTACTCCCTTAAGGTTAAGAGGCATGTCTGTGTAGGTGCGTGAGTGGGGAGTTTGAGGGATTAAAGTCACTTCCTCCAATCTGACATCTCCAATTGCTTTTTGAACACTAGACCTCAATCTGGGAAGATATTTATTATTAAGATAAGTTGGTTTATTAAGAAAAGTGTATGTTCATTATCACCAAGTGTAACATTTTGCCAGTCTTAGCAAATGTGATATCAGTTTAGCCTGAATTGGCAGTAATTGAACATCAGAATAGCGTGACAGTGAGCCTGTCAGCCAGCACTGTTTTACTCTCCTCACCCTTTCCAAGCTTCCTGTTCAAGTTAAACTGAGGAGGTGAACCGGGAAAACGTGATCAAGGTTGGAAGATAGAGAGGCAGGGTTCAGAAGTGGTCATGAATTAGGAATCTTTCCATACTGGGACTTTTATGTCACATATACCTCTCGAGGATAAAGACTAAAGGTGACATAATTCTTTATGGTATTTGTAGCAAATTTGAACTCATTAGGGGTTCTATAATTATTTTACTTTTAATTCAACCTCTGTAGCACATTAAGCCAAGTTATAATAGTTTATAATTTACTTAAACAATTATAATAAAATATTCCACATGATGTCCAGGGTTATACATACAGAGTATTATACAATATACACATACACACCTATTTTTGTGCATGTATACTCAATATACATACATATATACTATATATACATATATAAATCATATATATACAAAATATAGAACACAGTATTTTATTTTATTCAAATAAAATACATGATATATATATATATTTAAATACATATTCAAATAAAAATGTGTTTTAACCTGGAATATCTAGCTAGAACCTCCTGAATAATATGTAGGGCCAAGGCAGCATTTTCTTTAAACATATTTTGTAAACCAAGCAATTATATATATAAACAAATAAGCATTTCTAACAGTTACCATACTACGGTTTCATGATTGTATGCTTTAAGAGGCAAGTAGCTAGTATAATGTTTCTCAACAAATGCCCTCCTTTAACATTCAAGTGAATTCCACTAAGAATGTCACATGATCTTGCTGTTTGGTTCTATGCACAGAGTAATCTCTCTCAATGTTTAAACTGCACAACTGTCAGATACAGTATAACTTGAGGATCAAATCCCTTATGTCACAATATTATTTCTGGCCACACCATTGAATTTCCACTGCCTGAGGTGTCTCTTGTGTTCCAAATCAAGTCAAATTAAGAATGTATACACTAGTAAATTGAAGAAACAGATAAACAGACACAGGGAAAAAAAAAAACCAATAGGAAGATTATCCTTGTAATGTTTCATTAAGCAACTTCCATTAGGAAAGAAAAAAAATTATTAATGTTAACCCATGTTTGAACTTAAAACACAAAATTCAAACTGATTCATATATGGAGTTTTTATATGTAACCTATGCATTTAATAGTCACTCTTTGATACATGACAAGTATCATCTTGAATTTTATGTGAACTGATTCACAGAAGTCATTCAGCAAATTAATGTAGTTTTGGAAAATTAACAGCAAAATAGGCATGCCGCCAAATGTCTAATGACAAATTGAAGGGTTTGGAGACGTGTCTGTCTATTTGCAGTATTGGAACTGTTTTCAAAACAAAAGCACACTGAAAATGGTGCTGGCATGACAGGAGATGCAGTCGTTATGCAATTTTAATTGACAAATAATTCCATTTTTATGTGAATAAATTCACCTAGCCAATAGCTGCATTACCATCTATCATGTACTGGTGTCCCTTCCCATCTCAGGCACCCTCTAATTTTGATGAATTTGATCAAATGTCTCTGGCACTATAGCTGAATCTGGCAAGTCGAGGAAAGACCATAGTGTGTTGGGGGAGGGGAGGGGCCAGTAGGAGGATGGTGATTTGTCACAGGAATGGAGATTGTCTTTAGCATTACCTGTTGTGCAGATAGTATTATCCTCCATTTATCTTCCAGTTTGAATATTCAGACTGGGATGTGACCCATTCTTTCAACGAGGTACTAAGTATCTCCCTAATTTAACTCAGGTATCCAAGGCGTATATCTGTTGGGGTAGAGATTGGGAAAATTAGAAACCTTTATCGATCTACACATTATTAATCTTCAGACACTAACTTTAAGCTCCAGCATAATAGCTTCAGTATATAGCCCACTTTCAAATAAGGAGCAGCTGAAATGCAAAATGATCACAAATATGAACATACTCTAGCTAAGGGCAGGTATTCCAATGGTGGCATTAAATATAAATACAATAGAGTATTGACATAATGTAGTAAGGTTCCCTGGCTATTAAAAGGCTTTGTTCTAAAGCGTATCTGTGTACACAATGAGATGATGAACACAGAGCATCACATAGCTAAATTTAATATATGCAGGGGTATGATGTTTGCAATGCATGCATTTCAGCAGGTCCCATTAGTGCGCCTTTCCCCTCCAGTGAAAACAGAATGAACCACAGCCCCTTCTGGTTTGCATAAAGCAAACAAAATTAGATTTGCTTTGCTGAATTGAAACCCGCTTGGGATTGTGAGCCTCTCTCGGGGACAAATTACTTCAAACAATCCCTTTGTACCATAACAAAATCAAAAAATTCAGGCCAATCAACATGGCTCAAAACCCTTAACACAAGAATTAATAATACAACCTAGTCTATTTTTATTGCTTCTGCGCTACAGCTCCTTGTTTTAATGTAATTACACTTATTTGCCGTCCACATGTTAAGTAAGCTTGCATATGTTAACTAATGCGACATAAAACAACTTTCCTAATTTTACCATTGCTACAAGCATTGCTCCCCCTGGAATAAGATCTGAGCGTTGGACAAGTTGAACACTAATGTTATTAAATTAAATCTATTTTTAGACCCTTGATAAATGAATATAGGCAAAATGTCAAACGTTTCTTCAGATAGGTGCAAAAGCTGATTGACAATCAGATCAGTCTATTAAGAATATTGGTTTATGGAGTGTTACTCACTTGATATCTCTTGACTTTTTAAAGTCTATTTCCCTGCAGAAGAGAAGATACATACATCTATAAATATGGAATCTCTTAAATCAGGTATCTGGTCAATGACCATTTAAATTCAGCAGCTTGAGTTAGTATCAAGATGATATATATGCCTATTGCTTTATCACCCGAAAATCAGCAGAGGCTATGTGCCACTAAAACTTTCATCTGAACCACAAGTTTACCGACTTTTCAGATTTGAAATTTAGAATCCAGGATAACTTTTTGCCCACAGCTTTTTAAAATGTATAAATCAGTTAGAATACTTGAATTCACAAAATCATGGTCTTTGGGGATCAAAAGCCCTTTCCATCACTGCCTAAAGTAAAAAGTAAAGTGTTAATCACTCAGTCGTGCCCAACTCTTTGGAAGTCCATGGACTGCAGCCCACCAGGCTTCTCTGTTCATGGGATTTTCCAGGCAAGGATACTGGAGTGGGTTGCCATTTCCTCCTCCAGGGGATCTTCCCAACCTAGGGATCAAACCCAGGTCTCCTGCACTGCAGGCAGATTCTTTCCCAACTGAGCTATGCCTAATCCATCACAAACATAATCTCATCCTTTGGGAGGAAGAGTATGTCAAACATTTATATATTGAGGGAGGTTTATCTGATTGTTAAGAAGTAGTTAATTCTATATGACTTGAGTAAGCTTCACCTAATACTGAGCAAATGTCTGAATGACGAGTTGGAAAAGATCTGTCTCTAAGCATGAGTTTATCTATGTAGCTATTGGGTCATTTAGACACATGTCCCCTTATCAATTTGGTTCAGCAACTTGTCAGTTGGCCCCAAAGATCATTTCATCTCACTGCTCTTGAATAGATAAATAAATATGATTGACATACATCTCCTCCGTTTTACTAGTTATGCAGATTCAATCTGAGTTTCTAATACAAAACACATCTACAATTACGTAATCGAAATCATTTGGTAAAGGTCTCCTTATAGTAAATCTTTCAAATTAGACATTTCCTTTTAAATATGACAGACAGTTGATCAAAACAGTTAACCTTGTCCAAAGGTCTCAAATTGGGTCTCTAAGTGTGTTTTATTTAGAAAAGGCACTCTTTAAAAGAAGTAAAATTATATATGACACAACAGTTGCATTTCCCTACCATTCTTCTTCTAATTAGCCCATGTCTGACCTCTGAAAGCACTTTTTTTGGAGAACCTCTGATCCAGACTGCCTGATTAGTCACTTATATTGAAATAACTTAGATACTATGCAAGTATCTGAGATAAGGGTATAAAAAGTAAAATCAAGACATGGAGGTTTCTCAATATAAACAAAATTTAACCCTGAAAGCTACACAACAATGTGTGTGTGTGTGTGTGTGTGTGTGTGTGTGTGTAATTTCATTTAATCTGCCTTTAGAACCTGCTATAGGACAGATGGGCTTCCCAGGTGATCTTAGTGGTAAGGAACCCACCTGCCAATGCAGGTGACACAGAAGAAGCAGGTTTGATTCCTGGGTCAGGAAGATCCCCTGGAAGAGGAAATGACAAGCCACTTCAGTATTCTTGCCTAAAGAATCCCATGGACAGAGGCCTGATGGGCTACAGTCCATAGTGTTGCAAAGAGACACATAGCACGCAGGCCCAAATGGGGCAGATAGAGGTGGGGAGAGTGGGTCCCATGCTATGAGAAGACCCAAGTTCTGTCGATCATACGATGTCCTGCTTGGAAAGACCATGATCTACTTCTTCAAGTCAAAATGTTAGCAGCGTTATTCTTTTAAAGAACAAGAGATGATGTCATTATTGTAGTTTTATTCATAAGACATAGGAATGCAAACTACCTCAGTTTTCTGCTATTTTTTGTTTTCTATTATTTAGGTCTTATATTAAGTCCTTGGATAAGTTCCCAACCTATTGTGATTCTAATTTGATTTGTATACCCTAATCTTTCTCAGAGGTACTTTAAAATCTTAGATAAAAGAAAATGAATTAGTTGTAAGTACGTGCCAGAGCAGCAAGAGCTGGGATATAAGATCAGTGAACTGAGTTCAGCTTCAAAAAGAACAATTAAGTGATCTCACACCTCCTCTCTCTGCTCCTTGCACCCTCACCTCACAAATCACTCTCTTGTTCTCCGAGGTTACCTCTGTGCCCCACAGCTTTCTAGTATCAGTGCCAAGAGTCCAGTTTAGCCTTCTAGTCCTTTCTCTGCAACTTGTAAGATTTTGGCTGAATGCTTAGCTTCTCAGATCTTTGCTTTCTCTATCTCTGAAGTAATAATACCTGCCCTTAATGGATTTTCTTAAATTACAAGATTATCTCCTGTGAGCACTATATTGCATATTACATATGTCATTACTATTTCCTTGCTCATCTTCTCATCTCCCCTCAGATTCTCTCCTGTGTCTCATGCTTAATGAGTTAGATGAAGACCATTAGCCTAGCAAACATGAAGGCCTACTTTCTCAGATTACATTCTATTAGCCCTCAGCTCATTGTTTTTCTTCTGATTCTGAGAAAGAGGAAACTGACATTGATTGAGAGTACTTGGGAGAAAACTGATGTGTTTGTCTGAAGTGCTCAAACTACCAGGTGAACTTTAGATTTTGCCCTGTCATTCATGTAACATATAGATGTTTTCATAGGACATGTGAATGTAACATAGCAAGTGGGAAGATCCTTGCTTTAGAGGCCAGATTAAACAAGTTAGGGCATTTTCCACTGCTTCCTATTAGGGCAAGTTACGTGGCTCGAGAGGCCTTACATGTACAATGGGAATAGTATTTATCTTGCAGGATTGTTACAGGAATTAAGTGGGATAATTTCATAACATAATAGCCACTCAATAAACTGCAGCAATTACATACAGTTGACTCTTGAATAACATGCGTGTTAGGGCTGCTGTCCCTCTGAACAGTCAAAATTCTGCATGTAACTTATAGTTGGTTTTCAGTATACATGGTCCCTCAGCCAATCTTGGATTGTGTAGTATTGTATTGAAAAAAATCTGCCTGTAAGTAGACGCCTACAGTCCAAACCTATGGTGTTCAAACCTAAGGGTCAACTGTATTTGATTATCATGTAAAACACATAGTTTAGCACCTGGTAAATAGTACAGGATCAATAAAGTCCCAGTCATCCATATGTTACTCAGTTTAACCAAAATATATTTTTTTAATTTCAGTAGTGCTTTAAATTTATAGTATAGATTACTTCATCAAAAAACTTCACATTCTAAACAGCATCTCATATTAGAAAAATATTTTATCTCACAACAAAAATGCTAACTAATTGATTTAATCAATTCTAAGATGTATCAATAAAAGGCCACAAAAAAAGTGAGCAACAGGATCTAGTTACTACAATAGGGGTAAGTGAACTCACTTATACTGTATCCAGCATATATGCTGCATACATAGTGCTCATCAGTACATAACTGATTAATTAAAAACAGTAATCGTTGTTCCAAATTATGGCTATTTTTACTTTTACCATGTGGAAACTACCACCATTTTCTGTCAGAAAAGTCCCTCTTCCTCTTTCCTTCCTTCCTCGTATGCAACCTCTCTCCTTCTTTCACACTGTCCTGTAAAAATGCAGTAATCAAGACAGTGTGGTGAGGAGTTTGGTATTAACAGATACATACTACTATATAAATAAGAGATGAACAACAAGGACTTACTGTATGCCACAGGGAAAACTATATTCCATATTTTATAATAACCAGTAATGGAAAAGCATCCAAAAAAGATATAAAAAGATACATGTATAATGTGTAACTGAATCCCTTTGCTGTGCACCACAAACTAACACAACATTGTAGCTCAACTATACTTCAGTAAAAAAAGACAGTGTGTTTGGCATGAAGGTGGATATATAGAATAACAAAAGAGTCCAGAAATAGACCCATATATATATGGTCAATTGAATTTTGACAAAGATGCCAAAGCAATTCAACAGAGGAAAGAGCAGCTTTTTCAATGTATTGTACTGTAATAGCTGGATATTCTTATGGGGAAAAAATGAATGTTGACTTCACACTATATATTAGCTTAACTCATAACTGATTATAGACATAAATGTAAGAGTTAAAATGATAAAACTTTTAGAAAAAAAGAGAAAATCTTTGTGTGTTTGGGAGAAAGATTTCCTAGAGATTACATAAAAAGCACAAACCATAAACTAAAAAAAATTAAATTAAATTAAAAAAATAAAAAAAAAATAAAATTAAAAAAAAGAAAAAATAAACTAAACAAGCACATACAGTTGACTTTTGAACAACATGGGTTGAACAGCATGGACCTACTTACATGCAGATTTTTTTTTTTTTAAATACATACTACAAAATCCATGGTTGGTTGTACCTGTAAGTGTGAAACCCAGATACAGAGGGCTGATTATAAAGTTGATAGACAAGAGTTTGGACTATGTATGGAGAGGTGGGGTTGGCTTTCCTAACCCTGTGTTGTGCAAGGGTCAACTGTATTGTGTTTCATTATATGCTTTGCTTTTCCAAATATAAAATTTAGAAAATAAAAAGGCAAAGCATGAACTAGGCTATGTAATCCATATATTTGCAGTACATATATTTGATAAAAGACTTTATTGTTTTATAAGAAATGTCCCTACAACTCAGTAAGAAGAAGATGAACAACCCAACTAGAAAATGGGCAAAAGATTTAACAGAGTTTTCACAAAGGAAGATATACAAATGACCAGTGAGCCTATGAAAAGATGCTCAATATCAATAGTTGTCAGGGAAATGAAGATTAAAAGCACAGTGAGAAATCATTGCTGCTGCTAAGTCACTTCAGTCGTGTCCAACTCTGTGCAACCCCATAGACGGCAGCCCACCAGGCTCCCCCGTCCCTGGGATTCTCCAGGCAAGAACACTGGAGTGGGTTGCCATTTCCTTCTCCAATGCATGAAAAATGAAAAGTGAAAGTGAAGTCACTCAGTCGTGTCCAACTCTTAGCGACTCCATGGACTGTAGCCTACCAGGCTCCTCCATCCATGGGATTTTCCAGGCAAGAGTACTGGAGTGGGGTGCCATTGCCTTCTCCACACTACACTCATTAAAATGACTAAAATTAAAAAAAAAATCTAAAATGCTAAACACTGGTAAAGTTATAGAGCACCTGGAACCTTTGTATATGCCACTGCTGGGAATGTAAAAAGGCATCACTTTGGAGACTGTGGCAATTAAATAAGTTAAAGGTGCACTTAAATATGATGTCGCAATTTTGCTACCAGCAACTACAGCCATGAAATTAAAAGACAACTGCTCCTTGGAAGAAAACTATGACAAATCTAGACAGCATATTAAAAAGCAAAGATATCACTTTGCCAGCAAGGGTCTGTATAGTTAAAGCTATGGTTTTTCCAGTAGTCATGTACAGACATGAGAATTAGACCATAAAGAAAACTGAGCACTGAAGAACTGATACCTTCAAACTGTGGTACTAGAGAGGACCCTTGAGAGTCCCTTAGCGAGAACATCAAACTAGTCAATCCAAAAGGAAATTGAGCCTGAGTATTCAGTAGAAAGACTGATGCTGAAGCTGAAGCTCAATACTTTTTCCACCTGATGCAAAGAACTTACTCATTGGAAAAGACTCTGATGCTTGTAAAGATTGAGGGCAGGAGGAGAAGGGGGCAACCAAGGATGAGACGGTTGGATGGCATCACCAGTTCAATGAACGTGAATTTGAGCAAACTCCAGGAGATACTGAAGGGACAGGGAAGGCTGGCGTACTGTAGTCCATGGGGTCGCAAAGAGCTGGACATGACTTAGCCAATAAAAACAACAACAACTTGCTTAGAGAAATGAGAACAGTGTCCATATACAAAGATAAGAGCTTTAACCATAATCACCCAAATCTGGAAATAACTTTAAATGTCCTTTTACATGTGAATGGATAGACCAATTTGGTATATCCATACAACGAAATACTAGTGAGCAAGAAAAAGAAACACACATGGGTGAATTTCAACAATATTATTTTAGCAAAAGATGCCACACAAAATACCATATGATTCCATGAATATGAAATTCTAGAATAGGCAACACTAATCTATGTGATGGAAAGCTTGGGGCTGGAGTGGGAGAGGGGGAATTGACAATAAAGAGGCAAGACGGAATTTTGGATCATGATGGAAATGTTTAAATCTTCTTTGAGTGGTGATTACAAATGTGTATACCTTTCTAAAATATTAAATTTCATAACTGAAAAGGGTGTGTCTTATTCCATGCAAATAATACTTCAAAAAGCTGATTGTTTTTAAGAGTTAATATTTAAATGCAAGTTACATTGGACTGTTGGGCTACTACTATAATACTATTCATTGTGAAACCAGATGCATGTGTAATCACAGATGGCAGAAAGTCTTTCTCTTGAGAAAAAAATCATAATTTAAAATTTTAACTGCTAAAATCATGATTTGGGGTTTTTGTTTGTTTTATAAATTAGATTCTAAATGAGGCTCTTGTCCTGGTCTTACAGTTTATTTCTTTGACAAGTCAGTTAACTTTGCCAGATCTTTACTGTAACCCACCAGACTCCTCTGTCCATGGGATTCTCCAGGTAAGAATACTGGAGTGGGTTGCCATGTCCTTCAGGGGATCATCCTCACCCAGGGACTGATCCCAAGTCTCCTGTGGCTCCTACATTGCAGGCAGTTTCTTTACCACTAAGCCATTGGGGAAGCCTTTGTTTCCTCCTTGGAATGAACGACCTGGACAACATTCAGATTTAATAAAAAATTATTTAAGCATCTTCTCTGAGACAGGTACTCTGCCAGGTGGCTCCATATACTTCCTCTCTTTCAGCTATTGCTCTCACAGGTCCCTTGACATTAAACTATAAAATTTTAGAATTTTGGACTTTTCCATTTTCAAAGAAAATTATTCTATCCCAACATGTTAATTTGTATCATGTACATGCATGTTAATTTGCTTCAGTCATGTCCAACTCTTTGTGACCCTGTAGACTGTAGGCTACTAAGCTCCTCTGTCCATAGAATTTTCCAGACAAGAAAACTAGAGTACACTGCCATATCCTATGCCAAGGGATCTTCCTGACCCAGGGATTGAACTCAAGTCTGCATTGTAGGTGGATTCTTTTCTGCTGAGCCTCTGGGGAAACCCTAATTTGTATCAGTTCAGTTCAGTTCAATCGCTCAGTCATGTCCAACTCTTTGTGATCCCATGGACTGTAGCACACCAGGCCTCCCTGTCCATCACCAATTCCCAGAGTTTACTCAAACTCATGTCCATTGAGTCGGTGATGCCATCCAACCATCTCATCCTCTGCCGTTCCCTTCTCCTCCCACCTTCAATCTTTTCCAGCATCAGGGTCTTTTCAAATGAATCGGTTCTTCTCATCAGGTGGCCAAAGTATTGGAGTTTCAGCTTCAACATCAGTCCTTCCAAAGAAGATTCAAGACTGATCTCCTTTAGGATGGACTGGTTGGATCTCCTTGCTGTCCAAGGGACTCTCAAGAGTCTTCTCCGACACCACAGTTCAAAAGCATCAATTCTTTGGTGCTCAGTTTTCTTTATAGTCCAACTCCCATTTGTATCATGTTACCTACAAATTCGTTAGCCAACAAAGAACTTCTAAATTTATTTTGAAGTGCAATCTGATTCAATGTGCCTAGAAGAACATTTACTTTATTTTCTTTTGAATTAATCTCTGATCGTTTGTGTGGATCCATGTTTACCCTTTTAACCCGGATCCCTATAAGCTTCCATTGTATGAGCCATAGCATTCTTCTACTGACAGAATTTGAGTCTTAATGTATCCAACTCTAGGGTCTAGGGCAGGAGAAGCTTACTTAGCAAGCCCAGGTCATGGGAGAACTTCTTCCAGAAGTGTCTAAGTGTTGTAGCAAAGAAGGATGGTAACCACACAATTTGAAAATGCAAATATAACTCAGTTGCTCTGCCAAGAATTTCTTTCAGGGAGAGGAAATTAGAGCAGAACTCCTGAAAAGAGAACTATTTAATAGAAAAAATTCTCTACTGGAGTCAGTGCCTGTAATACAGTGATTATAATACAGAACATCCACTCAGGGCATCCAAGGAGATGACAAGTAGGAATATCAGCTTTTGTTAATTCTGGATACTAGACTTACTCACATTTTTCTTTTTAGATTCATATCTGATGTTTCTGTCTCTTTCTGTCTCTATTTCCCAGAGGACTTAATCTATCCTATTTATCACAGTTTCCCTCTTGCACTAATTATTCCTCAGTTTGTTCTTTTTAAAGTTTGGGAAGGTCATGTGCACTCTGCTATATTTAAAATGGATAACAGATAAGGACCTATTGTATAGCACATGGAACTTTGCTCAATGCTATGTGCCAGTCTAGATGCGGGGTTTGGGAGAGAATGGATACATGTACATGTATGGCAGAGGCCCTTCATTGTTCACCTGAAACTGCCACAACATTGCTAATGAGCTATACCCCAGTAAAAAATGTTTTGGATGTTAAAAACTAAAAATTAAATTAAAAAATTAACCTTTTATTTATAATGTTTTCTATTAAAGTAATAGTATCTGTTCATTGAGACAATAAGAAAATACAGATAAGCAGAAGCAAAACTATATACTCACAATAATTAGCAACCCATCCATAAACCTACTACCCAGATATCATTATTCCCCATCTGGGATAAAGTTTCAGAATTGTGCGATGGCCAAGCGCTTTTCCTGGAGAGCAGGCTTTACAGAGAAAGTTCTGGGTATAATTCACAATCTTTCTCAGATCTTCCCTTTGAGAACCTGGAGAAGTTCCTGAAGGGAAAGCTTAGGAAAGTGTGGAGCTCCCTTAAGACTGGGACACAGGAATTTCTCACTTTTACTCCAGTCCACAGTCAACCTTCAGCAATTCGGGAAGATTACACTAAACATTCCTACTGGATTATGACTCTGGCTCTCTTCTCCCAGGAAAGCAGATCTCAGTTCAGTATTTCTCAGGATGTACCCATCTCTCCAGATTTTGATGCACAATTTGCCCTGGGATTTCAGGTCTCTAATGGACCCAGTAAAAGTTATTGACTTTCAGATTGTCTAGCTTTTATGTTGCTCTAAGGATGAAAGTAACAACTTTTCATTATGTTGGAACTGAAAGTGGAACCTCTCTCAACTCAACCTCTAATTGTAAAAGTATAGTGTGATTAAGAAAGGCAATATCCAGACAAGAAAAAAATTACTGATAATTTACTCACTGATTATGTAGGTGAGTAATCCTTTGCCACCTCACCATAGCACTCTGGGAATTGTTTGTTAACATCTGTATACACAGAGTTCCCAGGTTGTGCCCAGTGGACCATTTCTCAGCTAGACTTTGTCTTACTGAGTGGTGATGGTCATGGTTCTGGATGTAGTTAGAAAGGAAGTATGGCCTCTGAGCATGTAAGTCTCTTTATTTTTGTTGCCATAACGGTGGCTTCCCTTGTAGCTGTCGGTAAAGAATCTGCCTGCAATACAGGAGACCTGGGTTCGATTCCTGGGTTGGGAAGATTTCCTGGAGAAGGAAATGGCAACCCACTCCAGTATTCTTACCTGGACAGGGAAACTTGGAGGGATATAGTCCACGGGGTCACAAGATTCGGACATGACTTAACGACTAAACCACCACCAATGTCAAAGAGACAGATATTTGAAAAAAGTCTAAATATTAATTAATACGTTTCTCCAGTTTATATCTAGATATTTGACCTTAACTTTTCTCTTAACCCTCACAGTTTTCTTCTAATATTAAATATAGGTCCTAATATATTTTTCTACAAGGAGCAAATAAACATTCATGTATGAATGAATAAATACATTAGCTACTATTATACCAGTAGCTCCACTTTGCTATTTTTACATAAAAACTTGAATGCTGATATTGCTATAAATAGCTGCTACAAATGAATTTTGGGTGCATCGCTGGCAGGTTTCTGGTATACAAATGAACATGACTTGCAAATAGCAATTTTACAGTTTCTACATATGGAAATTCATTTCTGTGTATAATATTCTGCTTCAAGGTTTAGAACAAGTATGCAGAGCAGTGTTCATTCACACAACTTTGAAAAATGTGTTTGCTTAGCTATTTCAGTTTCTCTTATGGAAGAGTCCCAGTTGCATCAAGCATTACTGTGTGCTGAGTTCAAGGTCACTGTGCTCAAAGAGCTCAGGGCAAATTTGGATCCAGTTCAGTTCTATGAGGGCTTTTCTGATGGCCCCTCATTACAGAGTTCAAAGTGGGCTGAAGTTTTACATCTGATTTCAAAGCTTGGAGTCACATAGCTTTGAGTCTTGGCTGGAAAGAAACTTTCCAGCCTCAAACCACATTTCTAAGTCCCTATTATTTCTAAATGGTGTCAGATGACTGTACCTGACAATGCAATGTGAGCAAAAATGATGTGCTGTCTTCTGAACCGAGTGGAGTTTCTCTCTCATTTTCTTTCATTTTCAACTACTTGGGTACATGAAGCACTATTAGACAGCTGTGTAAATAGATGGTGGAAATGTCACTCTCAGAAAACAACAAATGGGAGAAAGCTACCCACCAACTAGAAGCACTATATTGCTCTTTTATGTGAGTGTGAATAAGCTTCATTACACTGAGCCTCTGAAATTTTGTAGCTTATACGCTGCTGCTGCTCAGTCGCTTCAGTGTCTGACTCTGTGTGACCCCATAGACGGATGGCAGCCCACCAGGCTCCACCATCTAGAAGCTAGTATTACCCTATAGAAATTATTACTAGAAGTGATAAGCTGCTTTAGCAGATACTGGCAGTATCCCACCTGTACTGCATTGGAACAAACCATTTTTTATGATATAATTGAAAAAGAAAAAAATTATTTAAAAAAGATATGTGATATGCATCACCCTCTAAGTGTAAGGTGTCCAGCATAATAGTTTGATTAACGTATATTGTGAAATTAACACTTCAATAAATTTAATTAGCATCCATCATCTCATATAAATGTAATTAAAAGACAGTCTTTTTTTCCTTTTGATGTGACTTCTGAAGATTTACTTTCTTAGCAGTGCTCATATATGCCATACAGTGTGCATGCATGCTCAGTTGCTCAGTCATGTCTGACTCTTTGCAACCTCTTAGACTGTAACCAGTTAGGTTCCTCTGTCCATGCAATTTCCCAGGCAAGAATACTGGAGAGGGTTGCCATTTCCTCCTCCAGGGGATCTTCCTGACTCAGGGATCAGTGTTAACATCATAAAACAGTGTTAACTAATTTAATATAGAGGTAAACAAAAGAGCCTGTGTTCAAGAAGTACCACTAATGAGTCAGAAAAGCATGTCTAATAATCATCAAGCAATGAGAGCAAACATGAGGATCCAAGTTATTGGGAAGAAGACAGGGTTGGAGAGTCATGGAAGATGAGAGGCAGCACACAGGGGGTCAGAGAAGAGGAGCAGAAGTAGGTTTGACCTAATGCCAGCTGTGGACATCATGTGTATGCTGGGTGTTTGTGTTCACCTACCCCGGGATATTGTGAATAACCTGTTTGTGTCAAGGGGCCAGGGTTGTACCATTTGCCTGCTATCTTACTTCTGTGGATTTTTCAAGAGAGGTGATTAGAAAAAGAATGACAGGGGTATGCCATTCCCATAAAATCTACATAGTAATTTTGTATTATAGAAATTCAATACAAACCATAAAAAGACAAAAAGATTTGCTTTGAGGTCACTAGGACTAAATTGCTAGTCCTAGCAATTAGCAGTGGCAATTGATGTTGCTCAATATAAGAATCTCTTCAGGAGTTCCCTGGTGGTCCAGTGGTTAGGACTTGATGCTTTGGCTGGGCCTAGGTTCCAAATTAAAATCCCACAAGCTGCACAGTGCTGCAAAAAAAAAGAAAAAGAAAAAGAAAAAAAAACCTCCTCTGTGATATTACAGAAGATTAGGTAGTGTTACTTGAAGATTAGAGTATTAACTCTCTCATGAAGCACCTTGTTCCATGGTTGTGTGTGTGAAAGTCGCCCAGTCGTGTCCGACTCTTTGCAACCCCATAGACTGTAGCCCACCAGGCTCCTCTATCCATGGGATTCTCCAGGCAAGAATACAGGAGTGTGTTGCCATTTCCTCCTCCAGGGGATCCTCCCAACGCAGGGATTACACCCAGGTCTCCCACATTGCAGGTGGATTCTTTACCATCTGAGCCAGGAGGGAAGCCCCTGTTCTTTGGTTGGGCAGGACTAATTGCTAAACATTTCTAAAATGTTAGTTTACTCTGATTATGTGACCTCTTGGTTTCCTTTGACTCCCCATTCTTCTCTGGTAAATTCTCTTCTTCTTCTCAGTTCAGTTCAGTTCAGTTGCTCAGTTGTGTCCGACTCTTTGAGACCCCATGAATCCCAGCACGCCAGGCCTCCCTGTCAATCACCAACTCCCGGAGTTCACTCAGACTCAAGTCCATCGAGTCAGTGATGCCATCCAGCCATCTCATCCTCTGTCATCCCCTTCTCCTCCTGCCCCCAAACCCTCCCAGCATCAGAGTCTTTTCCAATGAGTCAACTCTTCGCATGAGGTGGCCAAAGTATTGGAGTTTCGCTTTAGCATCATTCCTTCCAAAGAACACCCAGGGCTGATCTCCTTTAGAATGGACTGGTTGGATCTCCTTGCAGTCCAAGGGACTCTCAAGAGTCTTCTCCAACACCACAGTTCAAAAGCATCAATTCTTTGGTGTTCAGCTTTCTTCACAGTCCAACTCTCACATCCATACACGACCACTGGAAAAACCATAGCCTTGACTAGATGGACCTTTGTTAGCAAAGTAATGTCTCTGCTTTTCAATATGCTATCTAGGTTGATCATAACTTTCCTTCCAAGGAGTAAGCATCTTTTAATTTCATGACTGCAGTCACCATCTGCAGTGATTTGGGAGCCCCCAAAAATAAGGTCTGACACTGTTTCCACTGTTTCCCCATCTATTTCCCATGAAGTGATGGGACCAGATGCCATGATTTTAATTTTCTGAATGTTAAGCTTTAAGCCAACTTTTTCACTCTCCTCTTTCACTTTCATCAAGAGGCTTTTTGGTTCCTCTTCACTTTCTGCCATAAGGGTGGTGTCATCTGCATATCTGAGGTTATTGATATTTCTACCAGCAATCTTGATTCCAGTTTGTGCTTCTTCCAACCCAGTGTTTCTCATGATGTACTCTGCATATAAGTTAAATAAGCAGGATGACAATATACAGCCTTGACGTACTCCTTTTTCTATTTGGAACCAGTCTGTTGTTCCATGTCCAGTTCTAACTGTTGCTTCCTGACCTGCATATAGGTTTCTCAAGAGGCAGGTCAGA
Source organism: Bos taurus (assembly GCF_002263795.3). Lineage (NCBI taxonomy): Eukaryota > Metazoa > Chordata > Mammalia > Artiodactyla > Bovidae > Bos > Bos taurus. The sequence goes on from NC_037336.1 coordinate 51,338,445, forward strand.
TGGTCTGGTATTCCCATCTCTTTCAGAATTTTCCACAGTTTCTTGTGATCCACACAGTCAAAGGCTTTGGCATAGTCAATAAAGCAGAAATAGATGTTTTTCTGGAACTCTCTTGCTTTTTCAATGATCCAGTGGATGTTGACAATTTGATCTCTGGTTCCTCTGCCTTTTCTAAAACCAGCTTGAACAAAGTTGATATTCTTCAGTAATCTAGGAAGGCTGTTTTTATATAGTCATAAGTAAGTCTTCTAATAGTCATCTTAAATGAGCTAGGAGTCCTGCTGCAGTCCACGTACCGATGATTTCAAACAAATGTGTTTAGTTTAGATGTCTCTTGAATTTTGTATTTGTTCTTTGTCCATTTCCAAGTAAATGTACTATAGACAATAAGTTCTGTGTATCCAACTACATTCCTCAGCTCCTCTTGAAAAACTGTCCTCTTTTGGGTGCTTTAGAACCCAGCTGTCAATGCAGGAGACATAAGAGTCATGGGTTCAATCCCTGGGTCAGGAAGATTCCTAGAGGAGGGCATGGCAACCCACTCCTGTATTCTTGCCTGGAGAATCACGTGGACTGAGGAGTGCTATGATCCATAGAGTCACAAAGAGTCAGACACGACTGAAGCGACTTGGTACACATGCATCTCAGTGAATAACTTATAGTTCTATCTCCTAAATCTTTGGAAAGCTTTAAATGACACTATCTAATCCTCTGTAACATCACAGACGTGATTCTTATATTAGCAACAATTTAGGCTTAGTGATCTCAAAATGTTTTTTTTTTTTTTCCTTTTATGATTTTTACTGAATCTCTATATGATTAGAAAAAGAACTACAGGGGTCTGCCATCCCCATACACTCTACATAGTAATTTGGTAGTATAGACATTTTCAAGCCTGGGGTATATGTCAGCTTCAAATATATGGTTATGGTTTGTTAACTTTTTTGACTTCCCAAAGGGCATATGAAGTCTCGAGTTCAACACATCTTCTTATGTCTGGATGTCAGCCATCTGTAGTTTCCTAAAGATTTATTTCAATCTAGAATTAGCCTCATTTAATCCAGACCTAATGATTTTCCATTGACCTACCCTGAGTCTCTGAGACCAGCTCAAATCAGTTCCAAGTATGGATGGGGTTGAATTGTGAGGGATAGAATGATGGAAGTACATATGCAGAAATTCATTAAAAGATAAATAGAAGGTTTTTCTAGTCTCTACACTTCTCTGTTCTGTATTCAAGGAACTTATAATCTATATGGGATGCTGTAAAATGTGCACCTAAAATGATAATTCATCTTACAGAAAATTAATGATGTAATAAAGAACTCACCAGCTTCACGAATGGAGAGTGTACTTTAAGTCCAGATATTTGGGGAAAGTTCAATAGTGTAATGGTTTAGAGAAAGATGGTATTTAGTACAAAGAAAAGATTTAGGCCTCAGTAAGAGTCTTCAAACACCTGAAATGTTCTCAGAGTTTGTTAGCTTCAGGCAATAATTTTTTCCCTGGTTGTTATTATCTATTTGCTTAGTCTTAGCGAAACCTCTAAGAATATGCCACTGAATATTTTTGTGTCTGTCAAAATTATGATTACAAATCATTACAATGCATTGGATTGCAGCATACTTAATTTGTATATTTACCATGTAAAGATGCTAAGTTAATGTATACTAGATATCAGTTTCAAGTGACATCTGATGAAATTATTATCCTGTATTCTACTTGTCTAGTTGCAGTTTCAATTATTAGGCAGAATGGTTTCTTTTCATTCTCTCCTTCTTGATTCTGATCAATTAGGAGGCAATCTCCAGGCAAGTTTCATGATTGGTGATACTAGACTGAATTTGAACAGTTTCCTAATTAACAATAAATAGTACAGAAAGAAAAATCATGTGGATCAAATAGTGTTTAACTTGAAAACTTTTCTCTAACTTTAATAAGTGCCAAAAAACAAACTGCATGTGCATTATATTTAACCAAATCGTAACTCCCATTGGGAATTGGATTTTATGTGGCTTTTTGACTCTTTTGTTTTGAGTTTTATTAATCTCTTTAGTATAACTACAATGATCTAAGTATTTCAGTTAAATCATCCTGTTTAAGCATTTACATTATGTACATTTGCAGATAATTAATTGACAGTCCCCAAAGACTGTACTTTGCACTACATCAACCTGATTTCTTTAGAATTTCAGTTAGTTCTTTTCCAGTTTTCAGAGCAGTCCCATCTAACTTCCATGTATGAATTTATAAGCTAAACATTTCTAGATTAAGCATCATTTTTATGATCAGTGGGACACTTCAAACAAATAGCTGATTAAATGCCCTAGATGTGCATATACTGAGTAGCATACTCCTATAGCCCTAGGAAAGACACTGAATATCTTACCACTTCTGCCAAATATGAAAAATAATGAATCTGCTCTGAAAGCCAGATCCACAGGTAAGCTGCAAGGCATGCTTCTCAAGGGTTAATTCTCAAGTGAACGCAAGGGTGTATTCAGCCTCCAACAAGAAGTCTGTGCATTTAGCCCTTACATAGGCACTCTTCAGTCTTTGGAAAGGTGAAACTGGGCTGAGAGCATGTCACACACTACTGTTTGAGCAGGATGGAAGGCAGGACGGGTCTTTTCAAGTGTATGCTGTAGGCCTGGAGGAAGAATAGAAACGTCCTTGGAGCCTGCCAAGGAGAGGCGAGCCTGGCTGAATAATCAGTGAGCAGAAACCAAAACCCTGCAACTTATCAGGCAAAGGGACATGAAGGCTAGAGTTGCTGTGATGATGCAAATGAAGGGCAAAATGGTACAAATTCCTGTCTCCCAGAAGGTGTAATTAGAGAGGAAAGGTAGAAAAACAGCTATCTCTAGAAATGCAGAGCAGATGCTTATGCAGACTACCTCAGGCCTGGGTTAACAGTTAAAAGATATTGACGATTTTCATTTCTCGCCTTCATTTTATATAAAAGTTTGCCTGAGTTCCAATTGATACTACTAATAACAGATCACAAAATAGACATAGCACAATGTGAATGCAAGAAGCCAGGCACACAAAGCACTCAAAACATCTGAGCCAAAGGAAACCTGGGCCAAATATGAAAAACATATCTATGATAATCAATCTAAAATTATGCACATAAAATGTAATCTAAATCATGTGAACTATTTGACATTCTAGCCATAAGAAACACCAAGCTCTTTCTAAATGCTTGAGTTTGATAATACAAAAATTATGTTTTACTTCTCTCCCACTTGTCTTTAATTGGTATTTATGTTCTGTATCATTTCTAAATCAGCATATACAATGCATACACTTTGGACAGCTGGCATGGTGTCCCTCCTTACCATTTGATGTTATTCAAGTAGCTTCAGTATAGAGGCCGAGTATAATTTGTTTCACAGAGATACCAGAATCAGAGTACTTTAGTCATGTACAAAGGCAGGGAACATTTTTAACTGTTTTATGAGTCTGCATTAGCCCATAAAACTCTTAATTTAGCGTTGTGTTGTTGGTGAGATGGTCTTATCTCCTCTTGTTACTGCTTAAGTTGCCTTCAGTTTTCTTCATGTTAGTTGATGGTTTTCCTCTTTACACATTTGGCTAATTAAAATAACAAATCTTCAAGCCGTCTTTTTGGGATGCCTTCTTATCACTCTAAACTAATTAAACTGGAGGGGGAAAAAAAGGAATCTGTTACAACCTAGTAGCAAATCTTCATGCATCAACTATATTTAGTATCTTTTAAAAAATAAAAATATTTTATCTTGGACAACTCTCTTTTTCACGGTGAATCTAAAGTCCCTATGATAGTTAATCTTTTTCTATTCTTCTGTCCAATCAAAGAAACTTCTGTGCCTCTGCTACCAAGTGGACAACAGGAAGAACAGAATGTATTTTGTAGAAATCCCAGGGAATGGAAATAATCCCAAATCCACTGTCGACATTCCCCAAAGCTAATTGCTATGAGGGCAATGAAATATTGAATGGCTGATAGAAAAATTTAGCCTGTGGATCTTTTGGACAGTCAAGATTTCTTATAAAAATTGAAGAACCATTGTCTACTGAAATGGCATTTTCTTACTCTGGCTGTGGAGATATGGTTCATCTTTAATAGGTAAGATTCGTGTATACTTTCATCTGCCTGGGATGTTTTTAGTATGGCCTAAAATAACTTCTTAAACAACCATTTGATATTGTGATATTCAGCAACTCTGAAAATACCATTTTTTTTAAACTCTCTGGGATCTCAAGTTATAATTCTATGTCAAAGATTTGAATAGAGAGATGAGGTTAAGTTTCACATTAGATATATTATCAAGGAATTTTTCTATCTACTTGAACCACACACAATACTTGACTGTATCTTAATTTTTTATTATGTTGCATTTTCTTATAGAATTTTCCTAATGAATACTCTGAATTAACCAGACTGTTCTGCAGCCTTTCTTAGTTTTATTTCTGAAGAGTTTAAGATTCAGTTCAGTTCAGTCACTCAGTCGTGTCCGACTCTTTGAGACCCCATGAATCGCAGCACGCCAGGCCTCCCTGTCCATCACCATCTCCTGGAGTTCACCCAAACTCATGGGCATCGAGTCGGTGATGCCATCCAGCCATCTCATCCTCTGTTGTCCCCTTCTCCTCCTGCCCCCAATCCCTTCCAACATCACGGTCTTTTCCAATGAGTCAACTCTTTGCATGAGGTGGCCAAAGTATTGGAGTTTCAGCCTCAGTGTCAGTCCTTCCAGTGAACACCCAGGACTGGTCTCCTTTAGGATGGACTGGTTGGATCTCCTTGTAGTCCAAGGGACTCTCAAGAGTCTTCTCTACCACCACAGTTTAAAGGCATCAATTTTTCAGTACTCAGCTTTCTTCACAGTCCAACTCTCACATCCATACATGACCACTGGAAAAACCATAGCCTTGACTAGATGGACCTTTGTTGGCAAAGTAATGTCTCTGCTTTTTAATATGCTATCTAGGTTTAAGATTAGGCACAACTAATATGAACAATAAAGCTTAACTAAGTAGTTTGGGATTAAGTATATGAATTGCTGGCTCTAAAATACAATGAACAATGAATTTTTCTACTGTACAATTTCTTCCCTGAGATTTTCAGAGAGGAATCCATAAAGGAGTTAATTTTTAAGGATTCTGGCGCCTAGAGCATCTGGGAGCTAAATGATTAGCATGAGGCACACTGAGTAGGTGAATGGGCAGAATGATGGATTACCATCTGAGGACGTTTTTGAATAGAGTAAAGTAGCAAACTAAAAAGGAAAACTAAAGCAAAGGTAGCCTGGCATATTTCTTAGGATCCCTAACTGAGATCCATCTGAGGCCGCTCAAGACACAGCGTCTAGCACCACTCCAGTGGTTCTCACCTTAAATGCTACTCACAGTTACTGCTTTACCATGGGAAGGTGGGATTGATAATACAGGCACACCTTGTTTTCTTGCACTTTGCTTTATCATGCTTCAGAGATAGTGTTTCCTTTTTTCTTTTAACAAGTTGAAGGTTTGCGATAATCCTACGGTTAGCAAGTCTATCAGTGCCATTTTCCCAACAGTATCTGCTCATTTTGCTTGTCTGTGTCACATTTTGGTAATTCTTGCAATGTTTCACACTTTGATTATCATTATACTTGTTGTGGTGACTGGTAATCAGCCACCTTTGATGTAACTATTGTATTAATAATTGTTTTGGGGCACCATGAATCCCACCCAGAAAAGGCCATGAATATAATTGATAAATGTATGTGATTTGACTGTTCTACCAACCAACAGATTCTCTTTCTTCCTCTCCTGAGGCATCCCTGTTTTCTGAGACACAACAATAATTAAATTAGTCCAATTAATAGCCCTCAGTGGCCTCTAACTATTTAAGTGAAAGGAGGAATCTCACGTCTCTGTTTAATTGTTTTGTCTTCCAGGTTTAATGAGATATAATTGTCATATAGCACTGTATAAAGTTCAGGTGAACAGCATAATGATTTGACTTACATATATCACGAAACTTATTACCACAATAAGTCTAGTGAACCTCAATCATATCATGTAGATACAAAATTGAATAAATAGAAAAAATATTTTTCCCTGTGATGAGAACTCTTAGGATTTACTCCCTTAACAACTTTCATATGTAACATACAGTAGTGTGAATTATATTAATCATGTTGTACATTGCATCCCTGATACTTATTTGTCTAATAACTAGAAGTTTGTACCTTTCAACTACCTCCATCCAATTCCCCCTCCCTGCCTCTGGTAACCACAAATCTGATCTCTTTTTCTATGAGTTTATTTGCTTGTACAACACAATGTTAGTTCCCATTACACAACATAATGACTTAGTATTTCTACACATTTGAAAATGATCATCACAGTAGGTTTGGTTTTAGTTACCATCTATCACTATACAAAAATAGTACATGGTTATTGACTATATTTCCCATACTGTACATTTCATACTCATTACGCACAGATTTTTTAACTGGTACTTCTTAATCTCCCTTACCTATTTCTTTCTTCTACTTTCCATCTTCCCCTCTGGCACAACCATCTGTTTGTTGTCTGTATCTATGACACTGTTTCTGTTTTGTTATATTTGTTCATTTACCTCACGTATACTTCTTGACAACTTCCTGCCTAAGGGTTTATTACTGAGAAAACTAGCTACCAACGAGTAACATCAGCATATTGGCCAGCCCCAAACTCTTCAGAAGTTCACAGTCATTCTTAAGTCCAATCTATTGTGTAGCTGAGATAAGTGTGCCATTGATGTTACATCTGTATTCTTTAAAACTTTCTTTGTCTATGTAAACCTAAGCAACAAAACCAAAAATGAACATCACCAGACAGATGATAAAACCGTCTGTGCTGGGTTAACTCCTTTGCTCAAAAAGAAGAGTCCTGACAGTTAGAAATGGAAGGGTTAAGAAGGTAGAGCATGTTGTCAAGAATTTCACTGCATGTATCTATAGCTTGGAGTTGGTAACGCCTGGCCCTAGCTGATACAGATAGGGTTACTGGAGATTAACTGTTTTGTTTGAAAACAGTGGCATCATTCAGCTTGAATGGAAGGGGATAGTCAGAAATAGAGATAATCCTGCAATGGCTGTAGCCATATGCCCACTAAGAAAATAATGGCTTATGATCAGTTGGGCTTAAGTTCCATGTGTAATATACACATAGTTTTGTGATCCTTTTGGTCTATTTTTATGAATGACAACTCTGTAAAGCAAAATACCTTTTTAAAATCTAGACATCATTGTGAAATATGGAGGGCATATTAGTGGGTCTCAATTCAGTGGAATGAGTCCATTTAAGATGTGAGTAGAGTGAGAAGATCTTGTCTGCCCTCACTTGTTTGAAAGTAATTTTGAATGAATTGATAAATTGATATTTGCTAGGTATTCTGAGAAAGTTTTGAGGTGAAAGAGAATATGTAAAGGAAGTGGAACTATTATTAGATTCTTCCATTATAGTATATCATAAAGTAGGTTACAAATTATTTTATATTTACTAGTACAGGAAATACTGCTTATTGTTTTTTTGAAGGTGGGTACATCTGATTACTCAATTTCAGTGTCTATAGTTCACTATCTTCAAACTATGATCAATTTCCCTTCAACTTTAAATGTTCTCTTGGCTCTAATGTCAACTTAAATTTTATTTTTATATTTTTTGCTCATAATTAAATCACCATTTTGGAAGTCAAGTTAAGAAGTAAGACTATGTTTTAGCATCTGTAGCACAAATCTTTGATGCATGACATTTATTTTAATTTTTTAAAAATATATTTAAAATACATATACAAGAATATCTTTAAATTAATAACTACTTTTTAAAGAATAAATATACAGTAAAATGAATTTGCATTTGTTTACTCATCTAGCACATTCCTGGCTCTGCTACTAATCTATTAGCCCTCTGACCCTGTGGGAGGTATTTTATGTCTAACAAGCATCAGTTCAGTTCAGTTGCTCAGTTGTGTCCAACTCTTTGTGACCACATGAATCACAGCACAGGTCTCCCTGTCCATCAGCCACGCCCAGAGTTCACTCAAACTCATGTCCATCAAGTCGGTGATGCCATCCAGCCATCTCATCCTCTGTCATCCCCTTCTTCTCCTGCCACCAACCCTTCCCAACATCAAGGTCTTTTCCAATGAGTCAACTCTTTGCATGAGGTGGCCAAAGTATTGGAGTTTCAGCCTCAGCATCAGTCCTTCCAACGAACACCCAGGACGGATCTCCCTTAGGATGGACTGGTTGGATCTCCTTGTAGTCCAAGGGACTCTCAACAGTCTTCTCCAACATCACAGTTCAAAAGCATCAATTCTTTGGTGCTCAGCTTTCTTCACAGTCCAACTCTCACATCCATACATGACCACTGGAAAAACCATAGCCTTGACTAGGCAGACCTTTGTTGGCAAAGTAATATCTCTGCTTTTCAATATGCTATCTAAATTGGTCATAACTTTCCTTCCAAGGAGTAAGCGTCTTTTAATTTCATGGCTGTAATCACCATTTGCAGTGATTTTGGAGCCCCCCAAAAATAAAGTCTGACACTGTTTCCACTGTTTCCCCATCTATCTGCCATGAAGTGATGGGACCAGATGCCATGATCTTAGTTTTCTGAATGTGGAGCTTTAAGCCACCTTTGTCACTCTTCTCTTTCACTTTCATCAAGAGGCTTTTTAATTCCTCTTCACTTTCTGCCATAAGGGTGGTGTCATCTGCATATCTGAGGTTATTGGTATTTCTCTTGGCAATCTTACAGTCCCTTATCTATAAAATGGGAATAATGTGATTACAGTGTGTTAAGGCTCTTCTGTGGTACATTTTATTAAGAAATCTTTTAGAACATCTTGATAACACATCATTAATTTATACATTTTAAATATGGAGAATGCATAAAGAGAGTTTTTCCTGAATAATACTTTATACTATTTATTCCCAAATCATGAAAATGTTGTATGGAAGGTTTGTGAGATGTCAGTAGTTATGCAGGTCAGGTATCTTTTGAGTTTTTTGCATCAAGACCCAATGGTTCTAAATATGAGAAAGCAGTACAGGTCCAGTGAACTTTTAAGAAAGTGGCCTCATACTAAAGAGAAATTCATGTAGACACAAATTGAAAGAGACCAAATTACATTTCACTCCATGTTTTCTTTATAGAAAATAAATGACATTCTGTTAAATATAATAGTGGCATTAGATAGTAAGAATCAAATTATTTTTTATGTTAGGTGACTTTTAATGCATTTTCTTCAGCTATTATACTTACCTGAGTTATAGTGTTGTAAAATCGAGCATTGTGATGGTTAATTTCATGTGTCAACTTGACTAGGCCATAGGATGCCCAGATATTTGATTATTTTGAGTATGTCTGTGAGAGTGTTTCTAGATGAGATTTATGTTTGAATTAATAGATTAAGGAAAACAGATATCTCTCTAGATGTGGGAGCCTCATCTCATCTGTTGAAGCTGAATAGAATAAGAAAGAATTCTTTCTCTCTGCCTCATTATCTCTTCCTGACTTTCTTAGAGTCTCTCTCTTTCTCCTATTGATTCTGTTTCTCTAGAGAACTCACACTAATATGTGTTTAGTGTAAGATTGGCAATTTACAAAATCCCCTGGGAACTATTTTTAAAAATGGCCAGATAAATTGTTGTTATGACAGTAACTTTATAAACCCTTTGTTACTCTTTAGAATAAAACTTCTATACCTCAATAATAATAATTTTGAAGAATATTTAATAGTATCTCTGTAGTTCTTTTCTCATTGTCTTGTTTGCTATTTTGAGAAATCTATATGGTCTAAGTAGCTTCTAAGCAGTTTTTCTGAAGTAGTTCATTATGTGAAATTAAGATTGATTTCAATGCCAGGCTGGATGAAGCACAAACTGGAATCAAGATTGCCGGAAGAAATATCAATACCTCAGACACACAGATGATTCCACCCTTATGGCAGAAAGTGGAGAGGAACTTAAGAGCCTCTTGATGATAGTGAAAGAGGAGAGTGAAAAATCTGGCTTAAAACTCAACATTCAACAAATGAAGATCATGGCATCTGGTCCCATCAATTCACGGCAAAGAGATGGGGAAACAATGGAAACAGTGACAGACTTTATTTTCTTGGACTCAAAAATCACTGCAGATGGTGACTGCAGCCATGAAACTAAAAGCCGCATGCTTCTTGGAAGAAAAGCTATGACTGACCTAGACAGCATATTAAAAAGTAGAGACATTACTTTCTTGACAAAGCTCTGTCTAGACAAAGCTATGGTTTTGCCAGTAGTCATGTATGGATGTGAGAGTTGGACTATAAAGAAAGCTGAGTGCTGAAGAATTGATGCTTTTGAACTGTGGTATTGGAGAAGACTCTTGAGAGTCCCTTGGACTGCAAGGAGATCCAACCAGTCCATCCTAAGGGAGATCGGTCCTGGGTGTTCATTGGAAGGCCTGATGCTGAGGCTGAAACTCCAGTACTTTGGCCACCTCATGCGAAGAGTTGACTTATTGGAAAAGACCTTGATGTTGGGAGGGGTTGGGGGCAGGAGGAGAAGGGGATGACAGAGGATGAGATGGCTGGATGGCATCACCAACTCGATGGACATGAGTTTGAACAAGCTCTGGGAGTTGGTGATGGACAGGGAAGCCTGGCATGCTGCAGTCCATGGAGTTGCAAAGAGTCTGACATGACTGAGCGACTGCACTGAGCTCAAGATTGAAGTTTCCAATCATCTGACTAAAGGCATTTTACCTTACTTTTGTTTCCTATAAAATAGGATTGAAATGTTCTAGAACAGAATGAACAAAACTACTGATTTGTTTCTCTGAGCTTTTTCCTCACTTGAAGATGCAGAATGGTCTTAGATTTCTACTTAACAGGCAACCACAAAGTCACTCTTTATTGTCTCCAAACTTTCCAATAAATTACCTATGAAAGCAGAAAAAAATGCAAATTCAGAGAAACTTGAAAAATTACGACTGGAAGAGCGTGCACGTAGTGCATGAGTTAGGCATGGTTGGGACAGATTTCTACTGAATAGCAAAGCAGTGAAAAATTATAATAAAAATAATCAATAGTCTCCTTCAACTTCTTCCTTACAATAAAGGTGTTCTGTTTCCGAAAACCCAGTAGGGAAACATCTCCTCTCTTCCTCACTACATGCACACCAGTGTAGACACTCCAGGTTAGTATCTAACAGAACACAGGGGCATTCATCCTTATGATGTGAATTTGTCTCTTCTTCAGGTATCTGGCTACTCTCATCACTGTCCTTCCCCCAAACATCCCTTAAGTTTTTGTTTTTGTTTTAACTGCAAGAGATTTATTGGAGGTATGCCTATGAAAATTGAAGGCGGGACAGCAGGAGACAAAGAAAGCTTTAAGACAGCAATATGGACCTAACACCACAAACTTAGTGGCTTTCATCAGTACATTTCTTCAGTACAGATAAAAGATCTTCCAATTTAGGCAAGTCAAAAGTCCCAGCACTATGCATCAGAGCAGCTTCTCTGCTGAAGTTCTTCCAGGAACAAACCAAGGTGTTGACAGGACCCACTTTGTTAGTGGTTATAAGTCCTGCTTCCTTGCTGGGTATCAGCTGAGGGTCACTCTTAGCTCCTGTGATCTCTCTCTGTCTCAGAGCCAACTCCATCATGTATATCTTTGAACATCCATATATACAGAACACAATTCTAATAAGTGAACTGTCCCAGTGGTGTAGGGTTGAACACATGGAGTTACATCTCAGAGAACATCAATCTGCAGGTAATGGAATCATAAATGGTCTATAGGCAGAAACTCCTACAGTAATGCAGTATAGAATTTCCATCCTTCAACTCTAGGGTGCCAGAGATTCAGGCAATGCACTTGAAAATTTATTCCATTTCAGTCCAGAAGAACTGAACCAGATAAACTTATACTCGACATAGATATATGCTGACAATCATAGGTGTTAAGTACCTTTCCATCTACACAGATATGAAAAGGTGATTCAGTTAGCACCTGTTAGATCAGCTTCAAAGAAAATTGATACCTTGTCTGATGGCCAACACTGATAACCGCAAGACTCTGATTTAAGAATGGCAAAGAGGAAAAAACAAAAACAATGACACAAGGTCTAACATCAATAACCAAAAAAAGGTAAAGAGGACATTATCCCAAGGCCCAAGGAAAATATAAAAATAATTTATTACAAAAATCTGAAGCAACATAAGAAAATTGTGTGGCAGTCTCAGCATCAGGCACCAAGACACAGCCTGTATGAAGCTGCTTTATTTTACAACCAGAGAGATTTAGCACAAAAAGCCAGTCTTTTTAGTACATTAGACATACGTGTTTGTATGTAGTTGTATATATGACATATTCAAATATATATAAATATGTTAATTTGTGACATACATACATGTGTGGATAGACAAATATATGTCAGAAGAAATTTCATTTGATTTCTTTTTTTGTTATTTGTTGGTAAAAAATTTCTTCAGTAGCATTCAACATTCATTTCTAATTTTAAAAATAAAATCCTACAGTGTTATGAATAAAATAATCATTAATATATTTTTAAAAGATTCAAAATTATATTTAATTAAAAACAAGAATTCTTGCATAGACTTCCTTGACAAGGCAAAAAAATATAATACTGAGATGAGAAAGGACAAGTTTTTGTTATTATTTGCAGATAATATGACTCTTTAAATAGAAAACTCAAGGGAATCATTGACAAAACTCTGAGATTTAATATTAAAGTTCATTACAGTGATTGGATACAAATTAAATGGCAAAAGTTGATAGTTTTTCTGCATAGCAGAAATAACCAATTAGAGTACATAATGAGGAAAGGTACCATTCACATAATAGTAATATCTTATTAAGAAATGTACATAATCTGTATGAGAAGTATTAACATACTTTCCTAAGTAATATAAACGAAAACTTCAATTTAATAGGAACAGACACTGCACTTCCATAATGGGCCACTGGATTTTGTAAAACATGCAAATTATTTCCAGATTAATTATAAGATCAATAAAATTTTATTTGGGATCATGATAAAAATAATTTTAAAGTTTATTTGGAAGAATAAATAGGTAAAGATATCTATGAATATTCTGGGGAAAACAAATCACATAGTCAAATATAGTTAAAGAGATGTTTAAATATATTGCGATGTTAAAACAATCTGTGGTCTAGATCATAAAATTATAGTCAGATTAATAGAATAGTACCTCAACACACCAATAATATACATAAAAATTATATCATTTAAAAGATGTAGGTTTTAAGACAAAAGTTATTGGGAGAACTGATTATTGGGTTAAAAAATAAAGTCCCACCTTCAATGTATGTATAATTAGAGACCTTATAGGAAAGAATAGTTAAATAAATGAAAAGTGAAGCTTTGAAAACTAAAAGAAAGTATGGTTTAGCTTTTAAAAAATGATCTTGAAACAGACAAATAATTTCTTCATAGGGTCCCCTACAATGTGTGCTGAGGAGCATTAGCCCCATGGAACTCTCTATAAGCAAAGCAGTCCAAGTCAAGTATGTTCAATAAACGCTGTACTCTCTATTCCCTCATTGGAAATTCAATGCGCGCGTGTGTGTGTCTGTGTGTATGTGTGTGTTAAGTCGCTTCAATCATGTCTGACTTTTTGCGACCCTATGGACTATAGCCCACCAGTCTCCTCTGTCCATGGGATTTTCCAGGCAAGAACCAGAGTGTGTTGCCATTTCATCCTCCAGGGGATCTTCCCAATCCAAGGATCAAACTCACGTCTCTTATGTCTCCTGCATTGGCAGCCGACTTCTTTACTACTAGCGCCACCTGGGAAGCCCCCATTTTGGAGATTACGCTTTGGGAAAGCTATTCTAAATATAAAAATAATGGTAGATATAATAATTTTAAGAACATCAATGTATTTCATCAATGTTAAACTTTTTTTGGTTAAAAAACTCATAAGGCAGTTGTTGAAAATATTTAAAACAAAAATGACAATAATGATGAAATTACTACCTTTAAAAGTATTTTAAAATGTGGATAAAAAGATAAATATGCCAATGAAAAATAAATGAAAACATAATAAGAAAATCTATGGAAAAAATGCAAAGGATCAACAAATATAGGATATTTTTACTCATCGATGATGAAACAAAGAAAAATTTAAGCATCCAAGAAACAGAATGCCATTAGTTTTTCAAGTACCTGGACAAACATATATATATATGTGTGTGTGTGTGTGTGTGTGATTGCTAGTAACAAAATTTATAATAATACCATTATATATAGTACCTCACTATTTATGAGACATTATGAAAAGTATTTTAAATGAAATAACTTGAAAGAAAGAAGAATGCAAAAATGCCAAAGGTTAAGGGAGAGGAGAACATTTACATTTGGATATGGTACTGCAATTGTTTAAACTTTTTAAGGATTTTTGGTAACCAGTAGAAAGATTAGAATAATTTACATGCTTAAATACAATAAAAATTTAACATGACTAGATACAAAATAATAACAGAATAAAATTTATAAACAAGGTTAATGAAGAAGATATTGTTCATGTTATTGTAAGAGTTGGAATCACACTGCTGCTGCTGCTGCTAAGTCGCTTCAGTTGTGTCCGACTCTGTGCGACCCCATAGACGGCAGCCCACCAGGCTCCCCTGTCCCTGGGATTCTCCAGGCAAGAACACTGGAGTGGGTTGCCATTTCCTTCTCCAATGCATGCAAGTGAAAAGTGAAAGTGAAGTCACTCAGTCTTGTCTGACTCTTCGTGACCCCATGGACTGCAGCCCACCAGGCTCCTCCATCCATGGGATTTTCCAGGCAACAGTACTGGAGTAGGGAGCCATTTCCTTCTCCGGAATCACACTAGTTGTATGCTAATAAAGAAATGATTGGAAAAATCACAATACATTCACGTTCTAGAATATTCTTTAGTCATTACAATTATGTTTTCATAGAGTATTGGCAATAAAAAGTAGGGAAACAAAGGAAAAATAGAAATGATGAAAATAGTGACTCCATCTAATCACCAATAAATCCAATCTTTTACAGATTTATTTAGCAAATATTCAATATTTTCATTATATTTTTTTTTTTCTGTTGGATTTAGATATCATTGAAGATATGGTCCCCATATTGTAGTCTTCTACAGATAGATACTCAGTGGATAAAGAAACCGCTTGCAATGCAGGAGACCCAGGAGATACAGGTTTGATCCCTGGGTTGGGAAGATCCACTGGAGGAGGGAGCAGGAAATGGCAACCCACTCCAGTATTCTTACCTGGGAAACCCATGGAGAGAGGAGCCTGTCCAGCTACAGTCCATGGTGTCATAAAGAATCAGAGAAGATTTAACAACTAAACAACAACAGACAGATAAACCGGCTTAGAAGCTAAGCTCAAGGAACCAAGGAGGAACCGTGAACTCCAGGAGTGAGTGAGTGAAAGTTGCTCAGTTGTGTCCTACTCTTTACGACACCATGGACTGTAGCCTGCCAGGCTCCTCTGTCCATGGAATTCTCCAGGCCAGAATACTGCAGTGGGCAGTCATTTCCTTCTCCAGGGGATCTTTGCAACCCAGGGATCGAACCCAGGTCTCCTGAATTGAAGGCAGATTCTTCACCATCTGAGCCACCAGGGGAATAGGGGGAAAATCAAATTATAATGATGACAGCACCCAATCTTTTGTGTAATTATGAGGGCAGAGAAATTAATCTCTTTTTCTCATGAGCTATAGTGTCCTTTGAATAGGGAATAGTTTCACTCTTAGTGGTTAGAGAGCCACATCAGCTTAGCTGGTATTGCCCCAGTGTTTTTCCACAATGGTGTTCCATGGGATGAGTGCTGAGAACGGACAGCAGCTGAGCATCCAAATGATTCCTGCAGAGTCAACAGAAACAAAGTGAGAAGAAACTATCTTTTTAATATACTCTGAGAGTATATTCTAAACTGATAGAGCAGAGTTCTTGGAAGCTGAAATAGATAAGCCCTGAAAGGGAGGAAGTGGTGGATTGGCTTGGCATTTTCTGACATTAAAAAAAAAAAAGCTTTATTGAACTATAATTGATATAGTATAAAATTTACAATTTAAAGTGCACAATTTTATAGTTTTTGTGTATTCACAAAGTTGTGCAACTATCATCACATTCTAAGTTTAGAATGGTTTTATTGTTGGGAATTAAAAAAAAATAGTATACAGGGGTCATTTTTCAGAATCAAAGTCTTAAAAAGCTGGTGCTATGGACAAATCACAAAAAAATCTGGTAAGTACATACCCTTTTCAGTACCTAAGCAGACAAAAGTAATCTCTGTTCCTTTTTGTATTTCTTCAACATATTTATAGGATAGAATATGACTTAATTATACATTTACCTCCTACAGTGGTGTTACTGCAATTCTCACTCTTATTTCAAATCCTGTTCCCTCAGACAGTATGTAAGATCCTAGGGGCTGAGAATTTACAAATAAGTATATATACAAATATGATCATTGACCTTATTAATCTTCCAAAGAGAAAGAAAAGAAAAAATTGTCCTAAAATGCCTGCTCTTTTCCATAATGTGTTTCCAACTCTTCTTTAAAACCTGGGTAACTTCTAAAGGTAAGCAGCAGTAATACCAAAAATAAGCAATCTACTAGATTGTTTTCATGCTGAGAATTGGTTTTTTGGTGACATTCTGCACCTTCAACAATAATTTGGGAATTCAGGAGAATAATCAAGAGAGTTAACTAGTAGAAAGGAATGAAAGAGTAAAATCTACATATTTTTTCTTTCACACACTACAGGATTTTGAAATTGCCAACAATTATTGCCCATCAGAAATGAGGAGTTGTCATAATTTTAAATGAAGCCCATCGATATGATTCGCAACTTTAATGTAAAATAAAGCCTGAGTTCTCAATGCCTTGCCTCCAGGTGACATTGACTGTAAAGGCCCTTGTCACCTAATCATTCAGAAAAGGCATTCTTCGGGGATAATTGTGGATACTGAAGAATGAATGAGACAAATAAAGAAACAGTGAATGGGAGTTATACTGTATCATTTTAATTTATTGGGAAATCAGTGTTAACTGAATGACAGGTTAATCTTCTTTTCAAAAGGAAAGATATTTAGCACTAAAAGCCTCATTGTTTTGGTTCAAAGAATGCTAGTCCCTTTATCCATGTTAAGACTGAGTCCCTAGACCTTAATCTGGTTGATTCTGTTTATTTCCAATAGCCTTAGGCAAAAATACTTAACCGCCCCATGCCTCATTTTCTCCATCTGTAGAATGGCAGTAATGACCCTTACCTGTCTTTCAGGAGTGTTATGAGGCTTAATTAGTTGTTTGTAAAGTACTTTGAAGATGAAGAACTCAGTGTAAATGCTAAGCACCATTATTATTATGGCAATCTTATGTTCTGTGCATCATTACAGTTTTTCTTTTCAAAATACAGCAGTTTTCCATCTGTCATTTGCATTTCATCAAACAAAAGCTAAATTCTTGAATCTTCTCAAATTAACCTGCTATGAAATGTATCTGGGTAAAAGTCTCAAGACCATTTATTTACGCACAGCAGCACGCAAGTGCCTTGAGGCACTCTCTCAAAATTCATCACAACGCAACAGTGTTACACAGCCCATGTATGACTACTTTCAGAAATGCTCCTGGTCCAGCAATATTATAATACCAAAAATAAGCAAAGATCAGTAATGACTTGGTTTCCAAGTATGATCAGAGCTGGATTTTGATCCCATAAAGTGAAGGCCATTCGAGGTGGTGGGGAGTTTTCCTCCCTTCCCTCCTCACTTCCTCCCTTGGTTTCCTCTTTCCTTGCCTCCACTCTTCAGAATAAGGTCACACAAAGCTATTTAGTATGAACTGGATCTGAATTCACAAATACTTCTTTTTGTCTCATGTCTGGGTCACGGCTTGCTGTGTCTTCTCGCCTTTTTTTTTAACATAGCTTTTCCAATCCTGTTCAGGCCTACTTCACCACAGCCAACAATAAATGGTGAGCAACAAATAAAGACACATTACAGTGGGTCTAAGCACAATCGTCTCCCCAATCCACGCGTTTGATAAATGTCCTGTTTCAGCTAAAAAAGATGTATAACGTTTCCCTTATACTAAATTTAGTGGTGAAAATCTTTAATAACTAAAACTGACTATAATTTCCTCCTTTCGACTGTTCTATTTCAAGGCCTCATAAATCCTTTTTATTGATTAGTTTTACACAGAATGCTATAGAGCTCTAAACACAAGAAATTAAACTGAATGGCAGGTGGATTTTTTCTTTTTCATGGTATTTCAGCTCACCCAGCAAAAAGGAATTTTAATGTGATGGTTGACTTTGTGAGCATTTCTGTTTTTTAATTTTTTTCTTGTAATTCTGCTGTGTGTAGGTTCATGTCATTTAGTTTTACTCTGAATTTAATCACAGAAAAGATTAACAAACACCTTTAAAAAATGGCTCACTTTTATTTTTGCATCTTTGAAGTGAATCATCTGCATTCACATGTTGATATACATAATCTCCTAAGAAGAAATAATGAAATTACTCATCAAAATGATTGGCATATAATTATGAAACTGGCTTCAAAACGGAATGTCAGGAAAGTCTTTATGGAAGTTTGGGAATAGATTGGCCACTTCTCTTGTATATGGGAAAAATGTTAACATTTGATTTAGGTAATTAATACATAATTCAAGTAATATTCTTAGATAGGAAAAATACTTTATACTAAAGAAGCGATCAATATAACACAAGTAATTACAAGTTTTTAGACAGATAAAAAAGGAGTTTCACTATAAAACTCTTAGAGGGAAACACAGGCAGAAAACTATGACATAAATCACAGCAAGATCCTCTATGACCCACCTCCTAGAGTAATGGAAATAAAAACAAAAATAAACAAGTGGGACCTAATTAAACTTAAAAGCTTTTGCACAGCAAAGGAAACTATAAACAAGGTGAAAAGACAACACTCAGAATGGGAGAAAATAATAGCAAATGAAACAACTGACAAAGGATTAATTTAAAAAATATACAAGCAGCTCATACAAATCAATACCAGAAAAACAAACAACCCAATCAAAAAATGGGCAAAAGACCTAAATAGACATTTCTCCAAAGAAGACATACAGATGCTTAATAAACACACGAAAAGATGGTCAACATTGCTCATTATTAGAGAAATGCAAATCAAAACTATAATGAGATATCACCTCAGTTCAGAATGCCCATCATCAAAAAATCTGCAAACAGTAAATGCTGGATAGGGTATAGAGAAAAGGCAACCCTCATGTACTGTTGGTGGGAATGTAAATTGATTCAGCCACTGTGGAAGATGGTATGGAGACTCTTTAAAAAAAAACTAGGAATAAAATCATCATATGACCCAGCAATCCCACTGGTAGGCATATACCCTGAGGAAACCAAAATTGAAAAAGACACATCAACCCCAATGTTCATTGCAGCACTATTTACAATAGCTAGGATATGGAAGCAACCTAGATGTCCGTCGACAGATCAATGAATAAAGAAGTTGTGGTACATATATACAGTGGAATACTATTCAGCCATAAAAGGAGCACATTTGGGTCAGTCCTAAGGAGGTAGATGAATCTAGAGCCTATTATACAGAGTGAAGTAAGTCAGAAAGAGAAAAACAAATATCATATACTAATGCATGTATATGAAGTCTAGAAAGATGGTACCAATTAACCTATTTTCAGGCAGCAGTGGAGACACAGACATAGAAACAGATTTATAGACTTGGAGAGGGTGGAATGTATGGAGAGAGCAACATGGAAATATACATTACCATATGTAAAATAGATAGCCAATGGGAATTTGCTATATGACTCAGGGAACTCAAGCCTGGGCTCTGTAACAACCTAGAGGGGTGGGATGTGGAGGGAGAAGGGAAGGATGTTCAAGAGGGAGGGGACATAGGTAGACCTATGGCTGATTCATGCTGATGTTTGGCAGAAACCAACACAATACTGTAAAGCAATTATTCTTCAATTAAAAATCAATAATTAAAAAAAGGCATTTCCCATGTTTGGAACAATTTGCACTTCCTGCTTAGAAATTCCTCTTTTTTATTTTATTAATTAATTAATTTATTTTCCTATAATTGAGGTAGAACAGGTAGTTTTCAAAAGAATCAAGAGAACAGGTCCCCAATCCCTGAGGACTCATCTTTACTTCTTGGGTGTTGATGTTACCAAAATACTCTACTCAGAAACTTCATTCTCAATCAGAATTACGGGGCATAAAGATATGAGGTCTTAGACATCTCATATCGCATGGTCAATGGAGAAAACCACATGGAAAAAGCCTATTGTCACTAACTGTGACTCTAAGAACAGAATGGACAATAGCTGTCTAGCATGGTTAGAGCCATCAGAGGGAAGAATGACTTTTGAGATGCCTGGAGTTCATCCTTGGTGATCATGTGACTCAAACACATAAGGGACACGGGGCCTAGGAGCAGAGGCTCCAAGGGAAGTCATGTCTTGAGAAGGAGATAGAGATAAGGACTAAGTGGGTACTGCTGACTGTAATTTAGCAATTATAAAGCATAGGAAGATAGCCTAAGACAGAAACTTACAACGTGTGAAAAGCTAAAGAATTTTAAGAATATTCAGCTAGATTGAAAGATAAATCCTAAACAGAAGTTAAGGAGGAAAATGGGGTACTTCCAAACTTGCTTAAACCAGATTAAG
The DNA here is from genome assembly GCF_002263795.3 of Bos taurus. Lineage (NCBI taxonomy): Eukaryota > Metazoa > Chordata > Mammalia > Artiodactyla > Bovidae > Bos > Bos taurus. The sequence continues at coordinate 51,359,179 of NC_037336.1, forward strand.
TAAAATGAAGATAGTTGAAGGAGCCATCAGTTCTGCAAAGAATATGCATGGGACATGGAGAGGACAACCACATGAGGCCAGTAACTGGCTATGCCACTGGCTCTCTCCCCCCAGGAAAAAAAGTTTGATCCAACATTGGTAAAGTAGAAGACCCATCTGTGGTGGCCCTCCCGTAATCAGTGATTAACTTGTATATGAAGAGTGAAAGTGTTAGTTGCTCAGTGGTATCCAACACTTTGTGACCCCATGGACTTCAGTTCACCAGGCTCCTCTGTCCATGAAATTCTCCAGGCAAGAATACTGGAGTGCTCAGCCATTCCCTTCTCCAGAGGATCTTGCCAACCCAGGGGCTGAACCCAGGTCTCCTGCATTGCAGGCAGATTCTTTACCATCCAAGTCACCAGGGAAGCCCAAATTTCAGGTTAAATAACTTGATCTTCACACCTTCAAAACGGAAATGCTTAAGTTATTGTACTCTACTGAACAACTGGTGCTGATCCGAGAGCCCAGTTATAGATGGCATTGAAAGACGGTGGCAATTCATTTGTTACACAGCTTCTAGTCACCAAGCCAGGACTGGAGCAGGGAATAAACTTGATTAAGAAAAGTAATCCTGGCTTATTACCTTAAGAAACTGTTTCTGGTAAAATTAACCTCAATGACTAGATGATATAAGGCTGCCTAGCACTGCATTTCATAAACAATGTCACTGTTATTATCACTGTTGTTACTATCATTTCAGTATTATTATATTCCAGTAAATTTACCAATTCTCTTCAAATTAAAACATCATGCCTGTGGTGGATTCATTTTGATGTTTGGCAAAACTAATACAATTATGTAAAGTTTAAAAGTAAAATAAAAAAATAATAAAACATCCCAGCTTCTTGTGTTATTTCTTTCATCGCTGGGAAAAATTTTAAAATACTCTGCATGGTAATATTGATTAAACTCAGAAAACTGAGCTGAAAATGATCCAGTACTTCCAGCATACGTAATCAAGGATCTGCTTTTCTAACTGTCCATTACTGTCTTTGCTTTAAGAATGTCTTACTGTCAGCTAAAGCTTTAAAGCAATTGTTCTCAAATGAGGAGGTGATTTTGACCCTCAAGGGGCATTTGGGAATGTTTGTATACTTTTGATCGTCACCACTAAGGTGGGTAGTGCTACAGGAATCTAGTGGGTGGATCCAAAGATGCAGAGGAGAGCCTCTCACAACAAAGAATTATACGGCCCCATGCAAAGAAATAGAGGAAAGAAATGACTGGGAAAGACTAGAGATCACTTCAAGAATACCAAGAGAACATTTCATGCAAAGATGGGCTCAATTAAGGACAGAAATGGTATGGACATAAGAGAAGCAGAAAATATTAAGAAGAGGTGAGAAGTGTATACAGAAGAACTATACAAAAAACATTTTAATGACTTGGATAACCTCAATGGTGTGATCACTCACCTAGAGCCAGACATCCTGGAATATGAAATCAAATGTGCCTTAGGAATATCACTACCAACAAGGTTAGTGGAGGGGATATAATTCCAGTTGAGCTATTTCAAATTCTAAAAGATAATGCTGTGAAGTGCTGCACTCAATATGCCAGCAAATTTGGAAAACTCAGCAGTGGCCACAGGACTGGAAAATATCTGTTTTCATTCCAATACCAAAGTAAGGCAGTGCCAGAATATGTTCAAACTACTGCAAAATTGCACTCATTTCATACTCTAGCAAAGTAATGCTCAAAAGTCTCTAAGCAAGGCTTCAACAGTACATGAACCAAGAACTTCCAAATGTTCAAGCTGGATTTATAAAAGGCAGAGGAACCAGAGATCAAATTGCCAACCTCTGTTGGATCATAGGAAAAGCAAGAGAATTCAAGAAAAACATATATTTCTGTCTTACTGGCTACACTAAAGCCTTTGACTGTGTGGATCATAACAAACTGTGGGAAATTCTTAAAGAAATGGGAATACCAGACCACCTTACCTGCCTCCTGAGAAACATATAGGCTGGTCTAGAAGCAACAGTTAGAACTGGACGTGGAACAACAGACTGGTTCAAATTGGGAAAGGAATGTGTCAAGGCTATATCTTGTCACTCTGCTTATTTAACTTTTATGCAGAGTATATCATACAAAATGTGGGGCTAGATGAAGCACAAGCTGGAATCAAGATTGCCGGAAGAAATATCAACAACCTCAAATTTGCAGATGATACCACCCTTATGGCAGAAAGCGAAGAGGAACTAAGGAGCCTCTTGATGAAAGTGAAAGAGGAGAGTGAAAAAAAACTGGCTTAAAACTCAACATTCAAAAAACTAAGACCATGGCATCCAGTCCCATCACTTCATGGCAAATAAATGAGGATATAGAGAAAAGAGTGATAGCCTTCATATTCTTGGGCTCCAAAATCATTGCAGATGGTGCCTGCAGCCATGAAATTAAAAGACAGTTGTTCCATGGAAGAAAAGCCATGACACACAGCGTATTAAAAATCAGAGACATTACTTTGCTGACAAAGGTCTATACAGTCAATGCTATAGTTTTTCCAGTAGTCATCTATAGCTGTGAAGTTGGACCATAAGGAAGGCTGAGCACGAAAGAATTGATGTCTTTGAACTGTGGTGTTGGAGAAGACTCTGAGAGTCCCCTGGATAGCAAGGAGGTCGAACCAGTTGATCCTAAAGAAAATCAACCATGAATATTCATTGGAAGGACTGATGCTGAAGCCGAAGCTCTAATACTTTGGTCACCTGATGCAAAGACCCCACTCTTTGGAAAAGACCCCAATGCCGGGGAAGATAGAAGGCAGAAGGAGAAGGGGACGGCAGAGGATGAGATGGTTGGATGGTATCACTGACTCACTGGACCTGAGTTTGAGCAACCTCTGGAAGTTGGTCAAGGACAGGGAAGCCTGGCATGCTGCAGTCCATGGGGTCACAAAGAATTGGACATGACTGAGTTCTGGAACTGAAAGTGTAACTGTAAAGGTAAACAGGGCTTCCCAGGTTGCAGAGTGGTAAAGAATCTGCCTTCCAATACAACAAATGTGGGTTTGATCCCTGTGTTGCAAAGATCTCCTGGAGGAGGAAATGGGAACCCACTCCAGTATTCTTACCTAGGAAATCCGATGGACAGAGGAGCTAATTGGGCTACAGTCCATGAGGTCATAAAGAGTTGGACACGACTTAGCTAAACAACAATAACAAAAGGTAAATAATGCCCAAGTTGTAAAAGCCTATTTAAAGATGAACACTTGCCCAAGATCTGCCATTTAGAAAAGACACACTGTGAATTGATAATAAAAGCAGACCTTTCTTTTTAAAAATATATATGTCAGTAGAGTTATGTCCAAGTTTTCAAATACCAATTTTTATTTCTGTGTTTAGAGATATGATAAGGCAGACTAGAGTACTTAGGATCTCATAGGCCATCAGTTGTGCGTGTGTTTTACTTCTAATTCATTCATTCATTATTTCTTCCATTATTTAAATTCCTTTATTAAGCAAAAGATTGGCTGAAAACTATGCATTTTTCTGGCAATGGGGCAAAATACAGTCCATACCTTTTATTCATTATAATACATACTAATCTTAATATAACCAGCACTGACTCTGTGGACCTGAATAAAATCCTATATACAATTATTGCCACTGATTCATTTGAAAGATTTTAAAAATGGATTAAATACTCACAAATGTCACTTGGGTTCACAAAAATTCCATGCATGAGCATTGAATGGTTTCTCTCTTTGCTTCTCAAAGGCTCATTTAGAGCTCTCTCTACATCTAAGGCCGCTGACAGTTGCGGACTCATTCTGACTGCACCTTTTGGCTGATTTTGAGTGTGTAAGCAATCAGCCATGTGTACACCTTTTACAGGGGAAAGTGATTGACAAAAACTTGGAAATAATCTTTGGCTCAACTGCCCTTCTTTGGGAACAAAGAGTAGCTTATCCGACCGTCTGGAAGTTACAAGCATAAGAGCTCTGTTTTGCCCTGTTTTCACCCTCAGATAAAGAGTTTGAATTTTTAGTTAGATGTTACCTTTTGCATAAAACTATTATTTTCCCTGGGACAGGATAAATGTATATGTGTTGTCATTTTAGAAACACTGATGATACCCCAAAATGAAGTCCCTTGTTTCTCATCAAAGTGAAAAACAGTTTCCTGTTAGATGACTCTTACCAACAGAGCTAAGCATGTTGAGAGAGAAGAAAAAAAAAAAAAAAAAGAACAGAAAAAATCACCCTGACAATCGCACAAAGGACGGCTTTTCAGGAGACCTTCAAACACTGAGAATCAGCCATCGCTCCTGCCGATCATGATTGAGACATCTGTATTCACTTCACACTGACCCAGGCACTAATCAGCCAGGAAGTGCAACAAGCACTGGCAGAAAGTATACAAAGATAGTAAGAAATGGTATGAATATTAAAATCATAAATACAATAAAACAAGATAATGAGTGTCCTCAATTATTACAAAGCTAAAGCCCAATTAAAACATAATCACTGATTTATTATTCAGAATTTTTTAGCAATCGTATTTAGCTGATTTGTTATACTCATTTCCCTTTAAAAGATTTCATCATCACTCTCTTTTTTGCATATCCACTTTAAGAAGATTCATTTATCCATCTAATTGAATAATTAGGCTTTTTTGATTAATTGTTTTAAATAGTTTCATGTCATGAGTATCTTCTCACTGAAATGCTTTTATATAATCTTCTCTGCCTTGATGTTCCTGTTATAAATTACAAGTAATAACATCTTTTCACCTCTCCCCCAACACATCCAAAGAGGACTGGAGTTAGTTGGAGAGTTTCCTACTGGTTCTTATCTCCATCCCTCTCTTTCTTTTCTGATTCTCACAGCTGCAAGTGTTTCTGAGCTTCATCATATGTGATCATTTTAAACAACTAAGCTATAAAGCGAGGGTGGACCTGTACCTTCGTATGTTCATCCCTGCCATTGCATATAAGATTCACAGCTTCAGAGTTTTCCCCAGGGATCCTAGCCCAGCAGAAAATCCTGATTAGAAATGACATTTGAGTGGATTTTTAGAATTAGTTTATTAACAATTATATCCAACTCAAGGCTCTTTATTAACAGTATCAAGACAGTCACCCAGGATAGCACTCAATGCTGTTGTATTATCTTGGCATGAATGCAATTTTCCACCTGGGATATGATCTCAAAGATTACCTGAAGGTCAATATTGGGAGATGTTACCTTCTTCTAAGATTAGAGTGGCTGAAATCATGGAAGTCAGTCTGTAGAGTGGGGGTGGGGCTTCACTTTGTGGTGCCACGTTGCTTGTCCCTTAGGATCAGCATTCCATTTTAGAAATTAGGCAAGTCTTAGGGCTTAACAGCATTGTATCTTTGACATACCTGCCCTACTAATCCCACTACTACAGAGGGAGCCTGGAATGAAGCATTTCTGTTGACTTGAATACAAACTGTGTTGTCACTTGTCCCTAAAAGTGATATAATTGACTCATAATCGTTTAGAATATTCCTTGAATATTGCTCTTTTACCAACAGACTGGTGCATCTGTAATTGGTTTTTTAATACCAACAATTCATATGTGGAAATTTTATTTTATTTTAAAGTTTATTTATTTATTTTAATTGGAGTCTAATTACTTTACAATATTGTGGTGGTTTTTGCCATACATTGACATGAATCACCCATGGGTGCACATGTGTGTGGCAATTTTATAAATACTGTCCTAGTGAATCACTGCAGCTTCTCTTATGGGCCAGTAACTGAGACGTCTCACATAGAATTATGCTCAGGTGACAGCATGTCTGTTTTGTCTTCAAGAGTAAATTTTGTCTGCTTCCAAAGTAAAAAGCCCTTTTATGAATCTGGATTGGAACACCTAGTTTTGGATTAAATCTAAATAGAATCATGCCATTAACATTCCAGGAGGAGGGAAGAAAAACAGCTCTTTTTCCTAATGTTTTATCAGTAATCATGCCATCGGGGAACAAATGGAGGAGTAGCATGATTATTAAAAAAAAAAAAAAAAAGCATCTGTGATTACAGAGTACAATTATGGCTATTTCATATATTGATTAACTTTTTTTAAAGGTAATAACTATGTTACCATTTGATTTCTAAGAAAAGAGCACATTTTCTCTTAAGGGCTTGTAATACTGAAGATTATGGATAAGTCAAGTATCAGGACAAGGTGATTACTTAACATCTGTGACCAAGTAAAAGGCTAAAGGAGAAAATCAACCAACATCTGCACTGTCAGTAAAATACTTGGGGGAAAAAAACACAAGTGAAGTGTGATTAATCACCATGGATGTATGATTGAGTCAATTGACTGTTACTTTTTCATGATGATTAATCAGCTACAAAAATTATAATTGTCCCACTTCTAGTGGCTGCATGCTGTGCCCGATGACATCAGCTGGGGCTATAGATACTCAATGTGTGGTTTTCAAAAGAATATGCAAATACAGCTGGATGAGGAGGGGTGGAGCTTCAACTCCATTGTAAGAAACACCGCGAGTCCTTGCCCCTCTATTATGGTTGGAGTTTTCTTAGCAGCTTCCAGAGAGGGCAGTTCTTGTGCTATTATGACTATTTCATAATCTCATCACCACCACAAGGGAAAATTAGAGGAACCCATTTCTGCAAATTGGCCATTGTGATCTTGTTCAGGAGATGATCAGATCCTCAGTGACTTATTTTCTTCCTTTCCACTGATTTCTTCTGTGATTAGCACAAAACGGTGACAGAAACACATGGGCAAGGAATGATACTCTGTAGCAGGGAGTGGCTGGGGACCTGGGCTTTTAGCTCATTCACATGTTTGACTCCTTTAGCACATTTGTGGAGCAAGGCAAAGGAACTGGGGTTGCAAATGCCCATCAGAATTTATCTAGGAGCATCTGTTTATTAGTCATGATCGTGATGAACTGTGACTGTCAAACTAGGTTTGCTTGAAAGTGTGAAGATGTATTTAAAGATGACTTTCCACAACTTTCTACATCTTTCAAGGCTGTAATATTTTTGTAGTTGGCCCTGCTCTCCTTTTCCTCACAGGGACTACTGAGGATAATGCAATACAGAACAAAGCACAGTACCCCTTTTCTCTACAGGTTGGGATCTTCTGGTATCTCTGGCAATGACATAATAGTGTTGAAGGAAGTTCTTCATCATTCTATCTGATCTACTCTTCTTGTAAATGGATTATCTTAAATTCATGGTTTACCTGAAGGGCTTACTAAGGTCTGACAGCCACCTGATTGATAAATTATCCCAAAGCAACTTGATCTAATCAGCCTGGATCCAAAGTATGCTAATGCACTCCACAGAAGGGCAACATAGAGCAAGAACCCTAGTACTCTATGCATCCTTGTTCACTTTCACCAAGTTTCACCCTGAGAAATAGAACTACTTTCAGAAAATGTAGGCCAGTTAAAGCTGGAAATTCAGGCTGTTATTTAGACTTTCAAAATGGGCCGATTTCTTTGAAAAAATCCTTAGAGACAACATCTTTAGAGAAAAAAAAAATCATCTTTTACATTCATTAAAAAAAAGAGGGGGATTTCAAATTTCTTCCCAGCTAGTTCTAAGCAGGCAATACCTTTCTGAGCCTTCAGCTGTACATAAAGTTCTCACTAATGATCTGTAATGAAGTGCTTCTTTTTGCACATCCAGCATTTTTCCCTTTAAAGTTCAAGAAATAGCACAAATTTGCCAACACTATTTCCCTTTTAGCACATTGACTTTACTTCTGAACTGAAGCACTAACATGCGTGGAAAAAAATAATAATTTTTCTACTTGTGGGTCTTAATGTATTTACCAGTTTGAATACAGTAAGACACAGCCTTCTGAACACATATCACTCTTGATTAATTTTATTTTAAATAGGAATTATTAACAGCTGTCTCTTATATACACATGTTCTTCAAACCCATAGAGGTCTTCACTTTTATTAATAAGAATCACTGAAGTCTCGCTAACTTCTTACATTTAGATAAGAAAGAGAAATGTGGGAGCTCCAGTCTCTTGAGCTTTCTCTAGGTACCTACTAATTGTTAATTATTAGAGACTAACTAAGTCACTGAAGTGAGTCATTTGGCTGGTGTCTCAAATGCTGTCATTTACTACTACACAAATCAGCCTGGTGATAGAGTGTCTTTAAATTAGGTTACAACCATGCCGTTATTGGACAGGGAGTAATTGATAAAACCATTAGTAACACTTGTAGAGATAACAGCTAGCAAAATCATGCAACCATAATTATTCCTAATGGATACATGCTATAAATTGTAGCAAGAAAAAATCTTGCATTATCTTTCAATCAAATCTGACAGTCCTGGAAGATTACTATAGACTAAATGCTTGTGTATGAGAAAGTGACCCATCAGAATCTTTTTTCTTTTTCTTCTCCTTTCTCATCAAATTAGGTTTTTGTTTTTTTTTTTTGTAATTTCTTTCTCTGATAGCTTTCAGTGTAAGTAAAATGTAGGTCTTTTATTAGTTGTCTTTTTGTGGGTTTTTAAGTATCTGTATTTTTTTCAACCGCACATAAAAGACACTGCAGGTCATTTCATAACGTAACACTGACAGTTCAGCTTAAGGCAAATAATTCCAAGCTATGGTTTATTTTTCAACAGCAACACTTACTGTTTGGCAGCATGTAACTTTTCATTGAATTTTGATGTCAATATTCATATAGAAAAGGAAGATCTGATTGTAATAAAAATTTCTATTGTTGACTTACTTTGATTTGAGAATGCAAAAAGATTAATCTCTATGGGGAAAATACAGAGATAAGTCCAAACTTTAACAAAGTTTTCTTACTCTAATGTAAGAATTACATTAGATTTTTATGATGTGACATTTCCAAGACACATGAACATGGCCAGCAGTGAGGGAAGCATGCCTACAAATTTTCTGAGCTTAGAATTGTTTAAATGTATAAATAAAGGTTCCTAAATAAAAGTTCCATGGATTTTAAATCTATTTTGTAGATGTGCTTGGGCTTCCCTAGTGGCCCAGACAGTAAACAATCCACCTGCAATGTGGGGGTCCTGTGTTCAATCCCTGGGTTGGGAAGATCCCTTGAAGGAGGGCATGGCAACCAACTCCAGCATTCCTGCCTGGATAATCCCCATGAACAGGTTGAATAAAAATCATTTGCAAAAACTTCAGTAGCTTTCTATTAATATATCACTGCTCTATTTTCCAGTATTAAGATATTTCAATTTATAAGCAATTAATAAGAAAGGTATGGCAACTCACTCCAATATTCTTGCCTAGTGAATTCCACAGACAGAGAAGCCTGGTGGGCTCTAGTCCACGGGGTTGCAAAGAGTCGGACATAACTGAGTGACTACAATTTCACTTTCAATGATTATTTTACCTAAACTTCTCAGGAATCAGAAATATAGAGAATTTAAATGATTTTTTCAAACTGAAAAAAATCTTAACTTTAGACAACTCAATATGTGAAACCCAGGTCTCATGAGTCTCTTGATGTGTGTTACTTTCCATTTTCACAAAATTGTGGATACTCTTAAATATGAAATAGAGTCTATGGAACCCTGTACATGAAAAGTCTTTGAAACATGTTGATTGGCAAACTAACAAATAACACAGGTAAACATTTTATAAAGATGAATTTTAAATATATGATATTTTTGTTTTTTCTTAAAACTGGGTTTCAAGAAAGTTAGAGAGGAAACAAGTAAGTATAAATTGCTGGATGAACACACATCCAGGTGTGCATAGCTGCTGGTCAACTTACTCCATTTTTCCTGTTCATCTCACATTATTCTTCAGTGAACAGTAGGCCTGGATAGAACAGCCCTTCCACACAGAACAGATACTCATAAAGAACCTCACAGATGACCCTGTATACATATATCAAAAGAAGGAAAATAATATAAAACCTGTACAGGCAAAGAAATGCATAAAAGGAAAAAGAATAATTCTAGTAAATAAGAATCTCAAATACAGGTCTTTATTCTCATATATTTGAGGAGAAAATCATTACTAAGAAGTCTTAAATGTGACGTTAGACCAAGCAAATACAATGATAACACACTAGAAGAATATAATATATGAGCTACAGAGCTCAGAAGGGAAATGGAGTCAAACAATAAAACCACTTCATAAATTAAAATTGCAAAATGAAACATAAAGATGCAAGATAAATACTACTGAAACAGTGTCATGCAGTCCAGGCTTGAAAAAAATTATGTAAGACAGAATGTAAAAAAACAGACAGAAAAAAGAATAAAAATGAACATTATAGATACCGGATAAAATTGAAGAATATCCCACGTATACATACTCTAAAGAAAACAGCAAAGCAAGTGGAACAAAAATAACAGTCAAAGTTGTAATAGAAGAAAACTTAAAGAAAAGAAAGAATATAGAATATGGGATATCTGAATATCACATGAGAGTTTTTTGGGGGGAGTGTTTTATTAAAACAATCAACACTCAGATATATTTTAATAATTTTATTTAACTGCAAAGATTAAAAAAATTCATCCTATGAGAAAACAACTAGAAGTATTAAATAATCTATAAAAGTTATGGTCAAAAGTGTTCACAGACACATTAAATTTCCAAAGACAATAAATTTGAATGTTTATAGCACACTGAGAAAACAACTTATTTAAAAAGTTGGCCCCAAAATGTTATGACCAGTTCAATTATGGTCTATGCATAAAGCAACAGAAAGATGCTCAAATCTTGCAAGAACCTAAAAGAATATGGAGACATTTTTGAAAATAACTATTTTATGAAAATATCTAGCCAGAGATCAAATAAAGAATGTGGGAATGAGGAATCTGTGGTGTGAAATATGAGTATAGAGCTAAACGGAAACTTTGATATTTTAAAAATAATATACCTAACCAAATATCAAAGATTGTCAGGAAGAGGAGGTGGAAAAAAAAAGTAAGACTACTCATTTTCTTCATATAAGAGTGTTGGGAAAAGGTGTAAGTTTATTTAGAGTAAGGCTATATACTTGAAGGTATTTAAACCAGTGAATTGCATTCTATTAATTTTTATTATTCATTCAACAAAAATAACATTGAGCAAGTTATTTTATTTCTACTCCTCTAGGTGCCAAAATCAGTCCAGGAATAAATCCTTAGTATATACTTAAAAAGTTAGTGGGGAAGAGAGGTTTAAAAACTATTACAACAAAAATCATTACATAAAATAATAAACTTAAGACAAAACATCTGTTATAGTAAAATATAAATGGAATGCATTTACATGTAAAAAAACAGCATCTTGCTGGATGGCACAATATAATTCATTTTTATGCAGTGATAAGACACCAGACTAATAGAATATCTCAGATAGGTGGGAAGTAAAAGAAATGACAAAGACCTAAGGCAGTAGAAGAGGAAAAAGAAGAGGAAGAGGGGAGAGAAAGCCAGATCCAAATTCTAAAATGATTTATAAAAGACCAACTTTGTAATGATAAGGGTATAACTCACAAAAAACAACTGTAATAGAAATGTGCCAAATGACAGAGCATCAAAATGTATAAGGCAAAATTCATCAGAATTATAAGAAACTGTGGGAACACACCTCATGGTCTAGGAAGCCAAATAGATGGAAGATAAGTATAACTATCAGAATCTGCTTAAAACCATTAGCAATAGGGTTAACTGTGTACTTGAAATTACTTATTGCGGCAGTTTTCAAGTGCCCGTTGACTATATACAAATATCAGACCATAGAGAAAAGTCACAATAAAAATGGATAAATTAGGAGGTTTTAACATGTACATATTATTGTACATAAAATAGATAACCAAGAAAAACCTACTATATGGCCCAAGGAACTATATTCAATATTTTTTAATAGCCTATCATAGAAAAGTATCTGAAAAAGAATATATATGTATATATACACATGATTGTTATATACATATTTATAAGTGAATCACTGTGCTATATACTTGAAGCTAACACAACATTGTAAATTAACCACTATTATATTTCAAGTTAAAAAAGTACAATATTGATTACATTCCATGATTACAGTATAGTAAATTTAGAATTTAAAAATAAAATCATAGGCAAAATCCCAATAACTTGAACATTTTAAATATAAATCACTTCAAAATATAATAAAAGTAAAAAAAATAAAAATAAAAAACAAAGTACATACTAAATTGGAGACTATATAGAAAATAAAATTGCATGAATATACTTTATACAGAACCTATAGGACATGGCTAAAGCTACTCTCATAAGAAAGTATGGAACATTATTATTTAGAAATTAGAAAGAAATAATTAAAAAATAAGGTAATCATTAACTGAGATTAAAAAATGGCAGAAAATGTTTACATTGTAAAATAAGTCAAAAAGTTTGCCTTCTTAAAAACAAAAAACTGACCAATCAATAGCTAGTCAGAAAAAAAAAAATTAGGAGTGACAGGAAAACAGAGAAAATGTATGTTAGAAATAACAATTTTGTTATAACTGCAAATACAGTAAAAGATGAGACTGCTTTGCCCAGTTTTGTGCAAATAAGTTTCCAAATTTTATGAAGTAAATGAATTTCAGAATAAATGAGTTAGCAAGAATTGGAGCATGACCCTTGCCCCTTTATTTTGGAATAATACTCTGATACATTTTATCTCTGTCTTATCAGTACTGATATTTATGATGTTTATGGAACAAAAGTATATTTTAAACTTTATACAGCAAGCTCATGCTGTGAGCTACAGACTTGGGGACTGTTCCCTTCACCTTGAGGGAAGATAGACTCATGATACTAACTGGATACAGAAAACTGAGAGCAGGGCTGTGGTCTGAGAGCTCCCTTTCTTTTTTAAAATTGAATAGCGAACTCTCAAAAAATTCTCCAAGGATTCTGCTGACAAAATAAAGAGCATCAGGCATTTCTCTTATTATTTAACCATAGAAATATTTTTCTGTTCTATTTAGATCTTTATAATAAGGCAATAAACTTAAAATAGGGCTTTCCTGGTGGCTCAGATGGTAAAATTTCTGCCTGCAATGTGGGAGACCTGGGTTAGATCCCTGGCTCAGAAGAGAATGGCAACCCACTTCAGTATTCTGGCTTAGAGAACTCCATGGACAGAGGAGCCTGCCAGGCTACAGTCTATGGGGTCACAAAGATTTGGACACAACTAAGCAACTAACCGGAGAAGGCAATGGCACCCCACTCCAGTACTCTTGCCTGGAAAATCCCATGGACGGAGGAGCCTGGTGGGCTGCAGTCCATGGGGTCACTAGGAATCGGACACGACTGAGTGACTTCACTTTATTTTTTCACTTTCATGCATTGGAGAAGGAAATGGCAACCCACTCCAGTGTTCTTGCCTGGAGAATCCCAGGGACAGGGGAGCCTGGTGGGCTGCCATCTATGGGGTCACACAGAGTTGGACACGACTGAAGCGACTTAGCAGCAGCAGCAGCAAGCAACTAACACACACACAATAAATTTTTTTAAAAAGGCAAAGCAAAAAATAATTACATGATGTACTAGGCGCCTTATGGCAGAAAATGAAGAGAACTAAAGAGCCTCTTCATGAAAGTGAAAGAGGAGAGTGAAAAAGTTGTCTTAGCTTTTCCGGTAAGCAGCCTGAGGTGACCCCTAAAAATGGTGCACTATTCACTTGACCCAGAAAACCCCACAAAATCATGCAAATCAAGAGGTTCAAATCTTCGTGTTCACTTAAGAACACTCGTGAAACTGCCCAGGCCATAAAGGGTATGCATATCTGAAAAGCCACCAAGTATCTGAAGGATGTCACTTTAAAGAGGCAACGTGTGCCATTCCGTCGTTACAATGGTGGAGCTGGTAGGTGTGCACACGCCAAACAGCGGGGCTGGACGCAGGGTCGGCGGCCCAAAAAAAGTGCTGAATTTTTACTACACGTGCTCAAAAATGCAGAGAGTAACGCTGAACTTAAGGGCTTAGATGTAGATTCTCTGGTCATTGAGCACATCCAAGTGAACAAAGCCCCCAAGATGCGGCGCAGGACTTACAGAGCTCACGGTCGGATCAACCCCTACATGAGCTCTCCCTGCCACACTGAGATGATCCTTACTGAAAAAGAACAGATTGTTCCTAAACCAGAAGAGGAGGTTGCACAGAAGAAAGATATCCCAGAAGAAAACTGAAGAAACAAAAACTTATGGCCCGGGAATAAATGCCGCAAAAAATAAATGCAAATAAAAGTAAAAAAAAAAAAAGAAAAAGTTGTCTTAAAACTCAACATTCAGAAAATTAAGATCATGGCATCAGGTCCCATCACTTCATGGCAAATAGGTGGGGAAACAATGGAAGCAGTGACAGATTTTATTTTCCTGGGCTCCAAAATCACTGCAGATGGTGACTGCAGCCATGAAATTAAAAGACACTTGCTCCTTGGAAGAAAAGCTATGACCGACTTAGAGAGCATATTAAAAAGCAGAGACATTACTTTGCCAACATAGGTCCATCTAGTCAAGGCTATGGTTTTTACAGTAGTCATGATGGATGCGAGAGTTGGACTATAAAGAAAGCTCTTCATAGAGCTTTTCTCTCTTCTGAGAGAAGAGTCTGAGAAGACTCTTCAGAGTCCCTTGGACTGCAAGGAAATAAAACTAGTTAATCCTAAAGGATAATCAGTCTTGAATATTCATTGGAAGGACTAATGATGAAGCTGAAACTTCCATACTTTGGCCACCTGATGCAAAGAAATGACTCTGGAGAAGACCCTGATGCTGGGAAAGATTGAAGGCAGGAGGAGAAGGAGACAACAGAGGGATGAGACGGTTGGATGGCATCACTGACTTGATGGACATGAGTTTGAGTAAACTCCCGGAGTTGGTGATGGACAGGGAAGCCTGGCATACAGCTGTCCATGGGGTCTGCAAAGAGTTGGACTTGACTGACTGAACTGAACTGAAGGTGCTATAAGATGTCTCCTTCAATCACACTTGTACATTAATTAGAGGTTTTGTCTTCTACTTTTCCTTCCATTTGAAAAGAATGTTTGAGAACTTACATTATAGATACTTAAAATAATACTAATCATTTATCTTATGTAAGATTGCTACCGCTAAGTAGTTTCAGTCGTGTCCGACTCTGTGAGACCCCATAGACGGCAGCCCACCAGGATCCCCCATCCCTGGGATTCTCCGGGTAAGAACACTGGAGTGGGTTGTCATTGCCTTCTCCGATGATGACCATGCTAGGTGGAGCCAAAGAAACACTGCTTCCTTAAGGAATCAGGCAGGTAAAAACTGTGTCTCTAAAAACTGTGAGATTTGAAACTTTCAACAACAAAATCAGAAACATTACTACAAGTAACATCAAATGTAAGATTAGATGGTACTAAATTTATCCCTTGAAAATTAAAATATCATTGTGCTTCTACCATTCTCTACCCAATGTCACAATTTCCTCCTCTCATAATTTCCTTTCTTTCCAGTATCCAAATATTTCATTGTTTTAAAAGCATCCAGATTTATCCTGGTAAATATTACTATAATTTTCAATTGGTAATGTAATTACCATTTTGGGGTTATTTTATTGACAATACAATGACAAACAAGATTGTGTAAAAATTTACATCATTTATGTGTAACAAAATCACACGTGAACTTGTAAGTATCTTTAAGACAAGTGTCTATTTGCTTTATATATATGATGTAATCCCTGGTTTTTAATAAAAATAGGTAAAAAATAAGATGAGGAAGGAACCACTTATCAAATTCCAACTCCAGCCCTGTTGGTGTGTAATTAGCAAACATTATTTCTCTTACAGTGTTATTGTGATCTGGTAACGGCAGTACTGTGGGAAAGTTAAGGAAATAGGTACTCAGGCTCTGACATAGAGATAATATAAGTTGATAAGAGGAAAGAACAATATAGGAAATCATTTTAAAACTCTTACAAAGCTCATATAGAATAAAATGAATGTAAATATTGAATTTTGAGTAACAAAGTGCAAGAGAGATGGAGTGAAGTAGGGTTAATCAAGAGAAGTTTCTGGCACTCAAGTTTTGAACAGTAAAAAAAAATATGGAAAAGATTAATTAGGAAGAAATATTGCAAATATAATGTTCACACGTGCACTTGATTTTTTTGTTTTTGTTAATTCAGGGTTTCTTACAAATCCATATACATTAGCAGATAAAGTATGAAACAAGCTAATTAATTTTTATATTTACTTATGTGCTAAATCTCAGAGCAGTAATATTTTCTGGTAATAAAAAATGAATTTCGAATATATTTCCATAACATGAAAGTCGTAATATATTGCCTTTTAACTGATCATTTTGATGTGTTTAAGGACTGTTAACTTGTTAATTCTCAGTATACCCCTTTGAGAAAGATAGAAGAGGGAGTTATTATAACCTCAGTTTATTAGTCAGAGAGTGAATCAGAGAAAGGTGAAGCACCTCATACTGGGTCACACAATTGGTTAGTAGCAAAGGCAAAAAATGAACCGTGTCAGAAGTCCCCAGCCATAGGCAACTGTGGCTGCCTCCAAAACATCAATCAGTGAACGTATTATGTTTTTTTAATGACATGTTAATGGTTTTAAAAAACCTCTCCTGGTTTAGAATATAAGCTGGCCTGTGAATATCACAAATTAAGTCAGTTAAATTAGTTCCAGTGAAACCCTTTGTCCTTTAAATGAAAAATTAACCAACTTGGTACGTAGATCAGAGCCAGACTAGCTTTAATACACTCGAATTCATATAAACCTCACACTTCCCTGGAGAAAGTTGAGTGTCTAAAGATTTAATTCAAGTTCCAAGGTCAAGCTAAATAGATCTGAATTTCTTCTTAAAATGAGAGTTTCATTCCAATAAGTATCTGACTTCAATTTGCTGCTTCTTCTCATATTGGGATGGCATGGCCCAGGTCACCAAAGAAAGATCAAATCACACAGAACTGCGGAGGAATGCCCTAGAAAGGTTATTCTTCCACTGGTCAGGCAGGGGGCAAATAAGTAATTAAGTGAGCAGCTCTCTCCAAGAAGATGAGGCAAGGTGACAACTTGTCTGCTTTGCATGGGGAAACCTGGGAGAAGCGTGTCCTACCTTGCTCTCCAGAGGCTTTTGGTGAACCTGAGAGTTTTGAGTGTATTTTGTGGGCTTGTTGTCTGGTTAAATGATATATGACAAAATAAAGCTTCTATAAATAAAATGAATGAAAAAATCAACACATTTCTGTTCTGCTTTTTTAAATGCCGTATCAAAAAGATCAGAAATCCAAAAGCATAAACATACATGAAAAAAAACTCACCTTAATCCCTAATTTATAAAACCATGCTTCATTTTGCCTGAGTATCCACTAATAATAGTTTTTGTTTTTGTCTTGTTGATGTTTTCTGCTTTGTCTATTTGTTTTAAACAATTCCACATTGCTGGGAAGTGTTCTCATAAGGCAAATGGCTGAAGTCTCAGTTTTGTGATGGTTTTATTTTACATATTTGAGGGAGTATATGGCTGGGTGGTTTCCCTGGTTTTTAATTCACATTTATCCTAAATAGCAAAAGAGATCATAAGAAAATGTTGCATGGATAGAAATCAGATTTTGTTGAAATTGCTAGCAAAGTGTGGTCTTTTGTACACTAAAAATTTTTTCAGTAACAGTGCCATATTATCAGTGAGGTAGTGCCATATTTTTAATGCAACCTCAGATGAGACCTTATTAAATTGAAGGAAATAATGAATCTCAATTAACAGCATAATTTTTAATCAAGCTCTTAAAAGGAACATTTAAAAGCATTAACTTAAAAATAGCAAAGTCTTGATTTTGTTACTAACAAAGTCAGAACTTTGAAATATATTTTAGACATATACTCTCAAAAATGCAGGAGGACTTTTCCATAGAACTTTAAAAAGTGTTTTCAAAGACAACTGTATCTAGATAATTAGAGCACACGTGTAAGAAAGTGAGACCACTAGTTGCTGGTGGTTTCCAGAGACTGTGTCACAGTAAAGAAATTGCAGAAGATATTGCTGGACTTGAAAATGTGGCAAGGTTGAAGACAGGAAGTCTGAGGACTGACTGGAACCTGAAGGTGTGAAGTCTAGGAGAAAATCAGATGAGAAGATATAGTCAAAGTCAGGACCTGCTCTTTTCAAGACCAGAAGAACATGAATGGCAATTAAAACTAAACAGATGCAGAACACACAGACGTCTCATTCATGCTGCTGCTGCTGCTGCTAAGTCACTTCAGTCGTGTCCGACTCTGTGCGACCCCATAGATGGCAGCCCACCAGGCTCCTCCGTCCATAGGATTTTCCAGGCAGGAGTACTGGAGTGGGGTGCCATTGCTTTCTCTGCTCATTCATGCTAGGAAGAATAAATGTGCAGAAAAAAGGTTTCACAAGAAAGAATATTATGGTAAAAGTCCTGAGGTGGGCTAGAACAGAAAGTATGTATCCTGAGAAGAAAAGTCAGTCAGCACTCTGGGTATACAAACTATGCTTTCTGCACTTTCCCTTCCACCTAGTCCAGAGCCCAGCACCTAGGAGCAACTCAAACATCCTTGCTCCCTACCTCTCAGCATCCACTGCAGTGGGTGGATGCACATAGTTCACAGCACACACGTAATTAAGAAACATGACTAATAGATATCTTAACTAATTTGCTCTACCTCACTAACTCAAATTGAAATTTAAAGCTAAACTGAAAGAATCCAGCATTTAAAACCAAAAGATGTTATTGTTCAATGCAAGCTCAGTGCAGTGTTTTTCATCAGCTCGGCAATCTATTAAACTAATTCTGTGGATCAAAATGTGTTCTCATCTAATAAACCTTGGAAACTACAGATTATATTCTCCTTTTGAAGAATCGTGATGCTCATGAGCTTATTAAAGGCTCTGGGAAGACTTTCAGTAAGAAAAAAAAAAAGAAGAAAAAACCCTGCTAATTGGGTTGAAAGGACACAACTTAGCAACAAAACAATTGTTTTTAAAACCTTTCTACAGACATTTTTACTTGAGGGGGTGGGATTGCAACTACTTAGAAAACAGTGTAGAATGTGACAATCTAGAGTTATTGGTTCTTAGTTATTTCTGATGTGGGAGGCCCATTTAGTCTAGAATCTTCTAGAGATTTAGATCTCAGGGGATCTAAATAAGCCTGGGTGAAGTCAAGAAAAGTAGACTGGTTTAATTAATCTAAATTCCTTTGAAGTCTACAAATCAACCCTGCATTACCAGGAACTTAGCAGACCATTTTCAAAGGTCCAGAAAAGATTTGGCTCCTAATGATAATTCCCACGGGCTTCCCAGATGGTCCTAGTGGTAAAGAATATTCCTACCAATGTAGGAGACATAAAAGTTGCAGGTTCAATATCTGGGTCAGGAAAATCCCCTGAAGGAGGACATGGCAACCCACTCCAGTATTCTTGCCTGGAGAATCCCATAGACAGAGGAGCCTGGTGGGCTACAGTCCATAGGGTCACAAAGAGTCGGACATGACTGAAGCAACTTAGCAATCATGCATGATCATTCCCATCCTTTCAGATCTTTCTATTTGTTACTTTCACCAGCAATTCAATTTTACAGAAGCCTTCTTAATCTGTTTTATCCACTCTGGTTTATTTCTTTTTCCACCCATTATGATTGGTTTCTTATGTTACCCTCTGAACTGCTCTTTTCCCAGCACTTCAGTTTTTCTTTATCCCTTTTCTTAGCTTGATCTTCAGCTCTTCTGTATTGTACTGTCAGAGTCTTTTCAGCAGCCTGAAAACACATTCAAGTGTCTCATCCTAGAAAGTGCCCCCTTGATTCAAAACTAGCAACTGGATGAGACTGATTTGCTTTTAATAAATTTCTTTAATGACTTGTCCATCTGTACCTATCATTCTCATCTCTTTGTTGCCATAACTTTAGGTCTTACTCTCTAAAAGATAAAATTATTCTCATTAAGTTACTAATAAACCCTGAGACTAAATGCAATAAATATTATAAAGACTTTGCTTGAATGTAGTTTTCCCTTCATTTATTACCTGAGTGGTTACTTTTTCTATGTGAAAGTCTTTAATTTCACTGGAATTTATTATACCTCATATTCATTGTTTTTCTTCTATTTCCAATTGTCTTTCTCTGACTCCTTTTCGAATTCCTTTTCTTTACTTACGTGTAGGACTTTGATGCCCCTGTTCCATTCTCAGCACATTCCTATTTTTATTTCAGACATCCTCCCCAAGGATCTTACTCACACTTCTCTTGAATGGTTTCTTATTGTAAACTGATGTCTCCTGCATTTACTGTTCAATTCAAACTCCATTCATCTCTTGTCTGGATCACTGAAACAGGATGATGACTAATAATAATCTATCTCTGGTCTTTTTCTCAGAACATCTGCCCTCCACTTGGCCAGAGTGATCTATCTACATCCAAAGCTAACTCCTCTGTTTCTCATATCTTATAGAATAAATTCAGAGGAGGCAGGAATCTGGTGTCTGTCTACCTCTCCAACCTCTTTTTTCTCTATTCTCTGCCTCATTGAATGGTTTGTCTGTGCTACTCTGCTTACAACATATCCTTAGTGTTTCTCTTCTTTGCTTATCATGCCCATGAAATATGCTCAAAGATGACCACTCCCTGTTTCACCATCTTTCCTCATCATTCAGAACTCAACTGACATTGTCTGATCTCCATAGAAACTTCCCCCACCCCTTCAGATTGCCTCAGTTATCTTTCCTCTGTGTATGATATGGTTTTCACTGCCTATAGTTTGCAATATGTAATTTGTTTCAGTTACTACACTGTAATATAGTTATAAATATATGTTATTATTTCTTCTGTTAGACTTGGGATTCATCAAGGTGAAGTGTCATGTCTAATTCATTTTGTATCTCCAGTGCCTGATAACCTTGCCTGAAACAGAGCAATTGCCTGCCATGACATGGACCCTTGCTGCATCTTTCTGGAGATGATGGAATAGACAATTTCCATTTCCAAATTAAGATACCCAAATTAAGCATTCCTTAAGATATGTGATCCTCACATTTTGTCTGTCACCTTGACTATTTGTTTGAACCATATTTTAAGCACTCTGAAATCCTACAATTTAAGGAGAACAATGAATTGAAAGCATCTGCAAAGCAAAGACTGTTCTAAACATAGCAATTATTCCATTCCTTCTTCTTTCCTCTTCCCTTGTTGTATAAAAGACCTGATTTGGTTTTTTCCCCTACAAATATGCATTTCCAGGTTTTGAATTACTTAAAGTGAGATATACCTTATACTAAATTGCATTAAAGAGAGTATAGCTTAGAATATGTGATTAAGCTTCATGTTCCTTGTGGCTTTTCCTGTTTTGTGCCATTCACTCATTAGGATAATGAGGATTTCAGCAGTTTCATGGGAAAAACTTTGAGTTCCTCTAGTGAAGGGAATCATATAAACATAAAGTACTCTTCAGCACAGCAAATGTAATATTCTACACTAACTTCTCTCTGGCTGTCATTATCTTAAAAAAAAAAAAAGTGAGTGGATTTTTCCCCTGGAATTATCTTCAAAGACTTCTTTGTAGTTGTATTAGTCAGGAAAAATTCAATGTCATACCCTGAACTTTCCTTTTCCCCCACATAGTCCATATATGTTCCATTGTTCCACCAATAAAGAGAGGTGACTAGATGATAAGGGGATTTTTCAGTCATTTTCAATTAGCTGCAGAATGTTTCTTTACAGTAGCTTGGTTTCTGGTTAGCTGACCCACAGAACAATGACGACCACTTTACACTGCAGAGACAGTGCTGACAGGGGGATAATGAGAGAAACTGTCTCGGGGTTTCCCATTAACAAGTGTAACCAAAGCCCCCATTGGCCTTGCTAATGGTTAATAGCATATTACTCCATTGGTGAAGGCCTTTAGGAGGTGGCGGACAAAGTTGCTTAATTAGTGGCATCTGAAGTGTTACCGCTACTGCTCTCCCGAATCTTCAGTTTCCCTACAGTTTCTAATTATTTTCCTTTGAATAAGAATACAGTACCAGATTTCCCAATTTGATTATGCTTTCTTCCCCCCTCATCTGAATGGGTAATCAAGCACTACTTATTTCAATCAAAATACACTCAAATAGAACCTAACCACAGATGTATGAATACAAGCAGTTCTGGTATTGATATTGATTTTCCAGTAAATCATCTTAAGCCCAAATGATCAAAAATCAAGACAGGTCAACATCAAAGAAACAGGAATATTGGCATGAAAGCAAGCTCCGTTGATTGGTACAAATTAAAAGATCATTTATTAGTGATTATGCTGTATAATACTGCCAGTGCCAAATGAATGCAATTAAGATGAAATGGGCCCCTGCAGCTATAGGGGTTAATAAAGACTGAATTCCTAATGATTTTTCCATTAATTATGAAGATGTCCACAAAACAGCCTTAACAAAGTGGTGGCCACCTCAGACAAATCTTTGTAATCAGGATAAAACACCTTCTTTAATTGGCACATTACTAAGATAATGTAAAGATTTCAACAGTTCCTAATCTTTACTTGCTGAATACAAGGTAGGTAGAAAAAGAGTTTAAAACTTATGTGAGGAACAAAACCAAGAAAGCTGATGTTTCGAAAAATCTGAAATAACTCTTATGAGAGTCTGATTAATGACATTGTTTCAAGCCCAGAAGACCAAATATAAAGAGCATCTTCCTGTTTTGCATAATTAAATTACTCCCTCATATACCAACAGAGTTCTTCTCTTGTCTACAAATATGATTTCTTTAAGCCCTCAAGTGGTGAGGCGGGAAGGACGGCTGAAAGAAGAAAGAAAGAAAGAGAATATAGAAAGGACAAACTCAAATGATTCTAATCAACTGGGGAACACATTTTGTCTTCTAGTGATTAGGAACAAGAGTAAATCCATCCAAAGGTGCACATTCTTTAGATTTAGAATTGAATATGTGGCATTTACCTGGATGTAACAACATGGTCCTATCCATGGACTAGTCTACTTTGGATGGAACCAGAAAATATAAAATCCAAATCTTTCTATTAATTAGTGGATGTTGCTAATTGAGTTCAGAATAAGGACTCTTTTTTTCTTTTTAAGAGAACTATTTCACAATGTGCATTTTAAATCAAGGACTTTTTAAAGCTTGTATTCCTTTTTAAAAACAAAGAGGTAGCCAGAAATCCCACAGGAAAAAAGAACATTAAGAGAATATGACAACTCACCTTACTCAAAATGAGTCCAGTAAAGCACTTGTTTTAGGAGTATGTGTCTCTGTGTGTGTGTATGTGTGACACAGAGAGAGGGAGAGTGAAGATGAGAAAAACTGAAATCTTACACATGGAACAAGTATAAAATCTCAAAAAAAAAAAAAGTGT
Organism: Bos taurus; assembly: GCF_002263795.3. NCBI lineage: Eukaryota > Metazoa > Chordata > Mammalia > Artiodactyla > Bovidae > Bos > Bos taurus. The sequence goes on from NC_037336.1 coordinate 51,382,517, forward strand.
TGCATGAGGCATAAAGTTCTTGAACCACAGAGTTTTGTGCCAAGGTTGACACACTAAGAAATGAATGTGCCAGCTGTAATATTTATTGATCACATCCTCTCTTGTCTCCCAGGCTGCCCTTTCTGGGGTTTTCAGCTGGGCATGCATGACAGAGATTTCTCTTGGCTGAATACGCTTATACCTATTTTACAAACACAACCCGATGCATGTGTGTGCATGACTTACACGGGGCCATCTGTTACCCATTGGCTGCTAGGGACAGGTGCCATGCAGGCGGACAGAGCCAGACAATCTTGAGTTTGGATTCTTTCTCTGCACCTAAAATATTTTTTACCTTGAGCAAGTCACTTCACATTTCTGAGTCTTTACTTTCCGACCTATGAAACAGACGATTAATATTCCCTGCTCATGGTCTTGATATCAAGCCTAAAAAACCAGTGTACGTAAAGGATACAACACAGTGCCTACCACAGAGCAAATAGTCAACAAATGGTAGAAATAATTTGTTCCTCTCCTTTAATTTTCAAAGCCTATTAGGTTGCAATCATTTACATAAAAATTTCAAATTTGTGTTGCTTAGCAAATTAGAAAGCATGAAGGTTCTAGAGAGGCTCACGAAATCTTGGGTGGGCCTGGAGTTAGTTAATCATGAAACTTAATTTTCAACCTAATTAGTTATCTAATTGTGCTTCTAAAATTGTTTGTTGTTTGCATGTACACCTATTTGTGATATATAGATGCATTCTGCTCCCTGATTTATATATTTACTTAATGGTAAGTATGCAATCACAAAGAAGAAGAGAACATTAGGGGAAGGATTTTTCTCTTAATTTGAATATTTTTAATGAAATTTCATTGTTACCTGTTGTTCTTTAACTGAGAAATATAAATGCAAATATTCTTGTGTGTGTCTGCTCAATTGTGATATAAAAATGTACTGTCTAGGGTGGATATAAAAGAGCTTGCAAGTTACTGAACTAGAGTGTAAGCTTCTAAAGGACCAGACTAGGTAGTTTCCATTCTTTATAAAGCATCACCTGTGCAGTCAGGAGCAAGAAAAGTGTGGAAATCACCAGAAAGAATGCTCACCTCAAGCCAGGATTTATGAAAAACTGAGTATGTGTGGAGAAAGACTTTTCCCAAGGGACAGGAAACTCAACTCCAGTCAGTGCTTTTACTTTCCAGCTTTGATAAGCAGCAAAATTTTCTGCAATATTAAAATATAAATATCTCTATGAAGATGACTGCTCTGGAGGTCATTTTCTGATTTCCTTTAAAGTCATTCAGTTCACTCAAATGTATTCTTCAGAGTGTCTCGACTGTCTTCCTATTGTGCTTCAAGGCTAACCGCAAGGACTGTATAGCAAGTGTGGACCTTTTTTTTTTGAGAAGCTATTTCATGTAATGCAAAAAAGGGTTATACCCTCTCAACCTCAGGCTTGAGAAGTGAACGAACCTGCCTTCAACTAAAGAAACTTTTAGAATTATTATGGCATGGGCTGACTTCTTTTTTCTCCCCCTTCATGATTTGAATTTGTGCTTTCCTTGAGATGTGGTTTTCCAAATTTTATTTTTATTTTGCACATGTTGTTTCAGACTGGTGAAATGTTCATGAATAATGCTAGTTTATTTTCATAACTTTGTTTTATGAGAAGAAAGTTGCCGAGAGACATTTTCTCAGAATGGAGCAGATATGTTTGGTAGGTGAGGACAGACAGATGGTGTCAGGAGAATTTTTGTGTTGAGGGGAAGAATAATCAGGGCTGTGCTTTCCCAGCTATCCACAGCCAGTCAGGCTCCTTTGGGAAAAGGTGCAATTTGCATGTTTCTTTCATCAAATTTTTCTGATGTCACATTAATAGTTCAAAGAAAGGGATATGAGTTCCTTCTTTCTTTACTATTATTTCCATACTGAACTGTCTTTTTGTACAGAAATTTATTTTAGTTTATAAATAAAACACCTGAAAATGGTCTTTTTATATATGATATATGATATATTTATATATGATATATGAAAATGATCATTTTATATATGATAGATATATGTATAAACTTCTAGGCCAATTATGGGATTATCAGATCCATGACAGTTTAGACACTTTTACAGCATTCTGGCTAATTTGTCCTCATCATGTGCTGACATCTGAGCAATACCACTTTTCTGGGTTGGTAAAAAGGACTCTACCTTTGGTGTTAAAATAAAAATAGAAAGAAAGGACTCTACCTTTTTTATATTTCTGGTAATGAGTTTCATTGCATAATATGAACTGAATACCTATTCCAGGTTTATATAGTTGGGTCACCCTTGACATATTAGTAATTTTGAATGTGTAGCTAGATCTCTTATACGATCTTCAGACAATAAGAAATTATAATAAGATTTGGCTGCTAATTGTTAATGTTTCCTCCTAAGTTTTCTTAGTAGTATATCATTGCTGCTGCTGCTGCTGCTGCTGCTAAGTCACTTCAGTCGTGTCTGACTCTGTGCGACCCCATAGATGGCAGCCCACCAGTCTCCCCTGTCCCTGGGAGTCTCCAGGCAAGAACACTGGAGTGAGTTGCCATTTCCTTCTCCAATGCATGAAAGTGAAAAGTGAAAGTGAAGTCGCTCAGTCGTGTCATACTCTAGCGACCCCATGGACTGCAGCCTACCAGGCTCCTCTGTCCATGTATTTTCCAGGCAAGAGTACTGGAGTGGATCATTAGCAATACCCAAATAAAAAAGATAACTTCCAACCTAAAGAGGAGACCTAAGGATTGCTTTGTTTATAACAGTATGTTCCTGGATTTCACAACACTTCCCTTGTAAATTTCTCAGTCAGTGGAATCATATGTATCACCCTATGCCTGAGTGAATTTTGTCCCAATACATACAGAATTTGAAACCAATCTTAATCTGTTTACTGTGCTTGATACACATCCTGCTCATCTTCTTCACTCTTCAAAAGCAAACCTTTTCATGTTTCACAAATGCCTTTACACACACACACACTCCTTCAACAACTGTGGGCACCTCCTGCGAAGCTTGACTGTTTTCCCAGCTTTCACTCAGTCAACATGAGCTACCATCAAATCCATGCCTGTACTTTCCTACTCTCCATTACCCCTCAACATCCCATAACCCATAGTTAACTAGATTTCAGATTTACAGCTTTCACTCAGGTAAATTATGTTTATCAAGCTATGCTAATTAAGCTCCAGGTGGTGGCTTACAGTAGGTAAATCTCTGAGATATAACAACGAACAAGGTGTATGTTTTATTGCCCTCAGTTTTACATTTCTGACAGTAACTGAGCAACTGCACTACAATGGGACCTGCCCTGTGATGGGCAGCGAAGGGAACACTCAAGGGCAAGTCTCAGGGAGCCAAGAGTGTTAGAGGGGACTTGCCAGACTTAAGACTGGCTCTGTCTGTGGCTCGCTTCTCTGATCAAAGCCCATTATGAAACTGGGCAGTCCTGATAGGGTCCTGACACTTGGTCCTGCTCCACACCCTTGGTGAGAATATCCCTATTCCAAAGCCCAGTTGGGGCCAAATCTATGACCTTCCTCTATACACAGCTGCCATGGCCAAACACAGACTGTTCTTAGCTTCCCCTGGGCCAGACCCAGTTGGAGGCACCTTCCCCTTCTGAATAACATGCTTGGATCTGCTGAGCATCCTCTTTCTTTCCCTTCCTCCCCCCTGACCTCACTAATACTCCCCCAAGACCAGTCTACCCCTAGTTCTATGCTTCCTCCTCATTGAGTTTTCATATATAAGGCTCATACAAACCCACCAAGCATTAACAAATTGTGGTAACATTTTGTCTTAATATTTGTGGTACCCTTTTTAACATTTTCTCAAAACACCATCTTTATATCTCAGTTATACTGGGCCTGATCTAGAGGATGACATTTTTATCCTTGAATTGAGCCCATTGCCACAATGGGCGAGACTTTGAGAAGTCTTGAGAATATGGTGAGTATATTTTGTAATTGGTAGGGATCTAAATTTTGTGGTCAGAATGAACCGTGACAGAATGTATTTTCCAAAAGTGATCAAAGCAATATTTCTTGTCCCCCAGGTTTTTCCAAAATTTTGCATTAAAAGATGTTTTGAAAGAGTCTATTTTCCCCTACTCGAACCTGGTTGGGACTTTGTTACTGCCTTGATTATTAGAATGTGGCAATGCTGCATACCTTCTAAACCCAAGTCTCTAGCTTCCATGTACCTCTCTATGTGGATACTTCCCTTGGGGACAGTCCACCATTCTATAAGGAAGCCCAGACTATCCCTTGCAGAGTCCTCCTGGGCTGATCCTCTTGAAGAGGAACTGACTGTCTCAGCTGATAGACAGCATCCATCACCAAATCTGTGGGTGAATGAGTCTCCAGATGATCCTCTCCCTTGAAGTTTTCCATCAGTGGTTACAGTCATTACGAAACAGAGACAAGTCATTCTCCTGCTGCTGCTAAGTCGCTTCAGTCATGTCCAATTCTTGGCGACCCCATGGACTGTAGCCTACCAGGCTCCTCTGTCCATGGAATTTTCCAGGCAAGAGTACTGGAGTGAGTTGCCATTGCCTTCTCCCAGTCATTCTCCTACACCATGTCCAAATATGTGATCCACAGTCATCATGAGTATGATGAATGACTTTTACTTAGCACACTAAACTTTGCAGGTGATTTTTTTTTTTTTGGCAAGGCTCTAGTTACTGAAACATAGATCTAATCATGTTTTCTATTCTTATTCCTATATTTTCCCCATCTGAGATAACTGTTATCTTGAATCTCAAATTTATCACTCCCAACATTCCAGGTTTTATAGCTTTTATGCATCTATATTTTTACCCTCAAAGTATGTTTTTTATTTTTGTTTTTTTTAAGAGTAGTGTGCCACCTTTGGACTTCTTTTTGCAATTAATAATTTATTGCTAAAATTCACCTACATTGATGCTTGTCCCTGTGGCTCTTTTGTTGTGACTAACGGTATAACATTTTGTGTGACCATACCATCATTTATTTACTTCCTCAGCATTTTAAGGACATTTGCTAAGGTTTTGCTATCGAGAAGAGCACTGCTGTGAAGAGTTTGGGATATATTTAAGAGTGGAATTGCTGGGTGATATACATATTCAACCTGGAGGAGGGCACGGCAACCCACTCTAGTATTCTCACCTGGAGAATCCCATGAACAGAGCCTAGCAGGCTGCAGTCAATAGAGTCACACAGAACCACAGAGTTGAACAAAACTGAAGCGACTTAGCCAGCATGCATGCATACATATGCAACATCAGAACATAAATATTCAAATTGGTTGTACCTGTTAACTGGTCCTCCAGCAGTTTATGAAAGATTTTATGATCCTAGGAAGGATTTGGATGAAAAAATAGCCATGAATTCAAGTTCTCTTGACCCTGATTAAAATGTTGCTTCTATCACATGAGATCCTTTTCTTCGTGTGTTGTTTCCACATCTGTCATCATCACAGACAGTGATTTTGTTATTTTAATACTCCCCCACCACACACACACACACACACACACATACAGATTGAGACAAACATCCTCCTTTGCAGTTGTGTACCCAATTCCTTCTTTCCACCATCCTTGTTGATGATCCTAGTAATTCTCTAGTTCTCCCAGATCATGAAAGAAGAGGAAAAAATGGGAAGCTTTCAGATACCAAATCCAGATCTCCAGAGGAAAAGTTCAGTTTTGACAAAGAAGCTATTGGCTGACTACTGAAGAGTAAAAAGTATAAACTTCATAATTAAATTGACTTCTGTTGACTGATTTATTTTTACTGTTTCAGAATTAACACTGAAGGTTTGGATTTATTTATAAGGTGATCTTGCAACTGGCATCATAATGTGCTAAGTAAAGGTAGGGAAAATGCTTAAGAAGCAAGCAGGTGCCGTTGCAAAACAGAGATGAAGCCAGACGCGCACAGAATGCATGTAAGTCAGCTCTGTTACAGCAAATCAGGAGAAAGGACAGTAAAGCCATCAGTGGAGAATAGAAAATACTAAGGTGTCTATATATTATTTTGAAAGACCTCAATAATGTAGCATAATTGCAGATGTAACCTTGAGGATTGAAAGGGGGAGAATTAGAAAAGTACTGAAGATTTTTTGAAGTAGGAATTGACCAATTAAAAATACCATGTAATATCTTTATACTTCTTTAGTAAGCTATTGATCAGATGAGAAGAATTACAGAAAAAGACATCAAGTAGACACCAAGATAGACAGTCCATCTGTCTATCTATCATCTATCTTTCTAATATAATAAAATAAATTATAAGTTCACAAGCATCATCTCACATTCTTTTTAAAGCATTTTCCTCAAATGCTGATTTTAACAAAACTCCACAGAACATAAAAGATCAATGAACTCTTAATATCTGTAAAGAAAGCATATTTTATAAACAAGTGAGATTCCCCCAGGAATTTCTCCAGGAAAGCAATTTATTACACCTCACAGACAGCGACACTGCAAAAAAAAAAAAAAAAAAAAATGTGTTCATCAGTCTATTTATTTTAACACCAAGATATAGTGTTTTATTCAACAATAAGATATCACTGACCATTCTGTTTTTTAAAATAATAAAATTTAATATTTTCAAATGTGTTTATTGCGTCACTTTTATTTGGTTCATTGTCAGCACATATTTATGGAAAATAGCTCATTTTAGCACCCTAGAAATAATCTATAGATTCCCTATCCAGGTAATGTAATTATACACTGAAATGCTAGGGGACCACATTTGTAAATAGGGTAGATGAGGATGAAAACAAGAAGGTTCCACTCAATGCCATATCCACACACAGGCAGGAGACTAAAGAACATTCAGATAAAGCTGAGACTACTCTTGAGTCATTAGGAGGGGCTTCCCGGGCCTTTTCACTAGAGGACCTCTGAATGAGGTGTCCATCTAGTAGCTCAAAATCTTTACACATATGATGGTTCTTGATTTCACTTATTTAAAATCAATGCAGAAATAATTGCTCTTGATACTGGGTAGTGAGGGATTTATTTTGGAAACTTTAAAAATAGGATGCATTTGGTTGAAAAGAAAATAGATTAGATCAATCATACTCTTCGGGTTTCCTCAGAGATTTCTGCTAAAACTGTCTCTGCTAGTGTAGTAATAGGTCTGTGACCACTTGTTAACATTATCCAACAGCTAATAGAATCATTTGTGTTCTCGTATTCAGGCCACAGCAGCTCTAAGCTCTAAGCTTTATTTTCTTTTAGCTATAATTACTTCAGTTTAGTTTATTGATGATATATAATATTCAATAAAATAGCAGTTGATAGCAAGAAGGTTGGTAAACAGGACTGGGCTCTATTTCTAAGTTTTTTACAGAGAAAAAACTTATGATCTTACCTGTCTACTCAAAGGTAGAAAGCCTATGATCTCACCTTTCTACTCAAAGCTCTGACTACAATTTGCTACTAAAAATATGACTGTTGAGAAATTCTGCCAATCTTTATATTAATAATTGCTACAGTTTTCACTTTTAGCATAAATAGTTTCGTTAAGTGAGGTACTAGTTTGAAAGTAATATTGCAATGATTAAGAGTTCAGACTCTAGCAGTAGACAGTATGTGATAGAATTCCACATCTTTCACTTGTTAACTTTGTAATCTCAGGCCAGTTACCACCTTTTTCTCCTATAAAGGATGGCTTCAGTCCTAACAGCACCTTACAGAGGGGTCTTGACGTCAAAGCTAGATGACGCAGGTGGAACATTTCACATAGTGCCCGTTACTGAGTAAGAGTTCAGTAAGTTGGGAGTTAATAGTTACGTTAACCTGGGGGGCTATGGATACAAATTTATGCAGTGAAATGTAAAGTTAAAATACACTTAAGGTGAGTTTGAGACAATGAAACAATGGAACCCAAAGATGATTAAACTGTGCTTAATTCCAGGGGCAGAAACGTTTGCACTGGAGGCATTCACGGGCAAACATGTGAGAATGCCTTTGAGTATTGGGAGAGACTCTTGTAGGGAGCACTCAGTCTGGAATATATTCTGTTTTTTCTAAAGCTCCAGAGAGGTGTTGTTGAAAGCAAGCCATTCGGGAGAGTAGCACCACCTAGAGAATCTATTATTCTGTACTAACAGAATTCAATAGAAACTGAAAGAATTCAGCCAAACCATGGAACTGCCATAACTGATATCTGTGTGGTTGGACACAAAGCTTTTCTTTAAGAAGTAGCTTAGTGATACTGAGGCCCTCCCTGAGGTAGGGAGATGGAGGCTCAGTATAGCACTTTGTGGTTAAGAGCTGTGGTTAAGAGCCCAGGCCAACTTGGGTTTGCTTCCCTGTTCTGTCACTTACTGGCTATATGACTTTAGCAAATGATTTAACCTTTCTGAATCTCAGTGTCTCATCTATAAAATAAAGATAATAATGTCAACTCTAAAGAGTTGTATTAAGGATTAAATGGAAGAGTGAATAGAAATTGCCTTTTACAGTTTCAGCTTATTAGGAGTTCTGTAACTGGTAGCGATTACATGGCATTTACCTCTTCAGCATTGCTCTAAGGAAACAAACATGCGTAAATTCATCAGTGGATATTAATTGAGGGACTACTGTGTGACAGGCACAATGCTAATGTCATAAGAAAAAAACAAAACTCTCTGTACCTAAAGACTAGAGTGTTGTTATAGAGGATCTATGGAAACAAAGAGAAAGGGATATGTAAGTAAATGTGAGACATTCAGGCCTTATTAAACAGGTGAAGCTGAAATTAAGAGCTGACAAATGACTAGTGGGGACAGGAGACTTAATTCTAGAGGGTCTCCCTTGAACTGGGGCAACACTGTCAAATGGAGCTTGAGTATGTGGTATGTTCAGGCACTTGCTACTGAGCCAGACCAACACAGAACAGAAGACAAACACAAAAATAGATTTTAAAAGCAATAGGGGTCTAACCTTGGAATCTAAGTTCTAGCTACACTTGCCCAAAACCTTCATTAATTGGTGGGAATAACAAATTCACATGCCAATACTCAGACTGACCACTTGGCCTTTAGACTAAAAATAAGTGTGACAAATACTGAGAAAGACTAGTATTTTTGTTTTTCTTATTTTTCATGTTGCATTATTTGACCTTTATCATGGCTCCAATGTGATTCTCTTGTTCCTACACTTGTAAGAGAAAATGGAAAACATTTTATAATTTAGCAAGATATAAGTAAAGTAACTGCATTAAAATATCAATAATAAATGTACTGTGCATATATTTAGGTTGATAATGTGTATATAGTTCATTTCATATGGGCTTGATTGTCCAGGAATAGTAATCTTGTTTGTTTTCATTTTTTAAATGAAATTTATGAATAAATTAAATCAGTATGTCATTTCATGCTAGGGGGTATACCTATGACATCACGTGGAATCACATATAGCAATGAAGTACCTACATTTTTCATTTTACATATGTGTAAGGTGAAACTCTGATAGTGTAACTTATTCAGTTTTCAAGAAATAAGGAGAAGAAATTTGGGGACCTGAACCCAGTAAATCTGAAGTCAGAACCCTTTGCGTGTCATGAGATGGTACTAGGCAGCCCATTGGGAAGGGGCCACACCAAGGAAAAGCCCATCTGCTTTTCCTTCCATTTGGGTTCTGAAACTGACACTCAGATAAGCTATGTCCTACAAGAAAACATGGTCTCATTAAACAGCTGCTTTTGTCTTTGTTCTTGTTTAGTTGCTCAGTCATGTCCGACTCTTTGTGACCCTATGGACTGCAGCATGTCAGGCTTCCCTGTCCTTCACCATCTCCCAGAGGTTACTCAAACTCATGTCCATTGAGTTGATGATGCCATTCAACTGTCTCATCCTGTGTCACTCCCTTTTCCTCATTCCCTCAATCTTTCAAGTCCTAAGAACCATTTATCTCAGTTCATAGGACACACTGCTTCTCCAGTATTTGAAGAGTCAAAAAATGTTTTGCCTGATGATGGAATTATGTTAAAAAGAGATAATTAAATCGGTGGGGATGGAAAAAAAAAGCGCTTGAGATTTTAACAAAGTGAACAAAATGTCTTAGTCTTGTTTATTTCTCCAGATATTCTAAGGTACAGTCAAAATGGGCCACAGAAACTCATGCATAAGTTAAAAGCAATTACATGCTTTCTAAATGAGAAGGACTATTAGTGCTTCACTCAAGATGGAAGTCGCTTGTTGCTTCCAATGTATCATGCAAGAAAGTGATGGGCAGTGTGTGTTTGACAGCAAGTTTTTGCAGTTAATTGTGATGTTCAAAAGTCACAATGTGAGGTAGAATTCTTATAAACTCTTAGGTTATTAACAGTGGCAACATATATTTTATTTATTTATTTATTTATTATTTTTTTTTGCTTTTATTTTTATTTTTTTAAGGGTCATTCTTTTACTTTATTTTCCTAATTTTATTTTATTTTTAAACTTTACATAATTGTATTAGTTTTGCCAAATATCAAAATGAATCCACCACAGGTATACATGTGTTCCCCATCCTTAACCCTCCTCCCTCCTCCCTCCCCATACCATCCCTCTGGGTCATCCCAGTGCACTAGCCCCAAGCATCCAGTATCGTGCATCGAACCTGGACTGGCAACATATATTTTAAAGTCATCTATTATTGGGGGCAGGAGGAGAAGGGGATGACGGAGGATGAGATGGCATCACTGACTCGATGGACGTGAGTCTGAGTGAACTCTGGGAGTTGGTGATGGACAGGGAGGCCTGGTGTGCTGCGATTCACGGGGTCGCAAAAAGTCGGACACGACTGAGTGACTGAACTGAACTGAACTGATTACTACAAATACAAATTTGGCCTTGAAGTACAGAATGAAGCAGGGCAAAGGCTAACAGAGTTTTGCCAAGAGAAAGCACTGGTCATACCAAACACCCTCTTCCAACAACACAAGAGAAGACTCTCCACATGGACATCACCAGATGGTCAACACAGAAATCAGATTGATTACATTCTTTTCAGCCAAAGATGGAGAAACTATATACAGTTAGCAAAAAAAGGACTGGGAGCTGACAGTGGCTCAGATCATGAACACCTTATTGCCAAATTCAGACAAATTGAAGAAAGTGCAAAAACCACTAGACCATTCAGGTATGACCTAACTCAAATCCCTTATGATTATACAGTGGATGTGACAAATAGTTTTAAGGGACTAGATCTGCGAGACAGAGTGCCTGATGAACTATGGACGGAGGTTTGTGATATTGTACAGGAGACAGGAAGCAAGATCATCCCCAAGAAAAAGAAATGCAAAAAAGCAAAATGGCTGTCTGAGGAGGCATTACAAATAGCTGTGAAAAAAGAGAAGCCAAAAGCAAAGGAGATAAGGAAAGGTATACCCATTTGAATACAGAGTTCCAAAGAATAGCAAGGAGAGATAAGAAAGCCTGCCTCAGTGATCAGTGAAAAGAGAGGAAAATAATAGAATAGGAAAGACTAGAGATCTCTTCAAGAAAATTAGAGATATCAAGGGAACATTTCATGCAAAGATGGGCTCGATAAAGGACAGAAATGGTATGCCTAACAGAAGTAGAAGATATTAAGAAGAGGTGGCAAGAATACACAGAACTGTACAAAAAAGATCTTCACAACCCAGATAATCACAATGGTGTGATCACTCACCTAGAGCCAAACACCCTGGAATGTGAAGTCAAGTGGGCCTTAGGAAGCATCACTACTAAAAATGCTAGTGGAGGTGATGGAATTCCAGTTGAGCTATTTCAAATCCCGAAAGATGATGCTGTGGAAGTGCTGCACTCAATATGCCAGCAAATTTGGAAAACTCAGCAGTGGCCACAGGACTGGAAAAGGTCAGTTTTCATTCCAATCACTAAGAAAGGCGAAGAATGCTCAAACTACCACACAATTGCACTAATCTCACACACTAGTAAAGTAATGCTCAAAATTCTCCAAGCCAGGCTTTAGCAACATGTGAACCATGGACTTCCAGATGTTCAAGCTGGTTGTAGAAAAGGCAGAGGAACCAGAGATTAAATTGTCAGCTGGATCATCGAAAAAGCAAGAGAGTTCCAGAAAAACATCTATTTCTGCTTTATTGACTATGCCAAAGCCTTTGACTGTGTGGATCACAATAAACTGTGGAAAATTCTGAAAGAGATGGGAATACCAGACCACCTGACCTGCCTCTCGAGAAACCTATATGCAGGTCAGGAAACAACAGTTAGAACTGGACATGGAACAACAGACTGGTTCCAATTTGGGAAAGGAGTACGTCAAGGCTGTATATTGTCACCCTGCTTATTTAACTTATATGCAGAGTACATCATGAGAAACGCTGGGTTGGATGAAGCACAAACTGGAATCAAGATTGCCGGGAGAAATATCAATAACCTCAGATATGCAGATGACACCACCCTTATGGCAGAAAGTGAAGAAGAACTAAAGAACCTCTTGATGAAAGTGAAAGAGGAGAGTGAAAAAGTTGGCTTAAAGTTCAACATTCCAAAAACTAAGATCATGGCATCTGGTCCCATCACTTCATGGCAAATAGATGGGGAATAGTGGAAACAGTGGCAGACTTTATTTTTTGGTTTCCAAAATCACTGAAGATGGTGACTGCAGCCATGAAATTAAAAGATACTTACTCCTGGAAGGAAAGTTATGACCAACCTAGACAGCATAGTAAAAAGCAGGGACATAACTTTGCCAACAAAGGTCCATCTAGTTAAGGCTATGTAGTCATGTATGGATGTGAGAGTTGGACTATAAAAAAAGCTGAGTGCTCAAGAATGATGCTTTTGAACTGTTGCATTGGAGAAGACTCTTGAGCATCCCCTGGACTGCAAGGAGATTCAACCAGTCCATCCAAAAGGAGATCAGTCCTGAGTGTTCATTGGAAGGACTGATGTTGAAGCTGAAATTCCAACAGTCTGGCCACCTGATGTGAAGAGTTGACTCATTTGAAAAGACCCAGATGCTGGGAAAGATTCAGGACAGGAGGAGAAGGGGATGGCAGAGGATGAGATGGTTGCATGGCATCACCAACACGATGGACATGAGTTTGGGGAAGTTCAGGAGTTGGTGATGGACAGGGAGGCCTGGCATGCTGTGGTCCACGGGGTCGCAGAGTCAAATGACTAAGTGACTGAACTGAACTGACTGATTAATACAAATAGGGTCAGCTACATTATTATTTATTAATATTGTTGTGGTGCATCTAGGCTAACTATAAGGCCAGTCTAAGCTGTGGTTTTTCCAGAAGTCATGTATGGATGTGAGAGTTGGACCACAATGTAAGCTGAGTGCTGAAGAATTGATGCTTTCAAACTGTGGTGCTGGAGAAGACTCCTTGGAGTCCCTTGGAGAGCAAAGAGATCCAACCAGTCCATCCTAAAGGAAATCAGTACTGAATATTCATTGGAAGGACTGATGCTGAAGCTCCAATACTTTGGCCACCTGATGCGAAGAACTGACTCACTAGAAAAGACTCTGATACTGGAAAAGATTGAAGGAGGGAAGAGAAGGGAGTGATGAAGGATGAAATAGTTGGATGGCATCACTGACTCAATGGACATGATTTTGAGCAAACTTCGGGAGATAGTGAAGGACAGGGAAGCCTGGAATGCTCCAATCCATGATGTCACAAAGAGTCAGACACTACTGAGCAATCAAACAACAACCCCTCTAACTCAGCCATTTGAGTGCTATTCCAATCAAGGCATTTACATTACTTGGATACTTTATTAATAATAAATACCAATGAATCTGATTTTGGAAAACATTAAACAAGTGAGCATGGGACACATAGCAACTTCAAAAATTCCATAAATAAAGCAGAACATAACTGTGAAAACAGAGTTTGCTTTCTTAGAATACTCTTCAGGATTGCTCAGGCAAGCATGTCACCTCTATTGTAAGTTGAGAAGATAAACCCAACTCACAAATTGCAGTGAGTAACAAACTATAGCAAAAGAGAACATGAGACAGAAGTAACAAAAAGATTATAATAAGGACAAAAGGCTCTCAGGGATAAAAGCCTCCAGCTGTTCGTAGCTTTGGTAAGTGGAGTGCTCTGAACACAGTAGGGTCACAATCAATGCTGTGACCAGTGGACTCATAAATGTGGAGCATCTTGAAATTAATGATAACTTTAACATGTCTGAGGCCTTGAACTTATCTTATAAATTGGTCTTTGGGAAGAATAAAAGAAGAAGAATATTGGGCAATCAGGAAGTAATGAAGATCTTGTAAAAATAGCTATCTACAAAAGCAGGCTAAGTGAGTCCTTGGAAAGTCAGCATATCTACAAATCAGCAGGCCCTGATGATATACCTTCTAGTCTGCGGGATGAAAGAAACTGGCAAGCATGCTAACTGCATCATTTACAGTTATTTTTGAAAAACTGTGGGGATCTAGGGAGTTACAAGAGATGAAAGGGAAAGAAAATACAATGCTCTACTTGCATTTACAACAGAGATGGAAATGACCCCCAGAAAACTCAGCAATAATTAAAGTTAAAAAGGAGGATATTCTAATGTCCTTCATCAAGATGAAATTTTGAGAATATATTAATATCCAGATGGAAGTATTTTTAAGGTTAAAATACAAAAGGATTTGAATTTGAGTAACATTTCACAATAAAATATTTTGTTTGTTTATACTTGTTTGAGCAAAACAGTTTTCTGAAATGAACTCTGACTACCTAAACAAAAACAAAAAGGTTGAAAGATGGGTAAATATTAATTATAAGTATGGAGTTATCATTTCAAAAAATACCAAGGAGATATGACAGTTTTTGATGTCATTTTTATGTGGATAAAATTACTGTTTTCATTGAGAAAAATGTTAATAGAATACCTTTTTCTGTACCAAATACTGTGCTGTGTGCTGGGACCATAAAGATTAAAAGGCAGGCTCCTCAACCAGTTATACACAAGTATTTACTTAGCCCAGGGGTCTCCACATAGTAAGAATTTAACAATGTTGACTATTTCTATGAAAATTATTTTTAATTTTCCAAAAAAGGTTTACCTAGTGGAGAAGTTCTACTAGGTTTCCTATTTGACTTGAACATTATCTTAATTACTAGATCCTGACAGACATATCAAGGAGGGCATTCTATGAAATTTCAAATGCTTGGGGATGGAATGGGGTGGGGTGATGACCTTACCCATCCTCCTCCCTCCATGACTGGCGACTCATGGCTTCACTCAGTTCTGTGATCTCTTTTCACTTTGCAGTTATAGAACCAGGGTAAATCTTATACTTGATGTGGTCACTGAATGTGTAGTTTTCCCCTTTGATTCCTGTAGGGACTGGGGAACTCTGGTTCTAGTTTATCATGCTATAGAACTGACTTGTTTCATACTTTAAACTGTTATGCTCCATGAATCTCCTTTTTAGAAATACCCTTAGCACTGAATGGAATTTCTTCTCAGTTGTTTTATGTTCTTCCTACAATTTTTGCAATTGTGTCAACAGACGATATCATGGACTTTGACACCATAAGTGTGTGCCATTACTTAAATGTTAGTAAGTGCCATTACTGACATAGAGTGTATAATAGGAATATCATTTTTGGATGTCTTATTTATATTTTATTAACGTAAGTTTTAATATTTTTAAATTGCATACTTGGGGGACAGAGTTATCCCTTATTTTAGAATATGGCAATTCTGCATTGAAATCAATGATCTTTTAAGATCAAGTAAAGCACATTAAATAATCAATGAATTTATGAAATACATATTTTATTTAGGAATTTTTATGCTCGTAATTTTGTTGGCCATAGATGGTAGAGAACTCATGATTGTTGTTAAAAAAAAAAATGAGAGCTATGATTTGCTGAGGGATGATATATGCCAAGTACTGTGTATTTGGGCTTCCCTGGTGGTTAATGGGTAAAAAATCTGCCTGCAATGCAGGAAATGTGGGTTCAATCCCTGGGTCAGGAAGATCCCCTGGAGAATGAAATAGCAACCCAGTACAGTGTTTTTGCCTGGGACAGAGGCGCCTGGTGGGCTACAGTCCATGGGGTTGCAAGAGATGATATGACTTAGCGACTAAACCATCACCACCAGTGTATTTAGCATTTTACTTAGTTTTCAAACCACCTTTAAAGTTAATCTCATTATTATCAACTAATATACAAAGTCTATCTAATTTAGAAACCCTGGCTCTTAACCACTGTGCTGCTTAAGTGTTTCATGAAGTAGCCTAAAACAGAGTCTAAGAATTAACGTCCTGAAATGCACTATAAGGTGAGGGGGGAGGAGTGGATATGTGTCTACTTTTGAAAGAGCAAACATAGCAAATAAGTACTTTATTTCAAAGAAATAAAAATTAAGATGTATGTAAATGCTCATATATCAATGGAATGGAAAAATGAGGTTATGGAAACAAAAGGAACAAAAAAAGTTAATATTTCCTGTGTACTATGCCTTGGGCCATATGTAATATCTTTCTCATCAAGGGTTATGAAAGATAAGCCCTTGACACTAAGATGCCACTGATTAAAACATTTGGTAATTTTGGAAAGTTTTTTCAGTTAAAAAAAAAAGCTATACATATAATACACACATGAAACAAAATATTCATCCTGCTTATATAACTTAAAGATGTGGAAAAAAAAAACTTTCACAGAACTGAGATTTACAGTACGGTCCCCACTCAGAGATATGTAGAAACCAAAGTTCAAAAAGCTTAAGGAACTCTCTCCAAGTCATCAATCTAATTATTGTAATAATAAGAGCTGAGGTTTAGTGAGCACATACTGTGTACAAGACACTGTTCTAAGCACTTTTTCTAAAGCAGTTGTTTGAAAATCACAAAAACCCTCTGAGGTAGGTATATTTATTATCCTTTTGTTGTAGATGAGAGAAATGAGACTCAAAAGAGGTAAAGAAATGGATAGCTATGTGGTTGAGAATGACCACAGGCCCAAGAGCTTCCTACCTTTTATACTAAGCTGTCCTGGCTATGTTAGCTGCTGTTCTGCAGTCTCCAGAGATGGTCTCACCTTCAAGAATGTTCAGTGGTAGAAGTTAGTTCGTTCTCATTGATCCTGGTCCACTGAAATTAATCTTTCAGTGACTGGGCCCTCTTTGGAGCTATGGCAGCAAGGCTTTTACATTTTCATTAAAAGCTGAAATATAAATCTCAATAAATCTTAAATCTCTATTAACTGATCTTTCAGTGATTCTCTATATTGCCAGAAAATCAGTCCTTGTACAGCAACATTCTAATTATTTCACTGGTATGCTCCTCAAAACTTCAATGGCTCATTATTGTTAAGTTCAAATTTTTCTAGCCTGTCATTCCAGACATTTTGAGACCTGGCTCTGGTCTTCCATGACCTTGTCTTTCACTGAAGTCTGGTAAAGAAAACAAAATTTTGTGCCATACTCTTTGGATATGACTCCAAGTTCTACCATTTGCTAGTTGTATGACTTTAGGTAATCATGCTACCTTCCTCAATTTTAATTTCTTCATCTGTAATGCAGTACTAGCCAACAGGTATTGAGAACAGTTTTGTGCCAGCCATTGTTCACTATCATATTTAATCTGCACAACAGCCCTATGAATTGTCTTCCCTATTTTGCCTAAGTGGAACTGAGATCTGGAACAGTTTTGTTGAATGGTCAATGGCACACATTTAGTTGAGACTAAGATATGCACTTAAATCCTTGACTTCAGAGCCTGAGCTTTGATTCATTCTTCCTTATTGACTTCTGTGACATGGGTACCAAAATACCACTAGATACAGGCTCCAGGAGAGGAGGATCCTTTGTCTTCCTCACTGTTAAGTCACTGTTAGGAGTCTGTGTGTGCAAGTGCACTGCGTGTTTCAGAAGAGATTCTATAATCAAAATACTTTGAAAAGATCTGATTTATACCCACCATTTGGGAGATAATCAAGCACTCTTTATATCGACTGTGTGCCTTCAGGAGAGAGGAATTGTGCCTGGCACTTAGCTGAGGTTCAGTGTATGCCTGTTGATTAATTCACTGAATAATAAATTTATATCAGCTCATTTACAAAAGAATTACTCAGACAGGTAGTGTCTGAGTATCAACGTTTGTGAAAGATGCCAGGTCTATTGTTTCCAGCTTAGTTCAGAGTGACCTTCATTTAACACACTTATTGTTCTTCCCATGTGTATCAGGAGAAGAGGAAAAAGCAAAAGGCCTCTGTTAAATACTCAGACATCACACTGGTTGCTTCTTCTTCCCTACTTCCATCCTGGCTGCCAGGGAGCTCAGAGCTAAATGTAGTGCGTGACTGCAGAGCCCAGTTTTACTTATTGTTTGTTTCTGATATAAGATGTTCCCTTCTGAATTACCTGGCTCTGATGCATTTATCTTTATTTTAGGGGTTTTCTTATATCTATGTTTTTCATGCAAAATCCTTAAATTATTTTAAAGAACACAAGTTTATGCATAATAGGCAAATAGATCATAAAATGCTTGCCAGTACTGGCTTTCTTAATGTTGAATTCTCAGACTTCAGGCTCAGTCTGCTGAGGACTGTGGCTATTATTCAATATCTTTGTCCATATTCAGTTCTTGGGAGTGGACTTGTCTGTCTAAATATTCTGTACTTCTGAGGGTCTTAAGGAACTTTTGGAACCTGACTTAGCTTGCCAGAGAACTCCTGCCTTGTTCTGCTCATGTATTTTGCCACTTCTCAGCTACTCCTACTCATGCTAGAGATCCTTTATCCCACTCAGAACCTTGAATATCCAAATCACAAGCTACTAGGGCTGGTTCTTTTTGAAACAAAACCCCTACCACTAAGGAATATAAGGTTACCTTTGTTCACAGAAAATATTTTGATCCAAAATGTAAAGACAGATACCAAATTGTATCCAGATAAGACAAAACATATATTTTCCAAGACAGCCATTTCTGCTTTCAAATTCTAGCTTGAGTTTTCACAGTATTTAACTTCTCTGTGCCTCAGTTATCCTAATCTTAAAAATGATCTAATAATATAGGTTGATAGTGATGATTCATTTGAAATAAGAGATGTGAAATGTGACAGTTTTCATATTTTCTCCTCTTATTCTTTCCTATTTGTAAATGGCCACATACATTATATTCTACTTAAGTAGAACATGAATCATCAAACACATTTTCTCTGAATAACAGTTAAAAACTAGGGGTGGAGAAAAAAACAGAAAGAAGAGACTCTTCTATATTTAAGAAGTAATAGAGTTGATTTCCTTGCTTCTGTGAAAATGAAAAGAGCAGTGTATACAGTTCAGGAGGCAGATTTTGACCCCATAGAAGTAGGAAAATTCTAACAATTATAGCTTTCCAACCATTTAATGGCTGTCTCTAAAAGTGACAACTTTCTTTTCACAGGATATATTTGAGCGGATATTCATCTTGCAGGACTGTCAGAGGAGAGTCTTCTGGGTTGAGTGGGAGTTTAGACAACATGCCTTCTAACGGGTGTCTCAAAACACAGCTGCTCAATGTGAGAGCAATCAAGTATGACGTCTTTCTGGGTTTCATGGCTCTATTTATGCCTTTTTGAAGCTAAACCCTTGCTTGAAAAGGCCATTTTTTCCTAGAGAAAAGAGGACCATTCTTCAGTCAAGGGCATGTCTGAAGTTCAAGATCTTTAAGATTTCTTCACATATTAAACATTCACTGGATTCCAGGCATGGTCCTAGATGTGAACGGGGAACAAAAAGGTATTTCCTTATCTGGATATTATTTTATTTATCTATTCATTCATATATTTGTCATTCTTTCATCTAAAATTACACCTTCTACCTGAATGTTCTAGTGAGTTTATGGCATTGTTCTAGGCTCTGGGGACACACAGATAGAGGCACTGCCTCCATAGATTTTACACTTAAGTGGGAGAGACTGACAATAGAATTTTACAAATTAACAGAATAATTTTATTTAACTCTGGTTTTCCTTTGTACTTTAAACAAAACAAAGGATAAAATATGAAATGTAAAGTGTCAGTCTGAGCTCTCTTTCAAAAAGCAGGAGACAGTATACGTCTTAGACCAAGTCTCTGGCAAGGCTGGTGGACCACAATTGCATCCTTGCCTTCCTCTCCTGCATCTCACAAATGCAGCATTTGTTAGATCGTTATCTTCGTGACATCTTCTTGGTGGGGTCTAAACTGTGACTGTTTAATTTGAACCTTCTTCAAAGAGGGTTCAATGAAGTACAATGAGATAGGTAAAATCACAGTTTTGTTTGGCAAGGCCCAGACCTTCATTATAATGAAAGCTTAGGGTTTCAGTTTTGAGGGTGACAGATCATTACTGCACAAGTTCTGTTAGTTAACTCCACTTTTTCATCTCTTTCAAGTTTGTCTCTTTGTCCATACTTGGATATGCATCAGAGAATGAATAAAGAAAGAGAAATGGGGCCACACTAATAACTAGACCTCGTAATTACTGAGTTCTGATGACATGCCGGGTTCATGGTGTGTTCTTGTGTACGTTATCCTAGGATTTCTTCATAAAAACCCACAAGGTGAGCATGATTATCTCCATTTACACTTGAAGAAAGCAAGCCCTGTGTCATACAATGTGACCCCAGCTCATCCAGCCAGAGACTGCAAAGGGGACAGTGGGACAGAGGCTCAAGGCCTTCCCAGCCTTTCCAGTGAATTTCTTCACCTCTTTCCTGCTGCAGCTTTTGGATGAAACGCAATGTGGATTTAAAGGGTGACTTGTGTAATATGGCTACAGGGAGCTACCTGCCCTAGAAGTGTGTCACCGCGGGTAGCTTTAGCTGTGTGCGCAGCCACACAGCTATGACAGAGCAGCAGTTTTTCAAAGAGGCAATGTTGCAAGTTTCTCTTAAAAAAGGTTTTCTTTAATGAATATGCCTTTTTTGTCTCACTAGGCTGTCAATTTCTTTCTGATTTTTCTCTCTGTGTTTACCTTAAAGAATAAATTCTTTCATCTCCCCTGAATTGGCTTAGTAATTTAGAGGAAAAGCTGGCTGATAAATCATCTCTGTATAGAAGAATGAAACTTCTCTTAATTCAAGGAAAATATTTTAAAGTAACTATCTTCTGCCCCCCTCAAAAAAAAATATGAGAGGCTATTTCACAAGAATTCCTGACACAAATGTTAGGGTATATGATATTTCTAATCTCTAAATAGAGGCTATCATTGTCTGCATGATTTTACGTTAGTAATGAAAACCCAAGAAAATCAAGGTAAGCATTTTATATGTAGAAATATAATTGGGAAAATAAAAGAAAGGACAGTTAAGCCCCCATTTAAGAATCTGGAGGCAGACTATCAGTGGACAGTTTAATCTATAGCTGTCATCCTTGTTGTTGCTATTTAGTCGCTGCACTGTGCCGTGCTAAGTTGCTAAGTCATGTCCAACTCTGCAACCTCATGGACTGTAGTCCGCCAGGCTTCTCTGTCCATGGGATTTCCCAGGCAATAATACCGGAGTGGGTTGCCATTTCCTTCTCCAGGGGATCTTCCTGACCCAGGAATCAAACCTGTGTCTCCTGCAATGGCAGGAAGATTCTTTATTGCTAAGCCACCGGGGAAGTCCAGCTATTACCCTTACTCCATTACAAATTCCTGTTCAAAAGTGCATTTAAAGTCTTTCCCTGACCACAGTATCTTTATAAGTATTTCTTTAAAAAATATTTTATTATTCTCATTGTTTTTTATTTTTGGCCATGTCATGCAGTTTGTGAGATCTTAGTTCCCTGATCAAGATTGAACCCATGCCCCATGCATTGGAAGCATACAGTCTCTTTTGGGTGGGGGGGAAGGTGGGGGTGCAACTCAATCACTGGAAAACCAGGGAAGCCCCTGACCACAGTATTTAAAGTAATATCTGCATTTTCTATCCCTTTACCTGTTAAAATTCTTTAGCAATTGCCAATTGCTGTTTTAAGTATCTTCTTATTTGCTTATTGTCACATTTCCCCATTGGAATATCAGTTCTGCAACAGAGAAAATATTTTATTTGTTATTTTGTCTACAACACTTAAAAATGGGTCTGATAGAGGTGTAGGTATTCAGCATCTTTTTGATAAATGAATGACTGAATCAATGAAAGTACACCAATGTATTGCAACATAAACCTGTCTATTCAAGTACTAGAATATTATTTGTCTTATATATACTCTGTCAATAAACCTAGGTAACTTAAGTTGTGCTCAAATTTTGCACACATTTGTGTGTACATTCATATAAAAATCACTATGCCTTATTGTTTTCCACATTAGGTTATACATATAAGTATACGGAAGAAGATGCAAATAATACCATAGTATCGTATGGTT
Organism: Bos taurus; assembly: GCF_002263795.3. NCBI lineage: Eukaryota > Metazoa > Chordata > Mammalia > Artiodactyla > Bovidae > Bos > Bos taurus. The sequence goes on from NC_037336.1 coordinate 51,404,792, forward strand.
AGTATGATCACAGTTTAGAATCAATAAAATTGGAGCATAAGAACTGATATAACAGGAGGAAAAGGCCTGAAGGAACTTGACCATCTTAGTGAAGCAGGCTTGCTACAGTCTTTTTGACATCAGGCTTTATGTTTGGAGGAAATGTCCAAGTTATAATTACAAAGAGTTGAAAATGTAGTCATTGCTTTTTCATTAAATTTTAGTATAGACTTGATCCTATACTACATATCATAGTCTTACGGCTGTTACTTCTATGCTGTGTAAGTCAAAAATCAAAGAACATTTTAGTGTGCTTACTGATCCAAATACATGTTAAGTGTTGTCTGATACAAATAATGTGTTGTACGTTCACTTTCAGTTCATGAAAAAATTAAATATATAAATTTACTATAACTGCTCTTCGATCTATGCTCTTCCTTGTTATTTCCGAATGCCAAGTCAAGAAGATATTGGTGCCTAAGCAGTAGGATTTTAACCAAAAATGGAAACCGGGCTTCTCATGCTGGTGGTCCTTAGATGCTATTATTCATTGGCATTAGGTCTGTCATCCTGACAGGAAGCAGGAAGTGGATAGAAGGGAGCTTTGCAGGTTCTCTGCATCAGACTAAGCCTGGAAGAAGCTCATTGAAATGCACAATCCAAATTCAGTGATTTCAAATGAACCAAGCGCCAGAGAGGATGAAGGGGGTGCAGCCACCTGGAGAAAGACTAGCTGAGTCCTCACAGCCGGCAGTGCATCGTGGTTCCCAGCACCTGATCACTGTGAAACACTTAGGCCCACAGCAAGGTGATATATAGGAAAGATACCTGGGTTCAGGCCAGCAGACCTATGCACTAGAAACATCTGGACGGTAAGGCTTATATGGGGTAAATGTGGAAATGCTTTGCATGGAATTTAGCAACAGCTAATCTGCAAAAATGTCAGTTGTGTCTAATGGTACCTCCAAAATAATGGGTGTTTGAGGTGCAAACACCAAATAGTCAGACTGTACTTTATGGCTTCTAGAAATAAGGTTTTTAAATGCAGTTCACATATGTGCATAAATGTGTGCATCATGTTGGTGCCTAGGTCTCAAGAGTAAGAAATAATTCCTGTAACAGAGACTGTAAATAATGACTAAAATGTAAAGGTTTTGAAGGCTAGGATTATGGTGTATCCTTCTTTGGTAAGTCTCAACACCACCTAGCAGAAGGTTGAATATTGAATGATTGTCTGCTGAACCAGATTTAATTGATAGAGGAAAAAATATGAGGAGTTCCTGGTGAATTTTTCCATACATTTTCTGATTTACAGATGTTTTCCAGATTCTTAGAATAACAATCAAGAGGGGATATGCTATCTTGCAATAACAAATAACCCCCAAAGCTTACTAACCAAAAAGTTTTCTTGCACATTCATGTTCCATGTCTGTGGTGGGCCAGTTGCCCTCTGTTCCTCTTTGTTCTGGGACCTAGGCTGTTGGAGTGTCCCTGTTCTAGAATATTGCCAGACTTATATCAGAGGGACAAGAGTGTGGTGGAAATACAGGATACTTTTCAAAACTTCAGTTTTGATGTGTCACATGCTACTTCATCAGTCAAAGAAACTTACATGACCACTCTAGAAGTATAATCCTTTTGCTTGGGGGGGCAGTGCCAGTTTCATGACCAAATCTAAAGTCACAGGGAAGTAAAAATTTCCCCTAGCCCCCTCAGGACAGCAGCAAATACACTGACCAATAATAAAGCTTACTACAGTATAAAATAGCAAACACCTTCTCCCAACAACAGAAGAGAAGACTCTACACATGGACATCACCAGATGGCCAACACTGAAATCAGATTGATTGTATTCTTTTCAGCCAAAGATGGAGAAGCTATATACAGTCAGCAAAAACAAGACAGGGAGCTCACTCTGGCTCAGATCATAAACTCCTTATTGCCAAACATAGATTTAAATTGAAGAAAGTAGGGAAACCCACTAGACCATTCAGGTATGACCTAACTCAAATCCCTATTGACTATAAGTGGAAGTGACAAATAGATTTAAGGGACTAGATCTGATAGACAGAGTGCCTGATGAACTATGGATGGAAGTTCATGACACTGTACAGGAGACAGGGATCAAGACCATCCCCAAGAAAAGAAATGCAAAAAAGCAAAATGACTGTCTTAGAAGGCCTTACATATAGCTGTGAAAAGAAGACAAGCCAAAAGCAAAGGAGAAAAGGAAAGATATACCCATTTGAATGCAGAGTTCCAAAGAATAGCAGAGATAAGAAAGCCTTCCTCAGTGATCACTGAAAAGAAATAGAGGAAAATAATATAATGGGAAAGACTAGAGATCTCTTCAAGAGAATTGGAGATACCAAGGGAACATTTCATGCAAAGATGGGCTCAATAAAGGACAGAATGGTATGGACCTAATAGAAGGAGAAGATATTAAGAAGAGGTAGCAAGAATACATAGAAGAACCATACAAAAAAGATCTTCATGACCCAGATAATCACAATGGTATGATCACTCACCTAGGCCAGACATCCTGGAATGCGAAGTCAAGTGGGCCTTAGGAAGTATCACTACAAAAAAACCTAGTGGAGGTGATGGAATTCCAGTTGAGCTCTTTCAAATCCTGAAAGATGGTGCTGTGAAAGTGCTGCATTCAATATGCCAGCAAATTTGGAAAACTCAGCAGTGGCCACAGGACTAGAAAAGGTCAGTTTTCATTCCAACCCCTAAGAAAGGCAATGCCAAAGAATGCTCAAACTACCACACAATTGCACTCATCTCACATGCTAGCAAAGTAATGCTCACAATTCTCCAAGCCAGGCTTCAACAGTACGTGAAGCATGAACTTCCAGGTGTTCAAGCTGGTTTTAGAAAAGGCAGAGGAACCAGAGATCAAATTGTCAATATCTGCTGGATCATCAAAAAAGGAAGAGAGTTCCAGAAAAACGTCTATTTCTGCTTTATTGACTATGCCAAAGCCTTTGACTGTGTAGATCACAATAAACTGTGGAATATTCTTCAGTAGATGGGAATACCCGACCACCTGACCTGCCTCTTGAGAAATCTATATGCAGATCAGGAAGCAACAGTTAGAACTGGACGTGGAACAATAGATTGGTTCCAAATAGGAAAAGGAGTGAGTCAAGGCTGTACATTGTTACCCTACTTATTTAATTTATATGCAGAATACATCATGAGAAACGCTGGGCTGGAGGAAGCATAAGGTGAAATCAAGATTGCTGGAAGAAATATCAATAACCTCAGATATGCAGATGACACCACCCTTATGGCAGAAAGCAAAGAAGAACTAAAGGGCCTCTTGATGAAAGTGAAAGAGGAGAGTGAAAAAGTTGGCTTAAAGCTCAACATTCAGAAAACAAAGATCATGACATCTGGTCCTAATACTTCATGGCAAATAGATGGAGAAACAGTTGCAGACTACTTTTTTTGGGCTCCAAAATCACTGCAGATGGTGACTGCAGCCATGAAATTAAAAGATGCATACTCCTTGGAAGAAAAGTTATGACCAAACTAGACAGCAAATTAAAAGGCAGAGACATTACTTTGCCAACAAAGGTATGTCTAGTCAAGGCAATGGTTTTTCCAATAGTCATGTATGGATGTGAGAGTTGCACAAAGAAACCTGAGCACCAAAGAATTGATGCTTTTGAACTGTGGTGTTGGAGAACACTCTTGAGAGTTCCTTGGACTGCAAGGAGATCCAACCAGTCCATCCTAAAGGAAATCAGTCCTGAATGTTCATTGGAAGGACTGACGTTGAAGCTGAAACTCTAATACTTTGGCCACCTGATGTGAAGAACTTACTCATTTAAAAAGACCCTGATGCTGGGAAAGATTGAAGGCAAGAGGAGAAGGGGATGACAGAGGATGTGATGGATGGATGGCATCACTGAGTCAATGGAGTTGAGTTTGAGTAAAGTCTGGGAGTTGGTGATGGACAGGGAGGCCTGGCAAGGTGCAGTCCATGGGGTCACAAAGAGTCGGGCATGACTGAGCAACTGAACTGACTGACTGACAGTTTAAAAAATGAAACCAAATATCCATCCTGAAAATAAAAGCAAATTAAAGTTAAAAAAAAAAAAGAATTCCTATACTACCTTCTTGAAATGTAATGTTTAAACTCAATTAACATCACAATAGTTTTATACACTTTATACTTTTATATTTGTGAGGATATTTTGTGACCCCAATGTTTATTTGTAATACTAACTCAATATCTACTATCTTCTTATGCTAATTTTCAACCTTTCCTCACTTTACTGAAAGTCTGGTTCTCCATAGTTAAACTAAGAAAATCCACTTAATAAGAAATTCAGCATGTCATCTTGATTAATGAAGAAAATGGATGGAAAATTCTCGAATATCACTCTTCCAAGTAGTGCCTACTGCAGATGAGGACTTGAAATCTCTCAGCTCAACTTAGCATCTCCTTTTTGTCAGCTACACCAGAGTTGAGTAGTTAGCTGAAAACTCATTGATGGTAGTAAGTAAAATATTTTTGTCACAAATTATAAGTAAGTTACCTTATTTCCCATGAAGGTTTATCCTAAGAACCATGTCCTGCATCCTGCCTAGGAATGCTAGCTTTATTTTTCTATCAACATTTAACCTTCTGCTTCTTCACTACACTCCATGAACCAGGTAATAACGATATCACTTATTTTGGTTTCTCTTAAGAAAGTGTTTTGAAATTGGTTCACTCCTTCCTGCCACTCCCCCTTCCCCTCTGCTGTTGCTTACTCAGAACTTATAGGAATGCAACCACAGCCAAGTTCTCCAAATGAGGTGTGATTGCTTTCCTCAGAAAATTACTTCACACTTTAATTATTTTTTCTGACATTTTCACCAATAAATAATCACGCATTTTCAAACAGCACAACATAGAGTGTGAACTCTGAGCCTGGAGGTTAGGAAGTCCTTCATTTATCTCTGTCTACATGATCTGAGTTATTGGTTACTTGCTTTTCAACGAAGACCCATTATAGAAAAATTATATTCCAAGGTAGTCATGTCTAATGAATTTTGCTTAATCTTAGCTTACATTTGATTTGCTAAATTCCACTCATGGCATATTTCTCTCCCTTTTTTTTTTTTCCATGGGTAGAAGCTGCAGATTTCCCTGAAAAGCTATTGCAGTTCAATATGGCTGTCTTCCTTGACATTTACATGCATCTCAACCTTATTTATTTTTCTGCATAGTACCTAGCTGCCTGGCTAGAGAAATGAAGATCGCACATTCAGCAATTTATGCAATCCCAGCCACAAGACTATTTTACTGTCTGTTGAATAATTAGCAATGTGCGTGAAGATAGAATATACAGTAACTTGCCTGACTTTGGGCAAAAAAGATTAGAATGACAAATAGTCAGACTCTAGGGTCAAATGCTTTGCCAGTAGTTGCATATGTTTATGCCAAAATACATAAAGAAATGTCACTTCAGCACATGAGTGATGACAAACACTCCAAGTGGGGCTGCAGTTCATCAATCATTTCAAATGCGCAGATTGGGTTTACCTATATAAACAAAAGCAATAAAACTACTCAAAGCCTCACCTTAAACAATTCAAGCATGACATAAACACTGTTACTGCACAGTCAAGCCCCATTTTACTTGAGAAGCAGTCAGAAAGGACCCGGCAAACTGTGATTTATTAAGATTAATAAAGCACGTCTTTAATAAAAAAAAGTTCGGCTAATATTTTGCATAAATATGAGAATCTCATTCAGCATCGTAGCACATCAGAAAGTATATGCGGCAGGGAGTATGATTAATGAACCTTAAAACTGTGGATTCACAGTCATTCTCAACAAAGTTTCAGGTTCAGGGTGGGGAGCAGAGAGAAAGCTTGAAGCAAGACTCCACAACAGGTAGGTTGCTCTGGGCTCAATTTTAATGATTCATTAAAAAGAAGGTGACTTAATAAAACTATCACATGTTTTCAAGTCATTATTTTCCCCCCAGGATGCTTTTCGAAATATGGATCTTTTAAACTCCTGCTAATGTTTTTGGAGAATGAATACTATATTTTTTTCCCTCCTTGATAAAGAGAAGGCCAGAAATTTCAAGGTCGTGGATTACAGAGCAGAACTGAAAATCAGAAGTTCATTCAAGGTTACAGACCTTGAATTGGGGTTTGTTTTTTTGAGAAGGTGCATTGTCATCATGAGGAATTATAATTTGCTCATGTACTTACATTCTTGTTTTCCTCTTCCACCGGAGTTGCTGTGTCTGACACTAATTCTATGATTGGCTCTTTAGAAGATATAGAACAGATGTGTGAGGCAGCAATACCAGTGTTGTATAATTAAAAAAAATTCTGCTCAGAGAAGGTAACACCATCTACAAATAATGATGGCTCTTCTAGGTCTGCGCATAGACAAGTTAAATGTTTCAGATCCTGACATGAGAGACTCGGTTTAGTTGACTTGTATACTCTCTCAAATTTGAACTCAAGTTTAACAAAAATGTGAATAGGATTCTCTCTTAATTTCATTGAATTTTTAAGGTGTAATTGAATGACAAAGGGGAGAACTCCCTGTTCTGTGTATAATTGAAAGATCAGATGCTTCTGACAAGTTTTTCTTCTGATTTGGCCAATTTAGTAGATTCTGAGGAGTTTAAAGAATTCAGAGATTTACCCCCATATCTGAAGTGAACCAAATCTCTTATAAGAAGTCATTTTGTTGTTCTTGCCTCCTAAGTGGTGGAAGCAAACTTGGTGGGCTTTGAGATATTTCTCTGATGGTATGGGAAAGCAGAACTGACCTGATGATAATATTTAAACAGAAAAGTTGATTGAAATAAACTTTTCAAACACCCCCAAAATTATAGAAAAAATAAGAAATACATCCTTAGGGATGACAAAGGAATGGTTCTTTAAAATGACTATTTGGACATTCATATGCTATTACTAATTTAACATATCAACAGTTCTCCACAGTCCTTGGAAAAAACAGTGCATTAAACTACAATGAGTATTACCTCACACCAGTCAGAAGAGCATCATCAAAAAATTTGCAAACAGTAAATGCCAAAGAGAGTGTGGAGAAAAGGGAACCCTCTTGCACCTTGGGTGGGAATGAAAATTGATATAGCCACTATGGAGAATAGTTTGGAGGTTCCTTAAAAAGCTAAAAATAGAACTATCATATTCTATGTGCCCACTACTGGGCATAAAAAAAGGCACATGCACCCCAATGTTCATCGCAGCACTGTTTACAATAGCCAGGACATGGAGGCAACCAAACGTCCATCCACGGATGAGTGGATAAAGATACAGTATATATATACAACGGAATGTTACTCAGCTATATAAAGGAATTTGAGTCATATATAAACATAGGTAAATATAAATATATGTACTTATATTTATATAAATATAAATTTGAGTCAGTTGTAGTGAGGTGGATGAACCTAGAGCCTGTTATACAGAGTGAAATAAGTCAGAAAGAATGAACAAGTATGTTAAGGCATATATGTGGAATCTAGAAAAACAGTATGGATCAACCTATTTGCAGGGCAGGAATAGGGAAGCAGACATTGAGAACATATGTGTGGATATGGTGGGAGGAAGCAGGGTGGGAGGAATTGGGAGATTGAGACTGATATATATATATACACACACTGTGCTCATTCACTCATTCATGTCCAAACTCTTTGCAACCCCATGGACTGTAGCCCTCCAGGGTCCTCTGTCCATGTGGATTCTCCAGACAATACTGGAGTGGATAGTCAGGCCCTCCTCCAGGGGATCTTCCCAACCCAGGGATTGAACTCAGGTCTCCTGCGTTGTGGGGCAGATTCTTTACCATCTGAGCCACCAGGGAAGCCCATATATATACACTACCATGTGTGAAATAGACAGCTAGTAGGAACCCCTTTATAGCACTGGAAGCTCAGCTCAGTGTTCTTTGGTGACCTAGATGGGTAGGATTGGCAGGGGTTTGGGGGGAGGTCCAAATGGAAGGGGATATGTATATACATATAGCTAATTCAGTTCATTGTATGGCAGTAGTTAACACAACATTGTAAAGCAACTATACACCAATAAATTAAAGACAACAACAATAACAAAAAGAACAGTCTTTTGTAGGGGCTGTTGCTTATATCATAGGATGTTTAGCAGCATCCCTGGTCTTTACCCATTACATGCCAATAGTCTCTGTTCTTGAGCTGTAACAACCAAAACTGTCTCTCGACATTGCCAAACATCCTCACAAAAAGGGATGGGGAGCAAGACCACCCATGCGTGGGAAATACTGGCATAATGAGAAAAGGTATAAATGTCCATGCGTGAGTATGTTATTAAGTTAGTAACTGCTGAGGTATCTGGGACTCTGTTTTGCTGGGGACCCTCTGAAGTGCATAAAATGAATTCTAATTTGCTCACCTTCAGGATGGAAGAAGGCTGTATTTAGCCATTTTCTCACATCTGTTGTTTGTCAAGGATCACGCTATGAGGAGTTGACTCCTTGTACCCCTTTGTGCTTATGTCAGAATGGCTTGGTTAGTTCACACAGGCATCTCATAAGACATCACAGAAGACCTGGGTCAAAAATAAGGAGGTGGTGTGAACAGGTGTTTCTGGTTATACCTGTGCCAGATTGGTTGATGACACAGCCATGGTTGGAATAGAAGGTAGATAGGGGGAAGTTGTGTCCAAAGTGTCACATACAGCCCACAGACACATTGTGCTACTATTCTAGACTTTTGAACTTTTGAGGGGCACAGCTATGGGAACCACAGGAAAAAAAATACTTTGGATTGCAATTCAGCGCTCTGGTCATTATTTTTCCTCTCTGTATGCATTGAAAGACTTATTTGAGTGTATATTGGAGAAGGCAATGGCACCCCACCCCAGTACTCTTGCCTGGAAAATCCCATGGACGGAGGAGCCTGGTGGGCTGCAGTCCATGGGGTCGCTAAGGGTTGGACATGACTAGGCGACTTCACTTTCACTTTTCACTTTCCTGCATTGGAAAAGGAAATGGCAACCCACTCCAGTGTTCTTGCCTGGAGAATCCCAGGGACGGGGGAGCCTGGTGGGCTGCCGTCTATGGGGTTGCACAGGGTCCGACATGACTGAAGCGACTTAGCAGCAGCAGCAGCATGGGTGTATATGTGTAACATATTTGTTTTATGTATGTTTAGAACATACTTGTTTTATCTGGAGAAAACAAGAGAACAACTTGAAGGGCCAAAGAGACACGGAAAGTATCCACAGGGTAGAAAGTGCCAAAAATAGAGATACTGCACTGAAATTAATATTCACCTTAGTCAATGACTTGGGATTTTGCCCTTTAATTCATGCTTTTAAAATGCATTTAAATTATATCAGGTAAGAGAAACACATAGAATTTGTGTCAAATTTTCACAGAGTAGTGAAAAGTGAGGTACATAAAAATAATACAAAAAGTATAAAATCCAATTAAAATTTCCCAGGAAATTTTCAGCCAGAATATATTTAGTAAAAAAAAAAAAAAAGACATAATCACAATTTTTCAAAGAAAATTTACATTCGTACTTGATTTTGTTTCTTTCCTAAAATAAATTAGTTCATCAGATGTACATTTCACTAAATGTTATATATTTACAATGCTAAAAGATAAGAATGTATGCATATATAGGTATACACCTATGTGTGCATTTATATACATGCTCAGAATTCTCTCCCACTTTTCATTTAGCTTATTAAAAATGAATACAAACAGACTCTGAGCTCCAGGACCCTCTAAGAGCTTATAGCCTGTAGCAGCTTTCAAGATATAACTGTCTTCAACCAGAGGAGTTCTGACTTCTCGGTCAGACTGTTTGAAGTTTCCAAGGCTTGGGGAGAGGGTGGTCTTTTCAGAAAAAGCCAGCATTTCAAAGAAAAGACATACCTTTTTTCCCCCTCTTTAGTGCCAAGATTTGAAAATCGCTCTGAAGAGGTGGGGAAAGATCTTCCCTTTAAAATGTAGTATTTCTCTGAAGAGACCCATTCCTCTGCTTGGCAGACTCCCCACGTGTTCTCTGACAAGTTCTCTATGCTAAGAGGCTCTGGGTCATACCCCGAACCAGCTATTTGAACTGGGTTCTTCTTATAATAAAAACTTAAAATCAGTTATCACGAGAGTCCCATTCTGCAGGAAGTTTATTTTCCCAACATACGAATTGTGTTGGAATGACACCCATTCATTGGTTAAAGTAGATTATTTATTTTAAATACCTATAATCTACTTTTTCTATCTGTATTTGGCAATTCTTATTTAAAGGGAAGATGTAATTTAAGTTTTGTTAAACCACAGTACATTGTAATATAGTATTTTTCTTTCCAAATCCCCAATGAAACCTAGTGTCTGGAACCTTACCTGACTTTGGCCAAGCGAGTTAACCTTTTGAGTTGGATTTTCTAATCTGTCAGATGAAGCCATGTCACAACTTTGTTGTGGAAATTAAATGACATAGTGTCTATACAGTATCTGGCACAGAGAAATCATGGTCTGTGTTAGTATCCGCAACAGTCATGAAATATCCCTTTACTGCAGCATTTCAAGCCTCATTTTCTTTATTTGCGAAACAGCAAAGAGCACCTACTTAAGAATGTTGTGGAAAGAATAAATAAAGGAATTAATAGAAGGCAGTTGGCACAGGACTTGCTTGATGATAATTGCTCCATGTGTACTAAGTAAGGAGTGGTATTAGTTACATAACAACTTTGTTATCACCTAACAGATCTAAGGAGCATCTAAAACATGTATGATATTGTGTTAGGTTATGGGGGTTGGAGTGTTAGAAATCATTAGTGTTTTCTTTTAAGTGTTGAAATTTTAAAAAATTATTTATTTATTTGGGTGCATTGAGTCTTAATTGTGGCATACAGGATATTTGTCATGTCATGAGGGATCATTTTCGCTGTGCATGGACTATAGTTGTGATTGGGGTGGGGGCAGTCTTAGTTACTCCATGGAATATGGGATCTTAGTTACCTAACAGGGATTGAACCCACATCCCCTGCATTACATGGTTGATTCTTAACCACTGGACCACCAGAGAAGTCCCAAGCATTGGCTTTTAAGGACCCAGGGCATATATGTATGGGAGATAAAGACTATGATGAATCAGTATATCATTAACAAATGACTAATACAGACTTTAAGTGACATAGGAGTAGCAAAGAAGGAGAAATCATTGTAGGAGTATTTCAGGAAGGTGACATTTCAGTTAAGAAGAATTGACAAAATGATAGTAATGTATAATGTGATTTGGGGAAATAAAGGATCGACCAATTTGTGTAGGACAAGAGATCATGTAAGGGACTCATGAGAACCAAGGCTGGGAAAATGAGGGATTCAATCATGAGAAACCTTGGGGCCAGGCTGAGAAGTTTTACTTTCTGGGTCGGGGGGAGAGAATGTCAGTGGAAGGGGTTAGAAAGACTGACACATAGACAGAGAATTAGGAAGATTGGGAACAACATATTTCATTTTTTTCCTTGAAATTTCTCAGCCTATTAAAAACTCATCAACAATAAATATATGAGCTGGTAATTATTGCTTATTTATAATTTCAAATAGAGCTCTTAAAGTTTAATTTTAAGAAATTGACTTTTCTAAAAAATATTGCAAAGTATGTACCTGGGGTAACTAGTTTTCTCTCTAGTTCACGTGGGGACACATTTCTCCTCTCTCTGCCCCCTCTTTTATCCTCTCTACTTTTGTCTTTGTCTCAGAGAGAGATAGAGCCTTTTATTCAAGAAGAGTCCCCTTGTGAGAACTGAATAAGAATAACTAATAAACTTCTGCAACAGATTATAGAGTTTTTGACAAAATTAACAGAGCACTCTAGGAAAAAATCAGGAGGAGACTAAAGGTCAAGGAGAATAAAGAGAAAGAAACAGAATCAAGTGGTACGCACCATACCAATTTGGAAGAACAAAACCAAGGAGTAGACATTTGAGCTATAAAAATAAAACTAGCTCTACTTGTGTAAGATTAAAGCTAAAAAATTTTGAGACAAAACATAACCAGGTGAAGTCTTCCTTTCCTGGAACTGTCCAGTGTAACTTGGACATAGACAAGCATGATCACCAATGGTGTACTCAGTCAATGAACATGTATTATCAAGGATCCTTTTATACTCCATTCTATGGGCAGTGGTAGAAAAGATTTGCCCTCAGCATTTAGTCATAAATTAAAAAAATGAAAAGATAGATGTCTTAGCTTGCTTGGGCGGTCATGACAAAAGACTGTAGATTTGGTGGCTGAAATATGGGAAACCTATATTCTCACACTTTTGAATGCTGGAAAGTCCAAGATAAAAATTTCAGCAGGATGTGGTTCCTGGTGAGGGCTCTCTTACAGGCCTGCAGATGACCACCTTCTCTTTATACTCTAATATGGTAGAAATAGAGAGCTCTCTTGTGTCTTCCTCTTTATACCAAGCCTCAGCCCTATGGGGTCATTTAAACTTAGTGACTTCCTTATAGGCCCTGTCTCCAAGAACAGTCACATTGAGGGTTAGGGCTTCAACATATGAACTGGGGTGGAGTGTGTGGGCAAAATTCAGTCAATGGTCCAAATTATAGTTTGATAAATAACAACCAGTGTGTCTTTGAGTTGATCATTTAAACTTCATGAGCCTCAGATCACTCACGTTTAGCAAGGGGTGGGATGGAGGAGTATTGCTGAGCTAGACATTTCTGAAGATGCTTTTAGATGTAATATTTTCAGATTCCATCATTAAGAATTTTGGCATAAATTGGCTTTATAGATTCATGCAATCTATCAAATAGTCAGACTGCAGAAACAAAGAGTAATCTGAAAATGTCTAAGAGATGATCAAGCTTAAAATAAAGCAAGAGAAAAGGAGAGAAACTTTGGTGCAGCCAATAGAAGTGCAATTGCAAGTATTATGGTATTGCTGCCAACAGCTGGAAAGGGGTGATGGTAGCAGCAGATGGACTGGGCTAGTGGGCTTCAAGTTGAGATGTGATTGCTCATTTAGTTAAAAAAAAAGCCTGGATTTTTGTTGCCAAAATTCTATCCTTTTTGGAAAAAAACAAAACAAAACAAAACAAAAAACAAACATTCTAATCAGTCTTTTTATATGGGAACAAAAGTGCAATACCATCTTTCACAACTGGAATTTGACTCACTCTTACCATTAATCTTTGGATGCACATTTTTATTGAGAACAACTAATTCTTTGCCAGTATCATTGCCAGTTTGGTGAAATTCAGATCACTTTCTATAAACAAACTACAAAACTAAAAAGAAACAATTACAAGGAACTTGCCAGAGAGACATCGATAATGATAGGGATAAATCATGTTCAAGATAATTTAAACTTGTAAGTGAAGGAGTAATTTCTAGTTGGTGGAGAAACTTTGAAACTTAAGCATTTTGGGTCCAGTGAAAAAAAATATGACAGTGACTGTTATAACACTTTTTTGTACTACATTGAATTCTCTAATATTAGAAAGCCAAGAACATATTTAATAAAGCCACTGTTTTCTGTTATGTTAGAGCTACCAGAATCCATGCCCAGACCAAAAAAAACCAAGGTCACTGACAGCACTGAGGAAGAGGGAGAGGCAGTTCCTAGAGACAAAGGTGAGAAGCTCAGCAGTGCAGAAGTAAGAGATACTGGATGGATTTTCTCCACCCAGCATCCTAACTGGTCAGTAATAATACCTTCTGCCTCTTTAAGGTAACTATTTATTTGCCCTGCGATGGACTGAGAACATTTGCTTTAGCTTAAAGGAAAAAAAAAAGAATGTGTGCTCTAATGGAAGAATCAAATTATATCAGAAAAGGAAGCACTTTAAGCTTTATTGCTGTAGATCACTCTGCCTCCAGCTGTGAAACTGATTGATGTTTAAAACCCCTGAGGCACTGGCAGCTGTGGTAGCTGATTCAAATAAGAAAAAAAAATGTATGTGAGTGTGCATGTGGGTGTGAGTGAATGAGTGTGTAAGCATGTGGAGGCGGGTTAAGAAACTAGGTAAAATTTATTTTCATAACTATCTAAAGATTCTCTGTAAAATTCTTCTAAAATGGATGGAAAGAAACAAACTTAAATTATTTAATAGATATCTATTTAGATAAAATAAAAAATGTATGTATATATATTCCAATGAAGAGTATACTGGGAGCTATATAATCTTTCTATATATATATATGTATATATACATATATACATCTGTCTCTCTCTCTATATATGTGGGTATATATACATATGTATATATATGTTTGTGTATGTATATATACACATATAAAGAGAGAGAGAGAGGGAGAGAGACAGATGAGAGAGAAAGAGAGCTATGTGGTCAATTAGATGAATGCTTTGCTTTTATGCCACTAAAAAAGAAGGCAGATGAGTAGTTAAAGAATAAACGTTAAGGTTCTCGGTCTTATTTAATATATACTAACCCAGTTTAGGACAGGGAAAGTTTCAGTAAATGATTGCAAGGTATAATTGAATTGAATCAGAAAGACACCTAGAGTAGAAGGAATGCTTTGCTCTTGCTTTCCTAATGCTAGGCTTAGACCCAAGGAATATCAAATATATGAAGAAGAACAAGGCACTGCTGGGAGGGACTTTTACCCATCAAATAACAAATATTTGTTAAATGTCCACGTTTCACCCAGAATTACACCTGGAAATGCAAAGGCTGGGTATGGATAATTTTTTGCCCCCATGTTCTAGGTGAGTACCCAAGGAGAACATACATATTGGGTTTATATTTGCATAAAACACGTCATGCCTTTAACTATCTCCTGAAAAATCCACAAGTTTCCCCCACATGTCCACTCTTTTGTGCTCAATCCAAGAGAATGAAGGTATGATATGACAAAGATACTTTCCTTTTTATTGGAGTAATGGAAAAAAAATGAGAGTAGGTGTTTGTTGTGTATGTGGGAAATCCTGGAGTAGACAATATTTGAAGGGAAAGAGATATATTCTAGGAGCTACAATGTAAACTTCTTTAAAAATGTGATTAAAGATATGTTTTTTAAAAAAGAAAAGAAAACCTCTCAACCAGGTTCGATCAGTTAGTATGAACTGGTTAGAGCTCTCAGCTGTAGGATGAGTTCTTGAAATCTCAACTATTCATAAGAGTATAATAGTGTTTTTAATTGGACCTCTTAGTACTCTTCAGTGAGCACTTTTCTCAGAGGAAAAAACCCTCCTAATCCCATTATAAACCTGCAGTTTTCTTTCCTGCTGTCTGCTGAAGGCTTTCTACACATAGACTTCAAGATTTTTCAGCTTACCTCTTTTTTTTTTTTTAATAATTTCATTCTTGCATGGTGAGTTAAATAGTTTAAATTGATTTCTGAGACCTATCAGCCTGGAAATTAATTTAAAAATTTATTAAGAACATTTCAAAGGAATGCTTGTGCTTATTTTTTCTCACCCTCAACTTTCATATTATTTCAAGTTCCTTTCCCAGAGCTTGTAAACAGAGCCCTCAAAAACAGAAGAGAAATTCATTAGTTTTATCATCAAAATAATTGTAAAATAGCATCTTGGTTACATGGACAAATTCTCCTCTAACCTTCCTAGTGGCATAATTAAAATGGAGGAGAATATGATCATTGTGTCAGATGTATCTTTAGTGATTCTGTTTTTCAGGTGAGATATTCTTTGTTTGTATACTGGATGTGTTAATATTCTCTTGAAGTTCAGGTGACAATGCCCTGTTCCCTTTCTCCTCACCCTCCAATAAGAACATTAGTTCCCCATTACTTTTGGGGGTCAGGTCACTATCTTCCATGGCACATTTAATTTCCTTTTGATTCCTGTTGTTTTAGTCACTAAGTCATATCCACCTCTTTTGTGACCGGATGGACTGTAGCCCTCGGGGCTCCTCTGTGCATGGGTTTCTCCAGTCAAGAATACTGGAGTGGGTTGTCATTTCCTTCTCTAAGGGATCTTTCCGATGCAGGGACTGAACCCACACCTTGTGCATTGGTAGGTGGATTCTTTACCACTGAGCCACCTGGGAAGCCCTGTGCTTAGTTGCTCAGTCATGTTCGAGTCTTTGCGACCCCATGGACTGTAGCCTGCCAGGCTCCTCTGTCCATGGGATTCTCCAGGCAAGAATACTTCAGTGGGTTGCCATACCCCCATCGGGAAGCCCTAGCTGGGGAGAAATCAGACTGACTATGCTTCAACAATAGTGTCCTGTCCAGTTTCAATATAAGAAGGGTTAGGAATAAAAATCTAGTTGCAGGGCAAACTACTGGTTTTAAGGCTGCATTTGTTTAAAAAATACACTGTTTTAAATATGACCTGGTGTTGCTTAGTGTGTCTTTTAGGGTGGGAAGGGCTGAAGCTGCAGCAAGACTCTGCTAATTACCCTTAGAGACACTGCTACCCATCAGGCTGCACTTTTGAAACTATCCTCTTCCAAATCGGTCCTCAGAAGTAAAGGTAATTAAGCTTCCAGACGTTCAGTAACCCACAGTGATGTACAGAAAACATGATGATATTTGGAAAATAAACAACCCAAATGTACTCACTATGGAATGTGGAACTCTATTACTGTACCCCGTGCTTTCACACTTTCGCATTGTTTTTCCAAAGGTTTCAACATTCGTTGTTTCACCAGATCTTTTGTTCCTTCAGCAGATATTTGACTGCCCACTCAAATTCCTTTCTTTTTTGCTAGCAACTGGATATATATAGTGGACATGATATCAGTATATATAAAATTCTGCACAGTTATGAGGTGTATATTATAGCATGGTGGACAAATATTGAATACCTAACTATAAAGTGAATACCATGAATATAATAATTATAAATGTTTACAAAAAGCTTGGGGGACTTGATCTTGTTTTGTCTTTGTGGATCCCGAAGTTTTCTCTGAGGAAATGGTATTTAACTGAGATCTCCAAGACAAGTAGGACTTTGCTAGTTGAAGGGCTGGTGATGTGATAGCAATGCCTCGAGCAGAGGGAGATCATCTGCTGAGATCACACAGAGGCCAAGGCGGACTGGCTTCTTCTGAGGAAAAGGAGGTCAGTGTGGCTGAAGCCTCAGGAGTGGACAGAGAAAGAGAAGCTTCTTCTTACCTCTCCCTGTAAGGAATGTGAACAGGCATCCTCTACATGTTTTCACCAATGCAGGGGGCAAAATTGGTCATATTTTCCCAGAGTCTTGGTGCTTTCTGTCCCCCAGCCCCTCCCTTCCTTCTCTATACAGTCTTTGAATTTCAATTGCATTATCTGGTAGCATTTCTGGATTGTAAGCAATAGAAATGTTCACTGACACTTAAAAACAAGGACTTTATTGGAAGGAGATTGGGTGACTTTCATAACTGAATAAACAGTTAAATAACCAGGACTCAGTTAGAGAAAGAATGAGAAGAGTTCCAGAGAATTCCATAGTAGCAACTCAGGGAGAGTTCCTTTGGGCTGCAACATCAAATGGCCCACTTTTTACAATGTAATATCCTAGAGTTTGGCCTGGTTTGGGCTAAGTGCCTATGCCTGGGTTTAGCAGAGGTAAGGTCCAGGGATTGCCAGTTCCAAGATAATTACATGAGAGGTGGGAAGGGATATTGGGCACTTTGGGCACCAAGTGATTGCCTCAAAGCAGGTTGTTACCTCCTTTGCTGCCAGCTAAATTCCCATTAAAGAAAAAAGAAAAAAAAAAAAAGCTTTCACAAAGGAAGCTGAGTGTTAAAGAATTGGTGCTTTTGAACCGTGGCGTTGGAGAAGACTCTTGAGAGTCCCTGGGACTGCAAGGAGATCAAACCAGTTAATCCTAAAGGAAATCAGTCCTGAATATTCATTGGAAGAACTGATGCTGAAGCTGAAACTCCAATACTTTGGCTACCTGATGTGAAGAACTGACTCACTGGAAAAGATCTTGATAATGGGAAAGATTGAAGGTAGGATGAGAAGGGGACGAGAGAGGATGAGATGGTTGGATGGCATCATCGGCTCGATGGACATGAGTTTGAGCAAGCTCCAGGAGTTGGTGATGGATAGGGAAGCCTGGTATGCTGCAATCCATGGGGTTCTCAAAGAGTCAGAAATGACTGAGCGACTGATCCAAACTGAACTGAAACTCCAACTTAGTGTTTATTGGCTGCTTCATTCTCAAGTAACTGCAGGGGATCTTTGAGTCTACATCTTAGGTGTAAATCTCTTATATAAATTCAAAGACTTTGTGTCCCTGGGCTTCTGGCTGAGCTAGTGACCGGAGCCCTGAGGAATCTAGTATTCCTCAGAAGATATTTATGCTGAGTCTGTATTCTGGGAAAGTGATACTTACATTACTATTTCCCAATCAATTATACAAGATCTACTTTTAAAAATCATTGTAGCCATTTATCTTTTTATTTTCAAATGAATCATTTTTTTTTTTAATTAAACTCGTGCTTTTTAAATGGTGGATTAAAAATGGCAGCATAAATGGTTGTGAGAACAATGACAACTTTAGGAAAGGAGCTTTGATATTGACAAAGCTGACAGTCTTATTTTTAATACACCTTTAAAAACACTTTTAGGAATACTAAGCATTTATTGAAAAAATTTAAGACTATTGGAAAAAATAAATAAGAAAAAAAATCATCCATTGTAAGAGAAAGTGTTAACAAGTGGATGCACTTCCTTTAAATCTTCTTTGCATATTTATGTGCACTTTTCAAAAGTGGGTTCATATTGTACACAGTTTGTATTTTTCCTTTTTTACCTAACATTAGACAATGACCATTTTTCTAGGTCATTAATCTTCAACAGCATTTCCTTTCAGATGCTTACTTAGAATTCTATGTTATGGATAAACGTTCATTCTTCAACTGAAGAACATTTGGTAAGGTTGTAAGTTTTATTATAAATACTGCTACAATGAGAATTTCCAATACATGAAACTTGGTATGTATGTCTGATTATTTTGATAGATTATCTTCCTAGGAGTGCAATTACTAGGTCAGGGAGTCAAGACATTTTAACCAGAAAATTTTACTGACTTACTCTTAACAGCAATGAACCTTTGAAGCATAGTACCAGTTTACTTCTCTTCACAAAATTCATCGTTAGGAGTTTGGAAAATGCAGAAATGTATAAGAAAATTAAAAATCTCTCGTAATCTCATCAGACAGAGGTAACTGTGGTTTACATTTCAATTCTAAATGTTTCCAGGATTTCTTCTCTATATCTATGGATATACACACTACATGTGTGAAAGTTTATGCATAAGCTGGAGTTTGCTGTATTTATGACTCTATGTCCAGCTTTTTTCTTTTTTCCTGTTTAAGAATAATCTTTAGGAAACTTTTTCTTAATAGTCTGCAATATTCGCCCCTAGGGATCTTATGTGTTAAATATTTAGGTTGGTTAGTTCTGATTTTTATTATAAATAATGCTCTGATGAGCATTCATACATAAATCTTAGTATACAACTCTGATGAGATCCTTGGCATTAATTTCTAGATGTAGAACTATTTGAGCAAAGAGCATAAGTATTATAGAGATTTTTGATACATGCTGCCAAATTACCTTTTAGAAAGGTTTTTAGCAATTTATAATTCCACTAGCAGTTTACGAGAGCATCCATTTCACTCTAACTTCCGCAATGTTGAGTATTAATAATATTTTCCCATCTTACTATTGAATATTCAAAAGTGGTACTCTGTTTCTTTAATTTACATGTCTTTGATAACCAGTGATTTTGATTTTTTTATATTAACTGTCCATACATATTTTGCTTTTGTGGTTTTCCAGTTTAGCATCTTTGCAATTTTTTAGACTGAGAGACTTATCTTTTGTTTTTCTTTTAAAAAATCTTTTAATTGAAATATAATTGATTTATAATATTGTGTTAGTTTCAGGTGTCCAGCACATTGATTCAGTTATACACACACACACACACACACACACACACATAGGGTTGGCCAAAAAGTTCATTTGGGTTTTCACGTAAGATATTACAGAAAAACTCAAAGCAACTTTTTGGCCAACTAGGTATATTCTTTTCAGATTATTTTTCCCTTACAGGTTATTACAAAATATTGAATATAGTTCCCTATGCTATACGGTAGGTCCTTGTTGGTGGTCTACTTTATATATAAAATCTCTTTCTAGTTGGTTTATAGGAACTATATAATAAAAACACTTTATCCTAGGAAGAAGAGAAAGCAGCTGTGCTTGCAGTCATTCCTGCTCTAGCAGCAGCAATACCTGGGAACCTTGTCAGAAATGGGAGTTCTCAGGCCCCAGCCCAGCCTTCTGCAAGCTGTGTCTCACCAAGCCTCACAGTGACTCTGAGGCATGCTGAAATGTGAGTGCCACCAAGTTAGAATTGAGATGCCTTTTAAATACAAGATGTAATAACTCTCTCCTCTGAATGTCTTTAACATCTGATTTGCATAGAATGAACAATATGAAGACTGCTGATATGTGACTGCTCTTGAGGGACAAAGGTGGCAGGTTCATGTGCTCCAAATTTTACAGATTCAATAGTCCTTATCAGACATGATATTTAAAATATCTAAGACCTGAATCCTCATCTATCAGAAAGAGTACCTTCAATGCATTCCTTCATGATCCCTTGTCACTCAGGTTTTTAACAGTTCAGTTGCTAGAGGAAAAGCTGGGAAAATAAAGGTCCTCCCTGAAGAGGAGTTGGGTGGCTGGGATGGGGGTGGGCACTTGCGGGGCTTTGGACAGCATTTATCTACCAACTTGCCTGGAAGTATACTATATTTTAATAATATATACATCTGTGTGTGTGTGCTAAGTCACTTTAGTTGTGCCAGACTCTTTGCGACCCTATGGACTCTAGCCCTCCAGGCTCCTCTGTCCATGGGAGAGGCAAGAATACTGGAGTGGATTGCCACGCCCTCCTCCAGGAGATCTTCCCAACCCAGGGATTGAACTCACGTCTCCTGCATCTCCTGCACTGGCGTCTCCTGCATCTCCTGCATCTCCTGCACTGGCGTCTCCTGCATCTCCTGCACTGGCGTCTCCTGCATCTCCTGCACTGGCGGGTTGGTTCTTTACCACTAGTGCCACCTGGGAAGCCCCCATATAAAGCTGTACCCATGCCTAAATGACCTGGACATCTGCTCTGTTACTAGGTTCTATTCTGTGCCAGTGTTCTTGGTGTAATTATATTGCCCTTCTTATATGACTGCAGACTCCAAGAGGTTAGAAATTGTGCCCTCTGAATCTTTTTACAACCTGTGGAGGTAAATATTACTCATTTCACATAATAAGCACTCAAAAAAGGGTTTGTTGAATGAATATTGATTTTCAATTATGGCTCATTTTGAGGAGGAAGAGATGAGATTTTGAGATGATGCTGCTTAAAGTGAATACCCACAAAGGGAGGAAGGAATGAAGTCCATAAGGATTTCACATTGAAACTCACCTAATTTATTTATTTTTCTGGATCTATATACACATGATAGAACTTTCTGGTGTGACACTTAACTGCTGCCTGTAAAGAAACATCCTCTGAGAATAGGGCTCTACAGGAGTTTTAGTGCTTCTTTCATCAATAGAATAGTTTTCCTCAAGTCCCCACCTCTGCCTCCCTCATCTCTGCAGGCTTGTCCACCGAAAGTGAATCAAATGCTGGGCCGTTTGTGTTTGTGTCTGTCCTTTTAATCCCACTGACTAGACCGAGTGTCCCTATGTTCTGAACCCCAATGGAACACAATGGTGTCTTTGAGCAAACATTGGGAACACTGCTAGTGACAAGGACATTTGTGATTTCAAATCTTTTTTAAAAAAATAGATATATATATAAATATTTATATACACTTTTTTAAAAAACATATTTTTGTATAGGAGAATCAATAGTGAAAATGTTTGACACTAAGACACATAACCAGAGAAAAACTTTTACAAACGTTATTGAATCTTCCTAACACATTCTCATAAGCAAAGATCTAAATCAGTACTGTTTTCCCAAATTCAGCAAGCAAGAGTTACTGCACAAGACATCATGTTGTTATGACAACTGATGATCTAGAATAAGTAAAACCTGTAGGGATGAAGCACACCATTCAGCATAAAGCACTTTATTCTGTTCAAAAGAAAAGTTATTTTTTCCTCTGCAAATGAGACAATATGATGGGGAAATTAAATTAAATGGTGATGTTATTCCCTGAGGGCAAAACAATTCCATTCAATAAATTAATTTTACATCAGTAACTCTTTCTTTTCTTGAAACTGACAGTAATAACCTGACAGCTTAAAGCTCTAATAAACTTCACAATCAGAATGACTCCTCTACTCCTACAAAAGGGAAGTCGGGAGTATCACAGGTATGATAATCATTCTCTGTTCATCACAAAGAAGAGAAAATCCTCCAAATTCAATTTAACTAACTGCATTTACTTGATGAAACAGGGTACTTAAAATAGTTTTTGACAGCATATGGGTTGAGCATCCTAACATTCCCATTCTTTGGGAAGGTCTCTAAACCTCACTGACATATTATATTACGCTATTCTAAATAAATAATACTTGAAACCTGGAAACCTATCAGAGAAAGAATTATATCATCCTTATGAAAACAAGAGGAAAGAAGGAGAGCGGGGAGAAAAATGTGATGGGGTGTGTGGCTTAGATAAAAGCAGTCAGTGCCAATGTTACAATCTAGTGACGTAGGGACTTGTCAGGGTTTCTAAATTTTGAGCAATTAAGCCCATCTAGAAGCTACTATTTTTACTGAGCACCAGCAAGGAGGAACTCAAAACCGTGCCTTCATTTCCCCATCTCAATCTCTGCTACCCACAAATGAGCCAACAAGAACAAATACTAACCCCGAGGCATAGAAGAAGTCATCTCTTTTACTATTCTTCTCATAAAAACTTTATGTTTCTCTGAAAGTATTTTACAACCATGACAGAAAACATTATCACTAATTCCGGTAGACTCGCACTGGCCGAAACCTGGGAATTCAGCCAGAACTGAAGAACAAGTCCCCTTTGCATCCTCTCCAGGGTATGACTTCATCACTAACACTTTGTCTCTCGACACCAACTCTTGGGTAACACACCGTGTGCAATTTGCCAAATATCCCTGCGCTTATCATTTTTCATTTTCAGATGGTACTGATGAATGATTTGTGAATGTTTAAAAAAAAACCATTAAGTTGAATAATAAAGAGTTGCTCAGTTTCTTTGTCTCATTGAATAGTTCCAATTAGAGGCTGAAGGAGCCCTGCTGGTTTTTCATCATTCAGGTTTATGACATAGTGCATAGCCCAGAGGTCCTGGGGTCCTAAAGACTCAAAGAGAGATGTCACCTGTACATCCAAATAGATTACAGAGGTTTGCTAATCTGCAAAGAAACGTGGGTCTCTCTAAAGCAGGAGGCATGTGCTGCCTGTTTTGTAGAAAGTACAATTTAATTGCCATGGTTTTGCAATTATTCACAAATCATGTTGAACAGTGAACAATTAAACCCCAATCTTAGCTCGGCGGTCTTTACTCCAGCTAGTGAGTTATATATTTAAATGTTTAAGACAGTTAGCTAAGCACATTTTTCAGCTCAAGTTAGCAGACGACTCTAGGAATTGTCATCTTTGCCATCAATCAGTCTAGCCTAAAAACCCATGTTTTTTGAATGGAGTATTCAGGTGTCACATAAAAAGAGGGGAAAACTTCTGCCTGAAAGAGTCCCAACCCCTCCTTCTAAAGAGAAGAGTCCTATGTGCCAATTCCTTTGTGAATGGTTCCCTGGGAAAGAAAGGAGGCATTGATTTTGGTTTTACTACTGAAATCTCTAGTGCTACCAGAGATCAAACAAAATACTCTCAACCTTATCTTTTCTTTGGAAGTGATATCTTATTCTGTTGCCTAAAAGTGCAAGGCCAGAAAGGTACTATATTTTTGGCTGAACTCAAATGACCGATACCTACTATAATCTTAAATTCAAAATGGTTTAGCTCTTGTCTTTCACTTGGTGAGTAATAGGATGAAAACAGGCCTGGAAAGGACACACAAGTGATTTTGACTGGCACCTGAAGGCAATTTTAGTCCTAAATAACTGCTCTCAAAGGGCTTGTTTAATGGCTCTATTATATGTGTGATTCTGTAACAATAAAGTTGGCATAATAGCAGTACCTCCACCAGTTGCTTTACATTTCATTTAAAGTCAACACTAGGAAATGACTCCCGTTACTTAGAATGAATGATATAGAGAAAATGACTGTATCATTTAGTTAAAAAACAACAAAAAGATCTTCAGCAAGACCCTCCAAAATGTTTGCTGTGGATCCCTAGTCATATGGAAATCCAATTCAAATTCATTCACCTGTGAAGTTCCTGACAGTATAGAACCAGTTATATATCATTTGTTCATTTTTTTTCATTTATTTACCAGGAAGAATATTTTTTTAATCAAATATCTAATATGGGCTACACATGACTCTATGACTTTAGTGACAAAGAGGAGAGTAAAATAAACAAAAGCCTATGTTTCTCTGAAAGCTTATATTCACAAGAGTAGAGAAGCCCTTTCTTCAAAGGGCTAGAAAAATAAGCATTTTTGGCTTTGGGGGCCATCGGAAAGCATCCATAGACAATACATAAATAAATGGGTATAGCTATCTTCCAATACTTTTCTTAGAAAGAGGTGGGGAGCTGGATTTGGCCCCAGAATGGTAGTTTGCTGACCCCTCCCATCCAATGGTAGAGTCAGACAGAGTAAGAAAATGATAAATAAGTGAAATCTTCATTAAGAAAAAAACCAAAGGAGAAAACAATATGGAAGTGTTGAGTGTGCATGTGTGTGTGTGCATGTTTGCTATATATTTTGCAATTTTAGATAAGGTGGCCAGGGAAGTTTGATTGAAGACCTCAATGAAGTGCATGAAACTGGAGTAATAGTAGTCTTCCAGGCAGAGAGAACTGCAAGCACAAAGGCCTTGAAGAACCCGCCATCACGTGCTCCAGCCAATGGTGTCCAGTGATCATGGGGGACAGGCAACAGGAGAAGATGAGGTCAGAGAAGGCATGAAGAGAGGGGCAGCAAATATGGGCAGTGGAGCCAGATAGGTAACTGCAAAGACTTTGGGTTTTTAATCTGAATGAGATGAAAGCATAGGAAAGATTTTAGGGCAGTAAGATCACCTTGGTTCCTGCCCTGATAGACAGACTGCAGGGCGGCAAAGGTGGCAACAAGGAGACCAAGTAGGAGGTTAGAACTGTAATCCGGGCAGGAGCTAATCTTCACCTAGACTGAGGTGATAGCAGAGGAGCTGACAACATGGCGGTGAGCATCTAGGCTATGTTCTTAAAGTAAAGCCAGGATTTCCAGAGCATTTGTAGAGTTTTAAGAGGGAAAAAAAATGAGTTAAGAGTGACTCCAAGGTTTTAACTTGAGCAGCTGGAAGGATGGAATTGCCATTTATTGAAATGAGTACTCCAGCAGGAAGAGCAGAGTCTATCAGGACCATGGTTTTGGAGGTAATAAGTTTCAGACTTTTTACATTGAAGTGGAGATGTCAAATAGGCCATTAGATATATGAGTCTGGAGTTGAGAGGAAAGTTCTATGGTGGAGTTATAAATTTGCAAATTGTCAGCATATAGATGGTATTTAAAGCCATGAGATTGGATGAGATCACTGAGAACATGAATGCAAAGGAAAATATCTGAAGACTGAGCCTCAGGCCAGTCCAGTGTTGGGAAGTCAGGGAGATTAGGAATAATTAGGAAGGAAGACAGAGTCCTTTACATTTAGGCATTTTAAATATCAGTTGGCATCTTTGAATATATGTTTTAAAATGGAAAATTTAATTGAAAGCCAAAAATAATGACAAATATTTTGTGCAAACTTAAAGAAAAAATTTAAAATAACAGTATTTTGTTTTTCATGGGGATTTTGTTATGTATATTTCTTGGCCTGAAGGCTGCCAGATAGAAGAAACAATGGTGAGATCTATGTAAGTGGACCTGGGCATTTACCATCTTTCAGCCCATTGCCTGTACTTACTGAACTTTCATATCATTTTCTGCCCCCTGATTAATTTTATGGTGGTGCTTGACCAAATTACTTATTCTAATTTGAGAATTGCTATATTTGTGAAAGTACAGCTAGGCCTATGACTCTTCCATTTCATATTCAGAATTTTGTATTTTATATTCCCAATAAGTTTTTGCAAATGTCACTCCCCCACTGACTGAACAGTGCTACAGTTACCTGTTGAAAACACATCAATTGTTTGATGTCAAACAACTGGACATATATGTTCTTGTAGACAGTGGCAGTGACAAGGAGGCACATGACATATTCTAATACTGGTTCTGCTATCAATGTAATCTTGGCAAATCAGTCTCTTTGGGTACAATTTTCTTATCTACAAACTGCATGTAAGCTAACATCCTTTCATAACCTTTTGGACCTTTTATCCTGTTGTGTTGATATATTGCTTTGGCTTGGGTTAAATTTTCCAAATGCTACATGCTGCAATAGTGGATGGTAGTGTATGTTACATATTTTTTTAGCTGCATTGTGAATTCAGAATTTTTCCAAAATATTTCACATACATATTATATATTACACTGTATTTAAGGGGTACATGTGTCCATTTGAACAGATGCATTATCTTCTAGAATTTATATTTTCTTTACACAGCGACGAAAGAAAACAAGGAAGATTTCAAATAAAGGTGAAGAAGTAGATGGAAATGACGGTCACTTAATAAGAGCTGCATTGACTGCTTCCATCTTCCTTTTTTCTCCATGCTCTTTTTGTGTGATGCCAGATTGTCTCCTAGCTGGAGGTGACAGACAGCCCCAGTCCAGATTGCATCTACAGACAACCCATCTGGGAATTGTCTCTGCGAGTTTCAAAGATGTTCCCTGTGGCAAAAACCACTTTATAAGTCTCTTTTCAGACTTGAGTTTCTGTTTAAACATGTTTGAGCAGTTATGGTCTGCTGTGTGATGATTGGGGTGGGCAGTTCTGCAGGGTGGGGTGGACACTTCCTGCCGACATTGCTCACGAGCTGTGTCCAGAGTGGACGTGCCCTGGGGATGGAAGCAGGCTTGGGCTGACTGCCCTTTACTGCCACTTTGTGTGTGACATTCCTGTGGTCCTATTCTATCCTCACATTTTTTTTTTTCAGATTCCCTATTTAAGTATATGCAAGACAAGGGGAGTTGAGGTGGGGGCAATGGGTTTATCCACTTTAACTTCTTGATTCCTCTCATACACTTACCCCTGTGGGTACAGATCATTTACATAATGTCTTGTGAAACATTTAACATGTATGTAATATATTGCATTGTAAAGTTATGCTATGATGGGTAAGAGAGGTTTGGAGTGTTGGTTCTTTAAGTTGAGGAACCAGAATGAAAAAAATACAAATTTGTTTTGGCCAAATGAGATGAAAAGGAATTGCTAACTCGAACACATGAGGTGACAGTAAAATGCACCTGGGATCCTAGGTTGGGAGGAGGGAAGAGAAATACAGGAAAGCAACAAGGTGGGTAGAGAATCCAGCATTTCCATTTGAAGTAGAATGTTCAGATTAATACAATGGACTCAGTAAAGAACTATTTTGAAGCTTCCCTTGCCTCTCAGAGCATTTGTCTATCTATAAGCACTACAGTTTCTCCCCCTCTTTCTGATAGAAGATTGGGCCAAATCCCTTTCAGTTATAGCAGGATGGGATGGCACAGTTACATTTGTGAAGGCTAAGTTTCAAGATTATTGAATTGAGGACAGTAGAACCGCTAGTTATTCTTTATGAAAGTACGCCACAGAAATGAACTAGTAGCACACAGTGTCACTTTCAGTGTTAGCAGAATGACCACAGAAGGAAGAAAGAGCCATGGTCAGCATTCATGGTATTAGCAATATTCTCTTCTTGGGAAAAAAATATCATATGGAGACAAATGTAATCACAGAAGACCTGCCAAGTGAATGTAAATTTTAAAAATAGAATGATGTTTTATTATGTGAGTTTCTTTTTGAAGAATATTCCAGTTAGTTTTCTACAGGAGATATTGAGAAAGAAAACTCACAAAGAGTGATAAATATTCCTTGGGAGATTTTTTTTAAATAGTGAATTTTTGCAGACAAAGACAAAGGATCCAGACACGATGGGGTGGTATGTGTGTGTGCTAAGTTGCTTCAGTCATGTCCGACTCTTTGCCACTTTATGGACTGTAGCCCGCCAGGCTCCTCTGTCCATGGGATTTCCCAGGCAAGAATATTGGAGTGGGCTGCCATGCCCTCCTCCAGAGGAAATTTCCCACCTGGGGATGGAACTCCTGTCGCATTGGTCTCCTGCATTGGCAGGTGGGTTCTTTACCACTAGCACCACCTGAGAAGCACACAGTAGGGTGGTACTGGTGGGTTAATCCCAGCCAGCGAGAGATCTGGCTTTGAGGAGAGCAATAAAGTGATACTGTGATATGCTCAAAGTATGGAATTTGAAGGAAAAAATAGATCCGGTGTTGAGGGAACTCTGGATTGAACCCACTAGGGTAACACGATGATTAGTTTAATGCATCAACTTGACTGGTGTAATGGATGCCCAGATAGCTCCTAAAACATTATTTAGGGGTGTTTCTGTGAGGGTGGCTACTCAGTTTATTCTGTAGACTGAATAAAGAGACCTGTCCTCACCAGTGTGGGCAGGCATTACCCAGTCCCCTGGGAGGTCTGAATAGAATAAAATAGGCAAATGAGAGGAGACTTCTCGCTCTCTTCTTGATCTGAAATGTCTCTTTTCTCTTATCCTCTGACTTTAGAGCTCCTTGTTCTTGGGCCTTCAGACTCTGGGACTTACACCAGTGGTCTTCCAGTCTTCAGGCCTTTAAACTCAGAATGAATTATATCATCTGCTTTCCTGGTTCTCCAGTTGGCAAATGACAGGTTGTGGGACTTCTTGGCTTGCATAACTCTGTTCTTATAATAAATTCCTCTACTATCTATCTACCTGCTTATCTTCCTATCTATCTATCTACCTCCTATTGGTTCTGTATCTCTGGAGAACCCTGACAAATGCAGGTCATGTTACCAGAAGTGGATGCTTCAGCAACTTAGAATGCAAGCAAGCATTGGGAAGTATAGAAGATCCTACCTCATATGACACAAGAGTACGCATTTAAAAGGGTGGCTTCTAGACAAGGCAGGCTGTTGACTCTAGAATAGATACTCAGAGTAGAAATCACAGAAGAAGCATGACCCAGTGTCTTGATCTCCAAGCAGGAAGAATGTAAAAGAACTTCCAACTTTATTATAAGGCTAGAGAAACTTTGTATTGTAGGTTACTTGAGAGTAAGACAATTCAGCAAAGATCAAAACAAGCTCTGGCAGAAGCTCATGAAGGGCCAGGCTCAGCTAGCCAGCCTTAGAAAGCTTGAGAGTCATGTGTACCCTCCAGGAGTCACCCTGTTGTCACAATAAATTCTGATAGAAAGAAGAGAGAGCTAAGGTTAGCAAGAATCAGGAAGAAGTAGGATGGCATATCAGTTTAGAGTTCCTTCTTAATAAATAAGCCAGCAGTAACTCTATGGAGGCTAGTAATTGCTCACTGCTTTATATTAATAAATAGCTGGAATTGGGAATTTATATGGCTCTCTCTTAAGAGGATGAAGAGAGTTGTGGACATCTCCTGCCTCCTCCTCTCCTCTCTCCTCTGTTTTCCTCTCCTCTATGAATGGAGCTTCACCTCTCCTACTTACCAGTATAGAGAGGTGCTACATACTGGCAAATTGAAAGTGACTTGGAGGATTCCTCCCTAATGTCAGAACAGAAAATAGGATTGGTGGGGGTGGCTGGAAAACTGGTGTGGGGGTCAGAACTGATCAGAGAGAAACAAGAAGCAAATGGTTCAAATCCATAGCAGATCTCAAGCTCTGAACCTTCCAATCTGCACTGTAAAATTTCAATCAGGTCTTTCTCATGGAGACTGCGAGTTTCACAGATTTTTAAGGACAAAGCAAAATCTGCACAAGAGATTAGTGATCTCTCTCCTTACACATATGCCAAGTTGCTGTGTGTGGCACAGGTGTGGAGGCTGAATTTCTTCTTGGTTTACAGATCTATTCTGATCGAGGGAGAGATCTGGAAAACTGTGCCTTTAAAAAGAAGTCTAATTGACAGAAATCAAAAGTTTAAAG
This sequence comes from Bos taurus, assembly GCF_002263795.3. Taxonomy (NCBI): domain Eukaryota; kingdom Metazoa; phylum Chordata; class Mammalia; order Artiodactyla; family Bovidae; genus Bos; species Bos taurus. Next base: position 51,434,892 of record NC_037336.1, read on the forward strand.
GTATAGGCTAAGATAAGTTTGGTAAATTTGCTGGGTAGCCCTGGGCAGGGGCAGGAGGGGCAAGAGAACCTGAAAGATCCATCTAGATCAGGCCGCATGGAAAGAAACCATAGTTTTACAATTTCTGTTATGATATTTAGAAGGAACTCCAGCTGCCAACTGACCTTTGTCTTATGGTTAGTGACAAGGGAACAGATTGGAAAGGCCTGACTCGAGATGCAGTTAAAGAGAGGACCTCAAGACTCTTTGTGGCTGAGCTCTGGCAGTTCATCATAACCTTGAACACTGTGACATCTGGGTAAGGTGTTCTAAGTTGAGATCTTGTGCAAGATTTTGGAATAAGAGATCAACAAACCTGGGGAACTGTGGGAAGTGCTCTCCGAGCATATCAGTGTCCAATGATGTGTTATGATCACTGCCTCTGTAAGATGCTATCTTATAGCCAAATCTGTGGCTATTAAGAGCATACAGTTCACCATGAAAAACTGCTGAAAGGGCAGAGGATTTATGTCAATCTAGCATAATGATAAAATCAATGATTTAGTTCTGATTTAAAACCCATGATTTAAGTTATCATCAACCATGTAGGGTCAGAAGGAAACCTCATCCTCACTCTCACAGCAGAGACAGTTTGAGAGAAAGAGCAAACAGAAAGAGATGATAATGAGTGACTTGCCTTAAAGGTACAGACTCGGTGACGCTCTGGTCCTTAGCGGGGTGGGGTGAGATCTCCCACTGACATTCCAGGAGGCAAGTGCCTGCCCAGAGGACAATCTGGAAGCCCCAGTTATCATGTCTGTAGGCCCATGTCTGTCTAAGACAGGAATGTGTGTAATGTATTGTGCTACAAATGGTAAGTATGGATGAAGCAGGGAGAACTCCCTAAAGGATCAAGTCACTGATAACAGGGACTGTTCCAAAATTAGCAACGTCTATCCAAGAAGATATTGGCTGGTGTCTGTGGAGCACTGGCAGAATCCCAGCCCACTTAATGGAAAAGGATGACACTTCAGTTGGGAGGACTCAGATAATTTTCAGCTGGCAAGACAGATGTCTTCATCCCCTTAACCTCTCCATTCTCTCCTGTCTTTACCCTCAGCAGGGAGGGCATCTTTTAGCTTACCAACACAGCAAAAATTTCAGGGATGATTATTACGGATGATAGTGGTCCCGTAGTGGTTCCCCCTGAGTAATGAGAGAGCCAGTATGAAGTGGCTGGGTGAATGGACTTGATGGCCTTGACCACAACTGGGGAAAACAGCTTGAGAACTTTGGACACAGGGCATAATTGACTCAAACTCAGGCAGAGGGAGTAGAGTGAAGCTGGGATCCGGGAAAGTGGGAAAAGGTTGAGAAAATGAAGGAGGAAAAACAAAACAAGAGCATGTAAGATCAACTAGACTTTCAAAGATGACTTTTTTTAATAAGGAAAGAAAAAAGATCATTCAGGGATAACAAAAAAGCACTTCCCCCGCCTCTCATTGCAAACCATGTGTTAGCTAGATGAGGTTCTTTGCAGAACTAGAGTGTGCCTGCATGCTTTCAGTCATGGCTGGTGCAGTGCCAGAGTTCCCTGTCAATCACTCTTGTGAGCTTAGAGTCTCTCCACTTTTTTTCTTTGGAGTGAAAGGGTTCTGTGGTTCCAGTGAAATAACAGATGACATTGGTTACCTGGTTGAATAATGAGGATGAGGAGGGCAGTCTCCATTCTACACTTGGAGTCAGTTTGCACCTTGACATTCAGTGGTGGTAACCTTATATCATCCTGAGGATGAACCAGCCCCCCAGAATGGACATATATAGACAAATACATGTGCTTTTGATAAAGTAATTTCAATGCAATGAGACCGTTTGTAAAAACGTCCTGCTTCCTTGGACATTCCTAAAACTCTGCTTGGTTGGAGGTCAGGCATATTCTCAAGATCCATCTCTGGGGTTGCATAACTGCAGGAAATAGAAGCCAGACTCCTCTGACAAGGACATAACTCTTCCCACCCCAATGACTCCAGGTCAGGAGAAAAACACCTTACACTATTTTCATCACAATAGGGTTATAAAATGGTACTTCTGATTTTGTTATGCTAATTCTCTATTTAAACCATCAGATTATTTCTTGTCTTAAAACAGGGTAAATCTGGTATTATAAATGATAATAAACAAATAACAAGATGTAAAATATAGAGGTATAGCTCTCATCATCCGAGTCAATTCAGAACATCCCTGAATAAAAGATATTTCATTCATTTGTTTTTTTAACCAGTTGAAAACTACATTTTATTTTACTTTAAAGCTGAATGGTGGCAGGATGAGTGCTATTTCAATTAAAAAAAATTTTTCATTCAAATAATAAAATCCATCCAAAACAAAGTTTTTATCAAAGAATTGTTTTATATAAGTGTATATGATTACTAGTTCATGAATTATATATTCATGTATAATTTATAGCTATCATATTTCAGTTTTTTGTAGACCAGAACATATTACCCTATGATTTATTGTCAGCATATCACCTACAACTTTACAGATAGTTCCTATCAATTATAACTTCATGTACATATCACTGAAAATGAAGGATAACATTTAATGGGTTCACTTCAATCGACTCTTATTCACAGACTTTGATATGGATACCCCACTTCCCTGAAAAAATAATACTGTTCCTTTGTATACTACTTTACAGTTTTCAAAATGTAGTCAGACATATTATAATGTGTTCAAAATGAGTTATTTTGTAGTCTTCCTCATGTGAAATATTTCATAGTCAAATGTTGGAATTTAAAATACTGAAAGAGTATGAGGGGGTTCAAAAATATAGAGAATGGTGGGGTTTCCTTGGTGGCTCAGTGGTAAAGAATCTACCTGCCAATGTAGGAGATACAGGTTCGATCTCTGGTCCAGGAAGATCCCACATGCCTTGGAGCATTGAAGCCCAGGCACCACAACTATTGAGCCTGTGCTCTAGAGCCTGGGATCTGCAGCTACTGGGCCTACATGCCACAGCTTCTGAAGCAATTAGAAATTAGATGAAGCAGTTAGAAAACAAAACAATATATAAACTTCTAAATTGACTCTGTGTATGTGTGCATGTGTGTGTGTAGTGGGGGTTGGGGATGGGGAGAGATGCTATATAAATAATGATTTTATGACTAACAGCATTTTCAAGAAGATAAACATTAATGTGGGATAAAAAATTCAGAAAAATATATTCAGTAAAATATATTATATAAAATATTCAGGAAAAATATCAGAGAGCAAGTATTTAACTTGTTTTAGCAAAGGTTTAGATTGTGTGCATGTGTTTGTGTGTGTCTGAGTTTGTTTAGGGGAAGGCAGTTTTAATGAAGGAATGTTCTTGACCAGGAAGAAATGAATGCTCAGAGTGCAACAAGGTGGTCATTCATTCAAGAAAGCAGAGGACTGAAATCCACCAGCTCTGTGCCAGGCATAGAAGATACAAAGCATATATTTCCCTTTTTGTTATCACTTATTTACAAAAACAATAAATGTTCTCATGTTTTAAAATACAGATTTTAAGGTAACCAGACTTGAATCCCAAGGGGCTAGCAGAGCTTATCAAAGACCCCTACTTGACTTTTGTCTCTTAAGGACAACAAAGAAACAAACCTACAAACCCCAGAATCCAGTTCAAATTTACTTTTAAAATCTGCTTTAATTTTTCCAGAAAATTAAATTAATTATCTTTTTAGATCTTAGTGGATCCTTTTAGAAATAAAAGGCCCTGAGGACCCATAGACAAAAACCATTAGAAGCTTGCTATGAAATGATGCATTAACTTAGTAATCTGGCAGGCCCTCTCCACGTGTCCTTCTTCCTTCACCATACTTGAGGCACTTCCTGTTCTAGGCCTCCTCCCCGACCCTCTTCCCCTCTGGGCTCCTTGGGTACCTCTGCTTCTCAGGCATCTCTCAACTCTCCTATGGTTCAACAATGGTTTATGTATTTGACCTCCCCACTAGACTATGAACTTTTTAAATATTTCAGTAATTATGACTAACCCCACACTTAGCATCCAGTGGGTTTCATGAAACTTTGCTGCACACTGTTAGACAATTTAGAGTCCTGGTTAGAAACTCTACATTTTCCTAGAGCTATAAGCTGTAGGGAAACAACTTTTGCAGCTATACTTTTAGAAGAGACAAGTTTCACAAATTCCTTATACCTGAAGTAGTGAAAATAAGATTATAAAGGTATAAACTTAATTCTTTCCTTGAGTAAATATATCATACAGGTGGAAAGGGGTAAAGATGGTAGGTTGTATAAACAGAATGGAGTTTTTCCACTCTTGTAATATAAAGTAAACTGAACTGAACATTACTTGAAATTTTGTCTTTGCGAGGATGGGATAGGGGGACAGAGAGAAACAGAGAGAGACACTCACTACAGTCTGACATCTAAGTGAATCCTTTTGGAAACAAAGTACTAGGAGTGCTCCTGCTCACAGCAAGAAACAGATTCCAGGAGTAAAGATCAGGGCTTTGAATCCTGCTGTGAAGGCGACTGTCTCCAAATCAAAGGGTGCGGAAGGCGGTAGTTCTCTTCAGCCCTGGTACTGATCAAAGCCTTTATTTGCTTCTGCTCTTTCAAACCACAGATTAGTGTCCTAATCTTTGTATTCTTAATGTATCCAGTTCCAAACATAGAGAATTCTCTAACCCTGTCCATCCGCAGAATGCAGAGCCCTCTACACCTGTATTCCTTCAATGCAATAAGTTCTCAGTCATCTGGTTGTCAATGGTTTGCAATTTACACCAACTATACAATCACATGAATACTTACTTGAGATGCTCATTGGACAGAGGTCCCCAAAACATCTTTGTTGTTTAAGCAAAACTGGATGTGTTTAAACAATAGCACAATAAAAACAAATCCACAGAAAGTGGGTAAAACAGAAAGATCATCCCATTTCCCTGCCTGACCAACGTAGTCCTGGTGAAAAAGTCTGGGATGAGTCCTGCTTTAGCTGCTCTCTGACACTTTGCAGTAGTCTTTCAGGGCTCTCTTCCACTAGGGTTTAAACTCCTCTCCCATCCCACATAGTCCTCTGTGTTCTCTGAATCAGATACACCAAGTCCTCAGGCTATGTCTATCCTCCCTGAAGGCAGGCAGGTAACACTGGGGGAACAGCAAGGTGACTAGTGTGTCTGGAGCAGAGAGAGGAGAAAGTAGGAGAGGTCAGAGATAAGGGGCAGAGGCTGGTTGTGTATCACCGTGTATTCTAAAATATTTTGGCTTTTACTCTCAGAAAAATGGGGTGTATTAACAGAGTTGTGAGCAGAGGTGTGGCATGGTCCGGTTTATGTTGGAAAAGGACCCCTTGCGTTGCTATGTTGAGAGTAGTCTAGGGAGACAAGGACAGACCTGGGGTCGGTCCCTGGCAGCGAGTCAGGTAGCGATTGCAGTGGCTGGACTTGCAGTAGCAGTGACGTAGTGAGACATGGTGAGAGTCTGGACCTTTTTTGAATGCAGAACAAACAGAATCCCCCGGTGGGTTTGATTTGGGATGTGAGAGAAAGAGGCATCAAGAATATTAGGAAGATGGTTGCCACCAGCTGGGACAGGGAAGCCTGAGAGTATAGCAAATGTGAGACGTCAAGGGTTCCACCAGAAAACAGGTAAAAAAGAGGAAGACTCTCTGTTGCAACATGAGAAGCGTATGCATGGAATTCTGCTCTGCCTGCTGGCAATTAGAAGAGGTTGTGCAGTTTATAAGCATTAGGTGGGTCCCAATAAAAGGGGGATGAAAAAGAGAAGTATGCGATGGGGAGCTGGAAAGAAATGTTAGCATTCTCAGATCTCAGAGACAGAGGGCCTAAGCCAATGGCTCTCAGATTGGAGTATACAGTAGAGTTATGGGGAATATTAAAATCTGTGTTTATTAAAATACAGATTGCTGGAGGATCTCTGATTCAATAGAGCTGGTAATCCCAAGAGTGCACATTTCTAGATTTCAGGTGATACTGACACTCTTGGTCTGGAGACTACACTTTGGAAAACACTGGCTGAAGAGCAAGCAAGAGTGAGACAAGTACATCCTACAGTTCAGCTTTAGCAAGAAAAGAAGCAGTGTTGACCCAAGCTTTGCAATTCTTAATTATAGGATATCCTAACTCTTCACAGGGGTGATATCAAAAACATAGTTCTGGACAGGCAGTGCAATCTAGAGTCTGAAGTTTGGGGTTGACTGTTATTAATTGAGATATTAATAACAATTGTCCCCCTGTATCTATGGAGGATTGTTTCCAGGGCCCCCTGCAGATACCAAAATCTGAAGATGTTCAAGTTCCCTATAAACAATAGCTTAGTATTTCCAAAAATCTTAATCATATCCTCCCACATACTTTGAATCATCTCTAGATTACTTGTAACACCTAATACAGTATAAATGCTATGCAAATAGTTGCTGACACTCAGTTAATTCAAGTTTTGTGCCTTTTTTTTTTTTTTTTTTAACTTTCTGGAATTAAAAGAAATATTTTCCATCTGAGATTGATTGAATCCATAGATATGGAACCTGAGGATATGGAGGGCTGACTGTAGATGGAATTTAAAATCATGAAAAATTAGAAAAACATCCAAAATGCTTGATAATATAGCAACATAAAAGTGAAATAAAGACTGGAGACAAGACAGGATGATGTTTATATCAAATTTGATTGATACCTGTATTTAATAGCTCTTCTTTTGTTGCAGCGGATTTGTAGAGGCCAAAATCAGGTATTCCAAGAAATAGTCTCTTTATTTCTTTTTGTTCCCCTCTCCTAAAGGGAAGCATCTGAGCCTCTGCAATGTTCACTGTCACAGAAACACCGCAACACAGCTAGAGTGGCACATTATATTTTCCGTAGATGGTCATAGCATTATCTCTCATTCCAAGTGCTATTTTGAAGCTTGCTCTTTTTTTTAAATTTTTTTCACTTTACAATATTGTATTGGTTTTGCCATACATCAACGTGCATCCGCCATGGGTGTACATGTGTACCAAGTGCTATTTTGAAATGTGACCTCAACACACCTTCCATTGAAACATAAGGTCTTTGTTCTCATCCTTAATTCTAGGCAGGCTTATGACTTGCTCCTAAGCAATGAAAGGCAGTAGATGTGATGCTGCCTGACTTTCATGGCTAGGAGAGAAAAGGTGATGTAATTTCCATGCTATTTGGTGAACTCCTCTGCTAAAACCCTGAGCCTTCACATATGAAGTCCAAATCCCTTGAGGCTGCCATACTGTGAGGAAGTCCATATCAGACCTCATAGAAAGACCACAATGAGAACTTAGAGGCTACTGAGTTCTCCAGTATCTTAATAATTCAGTCATTAAGAGAAATGACTGGCCAGCACCCACCTTGAGCCCTGCATTCCTCCAATGCCAGCCTGATAACATGGCAACTGCATGAGAAACCCCAAGGTTTGTCCAGCCAAGTCTTTTCTGAATTCCTGACACACATAAAACTGTTAGAGATACTACAGTGTTATCAAACCACTGAGTTTGGGGATGGTTCATTCTAATTTGTTTAATTTTTCAAATCTGCTTTATAACCAAACCCCCCTTTTTTGGCAAAGAAGTGGGGCATAACAGTCATTAACAAGACTTGAAACTTGTATTCCATCAAACTAATTTTGGAAAACATCCTCTGGATTCATCAAGCAATTTTGGTAGTGATTTGGTTGCTCAAAGAGAACTTTCTTCAGGATAAAGGATTGTATTAGTCAACATGTCTATTTGCAACTTGTACAAATGTATAAATCAGGATTTCACTGTCATGATTGAATTTGGCTAGCAGGAATTAGCCCTCAAAGGCTCCTTATGCCTTGGATGTATGGTAACCATTCTATGGAATGAGGCAGAACTTCTAATGATATTGTCTAAATATAATAGACATATATCATTTATTTATTTATTTACTTTTCTTTCAGAGATAATTAGTTCTCCACTCTAAAAAAATGAGATATTTCATGCAGTATTAGAAGAGAATTTACTATTTTATACTTACCAGACTCTTAGTTAGGAATTTCAAAAATTTCAAGCACAGTCTCCATAACTGTCTTTGTTGGATTTTGGGTAAAATGCTGCTTGGAACCTAGGGAGCAAGAATTTGATAAGTGGGTACTCACTTTATTAAGTTCTGTATATATCTTGCTACCTTAAGGATGGTAGATCTTGGGAGTCTCTGAAAAAAATCTCTGTGATCCTGACAATTGACTCTCTTATAATCAGTTCAATTGCTAAGTTGCGTTCGGCTCTTTGAGAACCCATGGACTGCAGCATGTTAGGCCTCCCTGACCATCACCGACTCCCAGAGCTTTCTCAAACTCATGTTCATCAAGTCGGTGATGCCATCCAACCATTTCATCTTCTGTTGTCCGCTTCTCCTCCTGCCCTCAGTCTTTCCCAGCATCAAGGTCTTTTCAAATGAGTCGGTTCTTTGCATCAGGTAGCCAAAGTATGGGAGTTTCAGCTTCAGCATCAGTCCTTCCAATGAATATTCAGGACTGATTTCCTTTCGGATGGACTGCTTGGATCTCCTTACAGTCCAAGGGATTCTCAAGAGTCTTCTCCAACAACACAGTTCAAAAGAATCAATTCTTCGGCACTCAGCTTTCGTTATAGTCCAACTCTCACATCCATACATGGCTACTAGAAAAACCATAGCTTTGACTAGATGGGCCTTTGTTGGCAAAGTAGTGTCTCTGCTTTTTAATATATTGTCTAGGTTGGTCATAGCTTTTCTTCCAAGGAGCAAGCATCTTTTAATTTCATGGCTGCAGTCACCATCTGCAGTGATTTTATTTTCTGTAAGAAAATAAAGTCTCTCACTATTTCCATTGTTTCCCCATCTATTTGCCATGAAGTGATGGGACCAGATGCCATGATTTTAGTTTTCTGAATGTTGAGCTTTAAGCTAACTTTTTCATTCTCCTCTTTCACTTTCATCAAGAAGCTCCTTAGTTCTTTGCTTTCTGCCATAGGGTGGTGTCACCTGCATATCTGAGGTTATTGATATTTTTCCCAGCAATCTTGATTCCAGTTTGTGCTTCATCCAGCCCAGCATTTCACATGATGTACTCTGCATGTAAATTAAATAAGCAGGGTGACAATATACAGCCTTGACATATTCCTTTCCTGGTTTAGAACCAGTCTGTTGTTGCAGATTCAGTTCTAACTGTTTCTTCTTGACTGATTTCTCAGGAAGCAGGTCAGGTGGTTTGGTATTCCCATCTCTTGAAGAATTGTCCACAGTTTATTTTGATCCACACAGTTAAAGGCTTTGGCCTAGTCAATAAAGCAGAAGTGGATGTTTCTCTGGAACTTTCTTGCTTTTTCAATGATCCAATGGATGTTGGCAATTTGATCTCTGGTTCCTCTGCCTTTTCTAATCCAGCTTGAACATCTGGAAGTTCACAGTTCATGTACTGTTGAAGCCTGGCTTAGAGTATTTTGAACATTACTTTGCTAGCATGTAAGATAAGTGCAATTGTGTGGTAGTTTGAACATTCTTTGGCATTGCCTTCCTTTGGGATTGGAATGAAAATTGACCTTTTCCAGTCCTGTGGCCACTGCTGAGTTTTCCAAATTTGCTGGCATATTGATTACAGTGCTTTCACAGCATCATCTTTCAGGATTTGAAAAAGCTCAACTGGAATTTCATCACCTCCACTAGCTTTGTTCTTAGTGATGCTTCCTAAGGCCCACTTGACTTTGCATTCCAGAATGTCTGGCTCCAGTCCAGTGATCACAGCATTGTGGTTATCTGGGTCGTGGAGATCTTTTTTGTGTAGTTCTTCTGTGTATTCTTGCCACTTTTTATTAATATCTTCTGCTTCTCTTAGGTCCATGTCATTTCTCTCCTTTATTGTGCCCATCTTTGCATGAAATGTTCCCTTGGTATCTCTAATTTTCTTGAAGAGATCTCTAGCCTTTCCCATTCTATTGTTTTCCTCTATTTCTTTGCATTTATCACTGAGGCAGGCTTTCTTATCTCCCCTTGCTATTCTTTGGAACTCTGCATTCAAATACTTGTATCTTTCCTTGTCTCCTTTGCCTTTTGCTTCTCTTCTTTTCTCAGCTTTGTAAGGCCTCTTCAGACAACCATTTTGCCTTTTTGCATTTCTTTTTCTTAGGGATGGTCTTGATCCCTGCCTCCTGTACAATGTCATGAACCTCTGTCCATAGTTCTTCAGGCACTCTGTCTATCAGAGCTAATCCTTTGACTCTATTGGTCACTTCCACTCTATAATTGTAAGGTATGACTTCGGTCATACCTGAATGATCTAGTGGTTTTCCCTACTTTCTTTAATTTAAATCTGAATTTGGCAATAAGGTGTCTCATAATGGACCCCATTAAAGAAACAAAGCATACTCTTTCTGGAGAGAACCTCAAAGACAATTCTATGTAAGTAAACCCTCTGTTTGAATAAAAGGCTACTGAAAAAGATAGAGAGGAAGAAGCTGTTTCTCTTCATTACAGAGTCATTCATCCATACACATTTTTTTAAACATCTATAAAGTAATTATTACCATATTTCTATTTCTAGTCCAGACATCATATGAGGACTATTAATGATATATAAAATTATCTATACATCATCTCAATTTGAATCTCTCAGTGTGCATGCTAAATTTCTTCAACCATGTCCAGCTATTTATGGCTCTATGGACTGTACTTGACAGGCTCCTCTGTCTACGGGATTCTCTAGAATACTGGAGTGGCTTGCCATGTCTCCTCCAGGGCAATCTTCCCAACCCAGGGCTCAAACCTGTGTCTCTTGGGTCTCCTGCATTGGCAGGTGGGTTGTTTACCATTAGTGCCAACTGGGAAGCAAATCTCTCAGAGGTATTTCAAAACCAGCATATTCAAAACTTAAAACATGAGGGAATACCTACAACATAACCGTCTTCCAATGTTTCACATCTCAGTGAATAGTACTGTCAGCCATATAAATTGGCAATCTTTTCCCTCATTCATATTTCTTCCAACACTATGTTTGATCTACATGACATTGTTTAATTCTGTTCTTTCTGCTGCCACCACGGAGTAGAAATTACCATGAACTCTTACTCAAATTACTCTAATTTTCAGGACTCTGTATTTCAGGAAACAGAAACCAACTCTGGGTGAACTACTTAGAAAATTAATGTAACCCTAATATAGAGTAGGTAACTGATAACTGAATGCTGGGGAAGTGGTTTTAGCATATCAACAGAACCCATGGAACATAAGACTACAGAAATCAAAGCCAGGGTCTTTTCCTTTAAAGGCACACATCTATTTGGGAATATTTGATTGGCTTGTTTTAGAAAAGGCAGAGGAACCAGAGATCAAATTTCCAACACACACTGGATCACTGAAAAAGCAAGAGAGTTCCAGAAAAACTTCTATTTCTGCTTTATTGACTATGCCAAAGCCTTTGACTGTGTAGATCACAATGAACTGTGGAAAATTCTGAAAGAGAGGGGAATACCAGACCACCTGACCTGCCTCTTGAGAACCTGTATGCAGGTCAGGAAGCAACAGTTAGAACTGGACATGGAACAACAGACTGGATTCAAATAAGAAAAGGAGTATGTCAAGGCTGTACATTGTCACCCTGCTTATTTAACTTTTATGCAGAGTACATCATGAGAAACTGGGCTGGAAGAAGCACAAGCTGGAATCAAGATTGCTGGGAGAAACATCAATAACCTCAGATATGCAGATGACACCACCCTTATGGCAGAAAGTGAAGAAGAACTAAAGAGCCCCTTGATGAAAGTGAAAGAGGAGAGTGAAAAAGTTGGCTTAAAGCTCAACATTCAGAAAAGGAAGATCATGGCATCCAGTTCCATCACTTCATGGCAAATAGATGGGGAAACAGTGGAAACAGTGGCTGACTTTATTTTTTTGGCTCCAAGATCACTGCAGATGGTGATTGTAGACATAAAATTAAAAGACACTTACTCCTTGGAAGGAAAGTTATGACCAACCTAGAAAGCATATTAAAAACCAGAGACATTACTTTGTCAACAAAGGTCCATCTAGTCAAGGCTATGGTTTTTCCAGTGGTCATGTATGGATGTGAGAGTTAGACTGTAATGAAAGCTGAGTGCAGAAGAATTGATGCTTTTGAACTGTGGTGTTGGAGAAGACTCTTGAGAGTCCCTTGGACTGCAAGGAGATCCAACCAATCCATCCGAAAGGAAATCAGTCCCGAATATTCATTGGAAGGACTGATGTTGAAGCTGAAACTCCAATACTTTGGCCCCCTGATACGAAGAGCTGACTCATTTGAAAAGACCCCCTGATACTGGGAAAGGTTGAAGGCGGGAGGAGAAGGAGACAACAGAGGATGAGATGGTTGGATGGCATCACCGACTCAATGGACATGAGTTTGGATAAACTCCAGGGGTTGGTGATGGACAGGGAGCCCTGGCGTGCTGCAGTTTATGGGGTCACAAAGAGTCAGACACAACTGAGTGACTTAACTGAACTGAAGACTAGGAAATATGTCCATATCCCAGGTATCTGAGGAGGGACATATCTGATTCATTTGATTTTAGAGTCAAATAATGAGATTTTCCTCCAAATTGGAAAATAGACTTTGATGGGATGACAAAAGTCACATTATTTTCATAATTGTCAACTTCCTCTCTATAGTAGATTAAAGATGGCTTGAAATTATTTTTACATTTCATCGTAGGGGTTGGGTGGATGGGAAATGTGTTCTAAATCTCCTCCCAGTGAATCTGGACTGTATTTTCTAACTGCTTTAATTCATGCTGTGCCAATTTTCAGACTGAGGCCTTAAAAAAGTAGCATAGCAGTTTTGACTCCTTGTTTTTGTATTCATTCTTGGAACACTGAGAATACCATGCTACTAGAAAACCAATCCATGTTCAGAGGCACTGCAGGATAAGATGCTTGGAGGGACAGAGTGGGGAGGGAAGGAAGAGAGAGGAAAGGAAGAAAGAAAGAACCCAGGCAGCAGACATTTGATTTTGGAGGCAGATCTTCCAGCCCCAGATGCCTAAATGGACACAACTGGCACTGCATGAATCAGAGAACTACTCAGCTAAACCATCCCCAAACTCCTGACCCACATACTATGCAAAAAATAAGACAATTTCTTTAAATCACTAAGTTTTGGAAGTAGTTTGTTAGGGAGCAATAGATAACCAGGTCAACCTCCTTGCATTCATCCTTGTGTTTCTTCTCTTTTCTATACTGCAGCCAGAGTTGTTGTTTTTTTTTTAATGTATTTTTATCATTATTAATACCCTGCTGAACATTTTTCAAAACCCTTTTCAACACTCTTAGGATCAAAATTAATTCTTCAGGGTTATCTTTAAGATATTGAATGATGTATCCCAGCCATGTCTCATCTATTTCCATTGTCTGTCTCACTCTCTGAACTACAATCCCATTGGCTATTTTAAGTTCCTCCAAAATGCTGCACATCTTTTTGTCCTATGGTCTTCACATTTGCTCTCCCCTCTCCTAGGAGCCCTCCTTCTATACAACTGAGACTTTCCCTAGCTAACTGGTACTCATTCTTAAGAGCTGACTTCAAACATCAATTTCTCAGGAAAACTTCCTTCTTTACCCAGATCTCTCATAGCTCATATACCTCTCTAACAAAGCAGTCTTTGTATTGTGATTAAATAATCCACTGCAACAGAGTTTTTACTATGTCTTTCCTGCTAGAAATACAAGTTTTATAAGATCTGTACATACTGTTTTCATTTTATCCACAGTGCTTTGAACCATTCTCTGAACATAGTAGATGCACAATAAATGCTTATTGAAAAATGAATACATGAACACTGACCTAATATAGATGAATCAATGCTTCTCAAACTTCAAATGTGCAGTTGAATCACCTGGGGATCTTGTTAAAATGCAGATTCTGATTCAGTCAGTCTGGGGTAGGGCTTGAGAATTGAGTCTCTATTTCTAATGAGCTCCTAGGTGATGCCATTGCTGTTGGTTCTGTGGATCACTCTGAGTAGCAAGGCTACAGAAAAATTATAATTAAGTCCTGTGGGTAACATGGAGCAACCAGTTGGGATTAGTTAATATTTTAAACCTGTGCTATCATTTTAATTTGATTCAATTAATTTCAACAAACAATTATTGAGTCATCTCTTTCCCACGATAGATTAAACATGAATAAGATATGGTTAGTGCCCTCAAAAAACTCACTGTATAATGGGCAGACGTAAAACATAAACAAACCAATGTGAAAAATGTACTATAGTAAAAGTAGACTGAAAATACAGATTTGATCACAAAATAGGCAGTTGCCAACTCAATTTGGGGAGCTCAGAAAATTTGAAATACTTTGGTGGTCTAGCATGAATACCAAGCACTGTTTTGTTTTTATTTTGTCCTTTGTTTTGCCTTCTTATTCTATATCTGTCCACCTGAACTGAGTTATTGGAGAATTAGTGACAATAATTGGCTCAACTTTCATATTCCACTTTCAGAAGGAGCTTTGTAACTCTTTAGTCTTCATATGTACTATGGAAAATATGTCTTTTGTTTGTTTGTTTCTGATGTTTGTTTGTCTCTTTCATTTTCAAGTTATTGTATAGTCTGTCATTTCTATCTTCAACTCGGTCAAACTTTTCTAGCCTTTACAGTTAGACTTGAATTAGAAAACAAAATGTGCTAGAAGAACAATACCAGAATGATGTGAAATGCTGCTTAGAGTCAGTATTACTTAGGGTTCTCCAAAGAAACAGAGCCAATATGATATATGTAGATATACATAAGAGGAGATTTATTATAGAAATTGTTTCACAAGATTATGGAAGTCAAGAAGTCCCACGACCTGCTGTGTGCAAGGTAGAGGCCAAGGAAATCTAATGGTGTAATTTGGTCTGAGTCCAGAGGGCTGAGAACCAAGGAAATTGATGCTGTAATTCTGGTCTAAGGCTGAAAACTCAAGCACCAGGAGCTCAGGTGTCCAAGGGCAAGAGAAGATCGGTGTCCCAGCTCAAGCTAAGAAAGCAAAGTCACCCTTTCCCACCTTTTGTTCTCTTTGTTCTGCCACTCAACAGATTGAATAATGCCTGCAGACATTGGTGAGGGTGACCTTCTACTCAGTTTATGAATTCAAATGCTGATATCTTTTGGAAACACCCTCACAGATATACCCAGAAATAATGTTTGCCAGCTATCTGGGCATCCCTTAGTCCAGTCAAGTGAACATATAGAAGTAAGCATCATAAAGTTCTTCACCAGTAGTTTGCTCTTTGAAGGAGAAATAATTCTTTTTTCTTGCTTAAATGATTAAGCAATAAGATGGGCTCTTCTTTTATTTATTTATTTTTAATTTTATTGGAGGCAGGTCTTTCCTCACTCACAGGTTAGGACATAGAACCTCATCTGTGTCCACCCTTAGCTTTATTGATCTAATGATCTCCTGGCTTCACTATAGGAATTTGCTAAGAAAGCAAATTCACCCTTCCCCACCTTTTAGTGGGGAAGTCATTATTCTTTTAAGTTCTTCAAGTTCTTCCCTTTCCAGGATAAAAGTTTCTTTAAACACTTCTAAAACATGATTTCTCCTGAGAGGAGGCTAATTAACTATATACTTCTGGTTATTATTTAATCATTATTTTTGGAGTACCCCAAATGTTCTAAGTATCAGCCATTTCTAGCACCAAATCATTATTCGGAGCTTAGTCACTTCTTAATTTGAGTCCTTGAAACTGCTTTCTTTATCCCATTTATTAATATGTATTAGGATCCACATTGAGCAAGGCACTCACCTTTTTAGGAAAGCCACACTTCCTGTCCTCCAAGAGGTCTCTATGCCTTGTTTCATCTCACTTTTCCAATCAGACTGAGGTGTTGCTTCAAAATAATCTCTTTGACCCAACTCTTTAAGATACTACTGTATCCCTTTCCTACTGCCTGCCATCCACTAGCTTTTCACTGCCCAGAAATGAAATCTAAATTTATCTGCATCTCAAGCATTTATTTATTTTTTATTTTTTTATTGTTCTTTCTTTACTAGTCATCTTCTAAAATTCATGCCTTTCTCAGAATGTCCTGCTAGCTAAAAGAGATAAACAGAGAGTGAGATTTCTTTAGGCTTGGAGTTTTGCGGTCACTCATATCCCTTCAGATAGAAACCTACTTTCCCCAAGGTTGTGATAGCAGCTTTTGAACTCAGGAGTCAGTGATGAAATGTTTTTACATAATGCATGCCTCTTAGGAAAATAGCATGTCTCTGTTTAGAAGCATCAGCATTTTTACCTCCCCCTTCCCAAAAGGCAGCCAGAGCAGTGAGGCCTGAGTCTTTTCTGCGTCAGTGAGATGGAAGCACCGTGTCTCCAGGTGGGGTTGTAGATCATATTCTCAGGGGCTGCACTTTACAGTAAGGTTTGTGTTTTGTTTTGTTTTGTTTTTTCAGTTTATGTTGTCATATCTTCATTTCAATAATAATATAAATACAGTTTTATCTGCTTGACCAAATCATGTTATACATAGGTACTGCCTAAGGGACTTCAGTGACCACTATGAGCCGTACTGATGGATACCCTGGCCCATTGCTCTACACTGTGACAGTAATTTTAAGCTTTGTGTTGCTGTAAGCACCACTACTATAGCGTGAATGTTATGTGCCTAATGATGTGCATGTATATGCGTAAGTCTGAAAGAATTATCAAACTGGAGGCACTTGGGTCAATGGGCAGAACATAGACTCAGAGGAAGACGTTCAAATATTCAATTTCCAGTCCAATTGACTAGCTCGTTGCTCTTGACAAATTTGCTTAGTCTTTGCAAACCTCAGTTTCCCTGTCTATAAAATGAGGTTAAAAAAATGAGCTCTTACTAAGACCACAGAAATGCAGAATGAATTCAGATCATACATGCATGCTTATTTGGTACATAACAGGTATTAGGTGTTATCTATGATAATGCTTATACTTTGCCCTTTGAATCAGTTTAAATTCAGCACCCTCTGCATTATCTTTTTTCCCTCTCAAGAGAAGATATTTAAACTTATAGCCATAACTTAAAACAGAACTGACTTCTGAAGTATATCATAAAGCCACTGGCCACATACCTTATATAATACAATACATTATCTATTCTCAGTATAGGTCTTTGTTATTATCACCTTAAAAGTATAGTAACTTTTACCCCAATTAAAATTCCTAGAGACTTCTAAAGGTGGTAGGAATAGAGAAATCCCAAATGAAAACCCCCAAAAGCAAAAGCAGTTATCTGTAGAATAAAAACATGAGCAATTCTAACACAGTTTTGCCATATTTATCTCAATGTTACTTTCTGTGTAGTCCTAAACTAGTACTCTTGTTTACACAAGCAGCCAGAAGTCTTCCACTAGGCCTAATAAAATAAAAAGGGAAAATTGCAGGGGAAAGATATATCAAGACAGTAATCTATTGGTTTAGATAGATCAAATGCCTGCCGATATTGTTTATGGGAAATAAGTGTCATCTCTTCCTCCTATACTTCGCTATTTTCTAAAATGAATCCACTTTGAGATGTGATTTTTTTCCTCCAAAGTTAAGCCAGTTGGATTCCATCGATCATAATTGTGACGGATAGCAAGTGATTTGTTTCATTACATTGTTAATGGCTATAGTGGGAACATTTGAGCTATTACATGAAAAGCTGTGGTTGTGTCATTGTGAAGCTTCCAAGGATAGAATTTTCTCTTCACTCTTTGTTTCTACAATAGGCTCCCTTGCCCCTAACAGGGATGCACACTGAGTTTTAAATCCTTTTCCGCTTGGCTTGAGGGAGTTTGCTTTTTTCCTGGATGTCATTGAAAAGTCCAGTATACATGCACTTTGCCGCCAGCCAAGACATGAAAATGGTACAAGTGAAATGCATGCTGAAACTGATGTAAAAATTACCATTCTTGATAGACAAAAGTAGAAAAGAAGACATAAAAAGGTACACATGCATCTGGAAAATGAATAAAACTCTTATGAACCTCTTTACTTGGCCAAATATCGCCTCTTATCTGTGTGGATCTCTCTTATAAACCAGTAAAAAGCAGAGTGGAGCTCGCCCCATAGAAGATAAAATGCATAAGATCATGAACGGTATTTTTCTGATATATTCACAAAGCAGGTAGGCTGGTTTATGTCTTTCATGACAAACATAATCTTAAACAAATTTCAACCTTAACTTAAAGATATTTTAATGTATCCATTTGACTCACAAACTCGAGCTCACATTGAATTTAAAAGAAAATCCCTCAGAGCTCTGTTTTTAAAATATATCAAGAAAGATTTTGTATATTTTAAAATTAATCCATACGTCATCAAGTTAATTCTTATTTAGTCCAATGTCTACCCTTGAATCAGTGACAGTGGATGGCTACTGTTGGGAGCAGGAGAGGCAGAGATACCTCTGGGTCATTTTAAAGGTGATTTTAATATTCTCAGCAACCTTCATCCCCCTAAGGGTAAAACCCTTTGTAATGCATGCATTGAAACCCTAACTCTTTTGAAAACAGGTCAAATGCAGTCATTTCCACAGCAGTTAAAAATTTTAAACTAACCTACAAACATATCCAAAATTTGCTAACAAATATGTACCAGAAATTCTACGTAGAGAATCTTTAATTTGAATCACCTTGGATTCAGTGATGTTTCTCCTAAAGTTTCAAGTTCTTCCCTATAGTTTATGTAATTTATGTAACTATACCATCCTGAAGATGGTGAGTTGGTAGGAGAGTCGGTTTGTTCCTGTTTTAGTAATGAGGAGAGAGAAAAACCAAATTGGTGACCAACTCAAGGTTATGCAATATCAGAACAAGAGCGTACACTTTGAGCCTGTTCTCTGCCTTTAGACTGCCCGCTGTCCTGGTGGGCACATCTCCTCCCTTTGAGAACATACATATTCATGTGTTTGAAGTCACCCATGGATATTGACATGGACTACAATGAGTTGAAAAGAGAGAGGCAGCTAACAGAATGATTAAGACTACTGAAAGAAAATAAAAAATTTAATAATTGAAATGTCTTCTTTTTTTTTTTTGATAGAGTAGATGAACCAGATAAGTTGCAAATAAAAAAGAAAACAAATACATGTAAAGTGAAAACTGCAATTGGTTTTGTATCTTCAAATGCTTAACTTACAGGTTGGAAGAACACACAATTTAGCTCGTTTGAGTTTAGTCCTCCTAATATATTCTACAGAGTAATTTATTTTCAGAAGAAGCCTCACTGCAGTGCTCCTATTATGATAATGGGAATTTATGCACATGAGTATTTGTGATCACATCACAGAGCAGTTTTGGAAGAACTAAGGAGAAGGGGGGAATCACATTTTAAAAGCAGGGATGAAAGCGTAAAAAAAAAAAAAACACCTCTCAATCTTTCACCTTTCACTCAATCTATCTATACACACACACACACACACACACACAGTTCCACAGCAAATTGTCTTATTTGGGCTAAGTGCTTCTCTAGTGAAAAATAAAACTTGTGAGTGAAAAGCGGCATAATGCAGAGAACGCTTGCACGGATTTGTTGATGAGAAGGTGGCCGCCCCTGAGATTGGAAAACACAGCTCCAGCAGCCTTGGACCTCTCGGACCATGTTCACTTTGCTTACTCAGGAGCAGACAATGACAAGCAGGGACTCAGGGGGAGGGGATGAATCAAAGTCCCTCTTACCCTGTGTCTCTCTGCTAGAATTGCTGTCAGCCTGGTGAGCTGACATGAAGTCGGGGATCAATCCAGTAGACACAGGATGAAAATGTAAACAGGGATAAGCTCTCTGTGTGCACATTCTCTTTCTCTCTCTCTTTCTTCCATCTCCTATCGTTTTACACAAATTCCAGGCATTTGAGAGGGCAGGTGTCTTTTGCTGTCACGAAAGAGGCAATGCTCAGCACTCAAAGTCACTGAACAGTAAGACCATCTTAACGGGCCAGGCACACTGCTTTTCATAAATTGTGTATGGCAATTTCAAGATTCGTGTTACAGAGTGTGCCAACATCACTATGCATATTAGGGCCACTCCAAATACAAACATCAGTGAGGAAAATTCTGGCAAAGTCACAGCTTGGGCATGTTAATGAAAGTAAAGCTGATCAAAGTAGGTGGACTCACGGGTCTGTGCACTAAAGTTTATGGGCACAAGTCAGCTGTCACTGGGTAGGTTTAGGGAGACATAATATTCCAGTCATTTCTCCAGTGGAAGGAACATTAGCTTATTCTCTCCCTTAATTGATATTCTGCAACTGAATCAAGCTCTGCTGATTGCTGACCAGCTCACACGTTCCCCATATGTCTCCAGATTGCTAAACTCAGAAATGGGAGACAGCATCCGTGAGTTAGTTTGAGGACAGCCAACCTCAGGAGTGGTGGCTAGACCATTTGTTCCTAAAAAGAACAGATAGACGCAAATCAGGAGTTTGGAAAAATGTGTTTTCACAATTTTCAATGAGATTTATGATCTCCTATAAAAGGCACAACTCAAGGATTCAAATTAATTTTACAAAACGTTATTAAATAGTTTCAATTTGCAGAGAAAGTAAAATATACTGTCTAAGAATTTTATTTTTTTCTTTTATATTTGCCCTTTTATATACCTTCCTATTCTTATTTGCTTGTGAATGTTGTTTATTCACACAGTCGTGCCAGACTCTTTTGCAACACCATGGATTGTAGCCCACCAGGCTCCTTTGTCCATGGAGAGTGGAAACAAAATTGTGGACATATTGATAGTTAGCAAAGATGAGTAGGAAAGTTTGTATACTTTAAGTATCACTTGTTTAATTAAAATTGAGCTGTTGTAAGTGAAAAGCAGAATGCAGAATTTCCTGTTCCCTTTAGAGTCAAGAGCTAAAATTGTAACTTCTTCAACTACAGATAAAGATATGTTAATATTTTACATTTTATTTTGGGAAAAAGTATC
Organism: Bos taurus; assembly: GCF_002263795.3. Lineage (NCBI taxonomy): Eukaryota > Metazoa > Chordata > Mammalia > Artiodactyla > Bovidae > Bos > Bos taurus. The sequence continues at coordinate 51,455,803 of NC_037336.1, forward strand.
AAATATAAGGCTAAAGACCCCCAAGATGCATGGTACTAATTTAAGATGTTATCAGGTGTATTTCACATGCAAGGTCCTGAACTCTTCCAAGTCTATTGATCATCCCAACCACCAAGTAGGGAAGGAACAGTTTTCATTCTCATTTTACAGATGAAACACCAGGAGCTTATAAAGAGGTCAGTATCTCGTTCATTGCTCACAGCCCATCTGTTGGAGAGCAGCGATTTGAAGTCAGGTAGTCGATGGACGTGAGTCTGAGTGAACTCCAGGAGCTGGTAATGGACAGGGAGGTCTGGCATGCTGCAATTCATGGGGTCGCAAAGAGTCGGACACGACTGAGCGACTGAACTGAGTCTTACATAGAAGCTCACATCTTATCTGTCTGCTATGTGGATCCTTCAGCAATATTAAATAAATTCTTATCATTGAACCTGGGTGATGTGTTTCATGCATTTTGAATATTGAGAATGTTTATTAAAATAGTAGGATGGGTACCACGTTTTAAATATAAATCCTTAAAAATGGATTATATCAGAGGTTTCTGTTGTGACAGATTGAAATGTAATATGTATATATGTGTATATATACACAAATGTATTTAGTCTGTTTAACAAAAGAGACATTATTTTAAAAAAGGGAGAACATTCTAGGTTATTCTCAGTAACGAGGGGTCTCATATGTGTTTACATGTTTAGGAAGTGTAAATTATGCTGACCTGCTGAGGACTTGCAAATAGCTTAGATATGATGATGGATCATGGTGTGACTTCCTATGAGATCTCCTAGACTTTCGCTGGGAATGTTTAAGAAGTAAAGAATGTGGGCTTCTCATAGGGATTACACTTCTCTGACTTAATCAGTTTGCTTTATGCTGTCAGAGAGAGGATTCTCTAGTTTCACTCATCCAGAGAAAACCATACTATATTTGGTATTTGCAGTAGTGAAGAACATCACTGTTTTCCTCATGGGAAGCATTTGGTAGAAACTGCAAGTAGTTTCTCAGCAAAATCTGATTCGTTAATGTAAAAAGCAAACAACAGAACAAAAGAGATCTTATAACATTTCATGACCTCAGTACAGAATCATGTAAACAGTAACCTCCCTTTCTCATTAAAATTAAGGATAAAGTGCTCCTAGCTTGAAAGTGTTACCATAAAACATTATAAATAATTCTAAAACATTTTGGAGGAATTATGGTGAATTTTTCAGGAGACACAGATCCCTTCATTCGATGTACTGACTCATGCTGTTCTTGAAATCATTCCATGATGAGACAGGACCATGAGTCTTGCTCACTTGTTTTATACAGTAGCATTTGAACAGAGCTATCACTTACTGCACGCTTGCTGTGTGTCTCAAGAAAATAAAGCCATGAAATGAGTAATGCTATATTACCACTAGAGTCTACTGAAAATCAAATAATATTCTCAGGTCTATAATAAAATGTTACTGAGTGTTGGTGAAGGAAAGGAAAAGAAAGTGTAGAAAGAAAGGAAAAGATTTCCAGAATTTTATTAGGCAGACAGCTGAAACAAAGTCACAGGACATGATTTGGAAGCATTGCTTAAAGTAAAGTTTTCCTTTTCTGCTCATCAGTTAAACAACTAGTATGCAGTACTCCCCTTCAATGCTGAAGTTAGGGATGAGAACTCTTGATTTACTATTTTCTTTATAAGAAAGGCAGTGTCCAACTTACAAATGGGTTGTATTACCAAAATGCATTTGTTATATGGTCATGTGGGATCAAATGCCCTTTCCTGGAGAATCAATGTTGTAAATCATTGTTTGGTTTTAAGGCTGGTCCACATAAGCCTAGTGAAAGCATGATGTTCCTTAGGTATACTACTGTATTAGCCTGAAGTCTGAGGTCTGAGCGAGGGGTAACTCATTTTGAAACAGAAGAGGGCGGAAGAGACTTTTTTCCCTTTTCCTGGGCACAAGGCAATTCCAGGATACGGTGGCCATATCTTCTGAATTAAAAACTGGGGCAAAGGCCCAACATAGGAATTTGTTTTCTAAGACAAAAATAAAATTGGAAAAGAAAAATTTTCTCCAAGGACATTCTACCAATATATAGAAAGTACTTTTAAAATCAGTACTCCCCCAGAAAATCCAGTAGATTCATAGGTTCTCCACTAGTAACAATTGAGAAGAGAAAGTTTTTCTTTGTTTGGTTTGATTTTGAAAGCCCAGTTAAAAGCAGGAAGTCCAAGAGGTTATTGCAATTGACCAGGAGACAGGTGATGGAGCCTGGAATAAAGCTAAACCAGAGGGAACAGAGAGGAGGAGACCATTTTAAGATAGATGAGGTAGAAATATCAAAACTTGGTCTTTTGGTGTGAGAGACAGGAAGAAGACAAGATGCTTGGGGGAGCTGAATAGGTGGACAGAAGGAGTTATGGATCAAGATTGCTGGAGGTAAAGGAAAATAAACCAATTAGCAGGGAAGCTGAGCCTGCCTAAAGTCAATTCTTTGAGCCATTCTTGCTTTACACAGCTCTCTTTTCTTTTCTGCTTAGACTTAACAGATTCCTTAAAAAGCACTGAGATTTTGACATTTGATCTTCACAACTATCCTAGGAGATTATAGGTGATAAAAAGAATCAGAAAGGTTAAGTAACTCACTCAAGATAATGGTTAAATGGCATTGAACTATTGAAGAGATCATTCTGACCAGTATTCTTTGCATTACTTAATCTTGCTACCTATGTGTACACAACTTATCTTTGAATTCAATTCAATTAATTCATAAATTCAAAAAGTACTTGCTGAGTCCTTATAATGGGAAATGCTTGATACAGTCTCTAGGAACAGAGAGAACAAAGACATAGATTCTACCCTCCAGGAGTCCTACTGATGATGTAGGCTTACAGAAATTTGAAAGCAAGGACACCTCTCCTGAGAAAGAACCACACAAAGAAAGAAAGTAGTAGATAAACTTGATCCTGAGACTAGAGGTGAGAAAATCACCTGCAAACATGTGCTGTACCACCAAGGGTTGAAACTATCAACAGAACCTCTATAAACCACTGAGATGCAGGCAGCGCTCTTGCTTGTCTCCTGCGGTGAGAAGAATGTAGACACTGAAACCAAAGGACATCGGCCAGATTTCCACTTAGTTAATTGTTAACTGTGTGACTTTGGGCCATTTAACCTCATGTAAAGTTGACATTGGAGAAGGAAATGGCAACCCACTCCAGTATTATTGCCTGGGAAATCCCATGGATAGAGGAGCCTGGCGGGCTACAGTCCATGGGGTAACAGATTGTCAGAAACAACTTAGAGACTAAAACCACAAACACACAAAGTGGGAATAATGCTGATGTATATCACATTATATGTGATATAGTGCACTGCTGTATTAGTTGTGGTCTATGTAAATAGAAATTCAGCCTAGTGAGTAGTACATTGTGGATTCTAAATACATTTTGGCTACTATTATTATATTTAGTATTATTAGATAGTGCTCACCCATTTTTTGCATGGCAAATGAAACAATTTAACCATGTTAAAGACCCTAGTTTATCATAGGTATGAGGCCCAGTGGAAGGTAGCAGACATAGCAGAAGTGATGACTTTTAAATTCCTAATATGGGGGAGTGGGTGCTGGCAATGCCTGGTTGAGACGAAGTAGTGGTAGCTGTGGCAGAATCTAGGAGAAGCCACAGAACTCAGCAAGAGTAAATGGTGATGATGTCCAAAGGATGGAGTCAGGTAAAGGAGAGAAGTGGGGGAAGTCCCAGGGTAACTCATTCACAACTACATTCACAAATTCACTCATCTATTCCTTCAGCCCCTCAACGTTCATTGAATGCCAAATGTGTGCTAAGTACTGCTATAAGACACATGGATGAGGTGCTTAATGAGGTAATCAAGAATCCTGTCCTCACAGAGTTCATAATCTAATGGAAGTGAGAGAGAATATACAAGTAAACTAGAATCAGTCAAGACAAGAGAAATAAAAGTAAAGATGTGCTAAAGCACAGAGTCTCCAAATTGGAATGTGTGGGAAGAAAATACTAAAATTCTCTTTATATGCAATTTGTGCCTATAAATTTCTAATATTTAATTGATACCCTCCTAACACAGAGAGTGCCTCTGCACCTGGGTCTGGCATTCACTGTAGATGATGCCCTGTGTCCTGAGAGAAGGGTGGGCATGCTGGCCCCTGCAGGACTAGCAGAAGCATCTCCTTCTCCCTCTCTCAGGCTCTCTCTCTCTATCTTCTTTCTCTCCTCTCTCTCCCTCTCTTTTTCTCTCTCCTGTACTACTTATTGGTCTTCTCCGGTAAGTCTTAGATGTGGACTCCTTTCATGGCACTCTCTTCAGTCATGCTGATATAAAAATGTCAGTATAAACATATATAATAAAAAAATGGCCAATATGTTTTATTACCAGAATAGTGTGAAATGTGTATATATAGCCACAATGAAGCTCACGCTGACTATAAATTTTGCATTGTTTCTATAGGGTTTATAGACATGGCGTAGATGTCATCTATGTAAATGAAATAAAATATAATGTAATAAAATGAAAGTAATAAGATAAACAACTTAAAATCCGACTTTACAGATCCTGTATCAAAAATATTAAACAAGGTTCTCCACCATGTAAACACATGTAAGTACATGTGTTGTAAACACAACTTACTAAAATCAACACATGGGCTCTCATCAGATACCAGTCTGATGACACTTTCATCTTAGACTTCTTAGCTTCTAGGACAGTAAGAAATAAATTTTTGTTGGAAAAAAATGAAACAATTTTCAAAAACAATGAAGCACAGACAATCACAGTGTTTTCAGCTAAAAATGAAAATTAATATTACTTTGGAGAGAGAAAAACTTTATTTACTCAAACAAATATCTTTAAGATAAAAACTAGTATGTTGTTTAGTTGCCAAGTTGTTCCAACACTTTTGTGACCCTATGGACTGTAGCCCACCCGGCTCCTCTGTCCATGGGATTTTCCAGCAAGAATATTGGAATGGGTTGCCATTTTCTTCTCCAGGGGATCTTCGTGACCCAGGGATTGGGATTAAACCCATGTCTCCTGCACTGACAGGTGGATTCTTTGCCACTTGAGCCACCTGGGAAGCCCATAAACTAGTAATATATCTAAAGTATGTTCCAGAAATACAATGTTTTACTAAAATTATATTATTAATTTCATGAGCTAAATTTCACTTATTCTCCACTCTAGAAGTTAAAGATTCATATTATTACTATCAGCATTTCCTCAGCTATTTACAATCACTGTGAGACATCAATAGCAGGTTTACAGACATTTTCTTTTGTATATTTTCTTCATTCTTTTTTTCTTTTTTAAACTATCCAACATGTTAAAACATTATCTTAAAAAAAAATCACCTAAACAATGAAATAATCAAATTAGTTTAGACACAAGAGGTAGTTTTAGTTCTAAACTTTATTGAATTCTAAAATCTCTGCTAATTCTCCATGTCCACCAGTGTTATGTTAAAGTGCATGGAGTACTGGAATAGAGTGGTGCTGGGGTTGATTTATGAAGCTGCATATCTACCTTCTCTAGCTTCTTACTCTCAGGTAACAGTCCTTGAACTTGGTTGCCTAGTATAAAATGGGGTAGAGATTTTTCTCCTATCTGATGACAGCGGCTGGACAAGATATTCCATTATAAGATCTGGGTGTTTAGGTTCTACCTTAAGTAGTCAGTAAAATCATTAGGAGAATCTCCTAAATTTGTTGAATTATTCATTAAAAAAATTTTTTAGCTATAAGTAGGAGCATCACAACACACAGACACATACACACAAACACACATGAATATCAACTCATCAGTTTTGGCTTGGACCTCAATCTTATATTTTAAAGAATAAACAATATAAATTTAATTACCTTCATCTAAATAGACCACCAATACAGCAGTCATTTTCGTTATTGTTGGATCACTCAGTAAAGCATACTGTGCCTTATTAGTAATATGGAGGAGTTAGGTATGAAATCCTTTGGCTTTTGAACATACACACCACACTAATAATCCACTTTCTTTTGACATGCATTTAACCCCAGGAACAATCAATGACTTAATGATCAGGGGACAGGAATAGTCCCTGTGTAGAGTTCCATAGTCCTGGCAGGCCTTCATTAGAACCTTCTCCTGAACTCACTGGCCCAGAAATGGGCAATACTTTACACTTACTGGTGAGAGGATCATTCAAAGCTAGGGCTGGAACTCAGCCATTCTGCCAGGTCATCACAGCACAACCTTCCCAGGCTGTAGATTTCTGGAGAATGAAAGACAGTCAGGTTTCTAAGCTGCTTCTGTACAGTGGACTGAAGAGAAGCAAAAGCAGGCAAAGGAAAATAAAATAGAAAAAACATGAAGTTTTCCTAGCTGCTCAAAATCCAACTACCTGGCCTGGGATGGGGACTGTCAGGGTAGACAGTGAAGTTTGGCATGCTGCAGTCAGAAGCATCTGGGTCTTTTTAAATAAAATATCTGAGCAGTTGACAAGTCTCAGAGACCCTGAAAATTAAAGAGACATCTTTACATGTGGGAAGCATCATTGTACAATGGTTTGTTCCTCCACTGTTACATTTGGAGAGCAATCAGGGTCAGGAATGCCATCTCCAGATATTGAGGGCAATGGCAAGCTGTGAATTGGTTTGTGGAGAACTTTTCTCAGGTGTGAGATCTGGCCTAACAAATAAACAAAAATAATGCCACCAGGTGAAATAATGCATTATCAGAAATTCATCACTTTACAGCATCCATGATTTTTATTCTAAATTATTTTGTGGGAAAAAGAAGATTTCTAATGAGGGCGGTAACTCTTCGGAAAATATATTTATATTTTGCTTTTAAAAAAGGGTAATAGTCTTTTGGTTCAAAATGTAAACAGTAGAATGTATCACAGAACTGATAAAAGTATGATGATTATAGTCTCTGTGTAACTTTAAAATTTTTATCTTGGCATATTTAAACGCTAGTCGAGGTTTGCATTTCATGTGAAATTTCTTCAGTCATCTTGAGGGACTGTTACACACCTTCCAATCTTCCTGTAATTAAGGCAGTAGTTTTGTTGTCATCTTGTCACAACTCATGAGAAAAACTGTGAAAACTCAAGAGCGTATTCAGTAGTAAGTCAGTATTAGACAGCTATATGTAATTTTGCTTTGTGTCTTGAGGCACTTCACTGCACTTGTGAATAGTCAGCTATTCCTTTCTCATTAACTACTTTTTCCCTTCTAAAGATTCTTTCCTTTTTCTTAAAGTTTCTAAGAGGCATCTTGTTCTACTTGCTTGCAGGATATTCTGGGAACTCTGGTGCTAGCAAATCTAGCAACAGAGTCAATTTAATTTTTCAAGAATTTACTAAGATTAAGACTTTACTCTCTAATTTATAAAATGGAATTCTAAACGATGTATTATTATAAAACTAAGTCAGAGCTCATTGGAATGAATTTGTAACTAACCCATAATGTCGGCAATCATGTACTGAGAAATTCTTTTGTAATATTTAATATTTTTTGATAAAACACAGATCCTATCAGATGGAGAAAGATAATATAGAATTTACGACAATAAGTTACAAATCTGTATTTATTATTTGATGAGCCTTAGGCAGCACCATCTACATATTAAAAAAATGTTTTCTTTGCTCATATTACTTCTAAACATTGAAAACATGCTGCAAATTTTCAGGGATTTAGATAATGACCAATAATTCATTACTAAACCAGAAGGTCCTTCAATGAGAGTCCCAAAGACCTGAACTTATTTGGTTTTATTATAACTCAGAACAGAGATCTGTTATCAATGCAGTGAACACAGGTGGAGAACAAAGTTAAAACTGGAGAAGTTGTAGGCAGAAAGTGACATTATATTTTCAAATATAAGAAAACTCACAATGACTTCACAAATATAAAATTGGGCATGACTGGCAAGAGCATTATGGATCAAAAAGACTTGAGAACTAACCATGAGTCAGCAATGCCTGTAGATAATTGATTATTGGTCTTGAAAAACGTATAAATAAGGACATAGCATCAAAGGCCTCACATAGTGACTCTCCCTATATCCAGCATTGTTTGCCTACCTTTGAACTCTGTATTTTAATCAACTGACAGCAGCATGAAGAGGAAAAGTGGAAATAACACAGAAAAATGGGTAGCAAAAGGATAGTGCAAAATGACTAGGGATGCTCAGTCTGTATTAGAGAAGTGGGATGATAATATGTTGATCTGGTGTGTATGCACAGTAAGTCTTTTCAGTCATGTTTCACTCTCTGAGACCCTATGGACAGTTGCCCACCAGGCTCCTTGATCCAAGGGATTCTCCAGGCAAGAATACTGGAGTGGGTTGCCATGCCCTCCTCTAGGGGATCTTCCTGACCCAGGGATTAAAACCCGTGTCATTTAGGTCTCCTGCATTGGCAGGCAGGGTCTTTACCACTCACGCCATCAGGTAGGGGGAGTGTCAATTAAAGTGTTTGTTTTAGTACCAAATCTAGAATGTAATATAATTGTTTTGAAATAATCTGTAATATTTTTCCCCTTAGAAAAGACTTTTTTGGTTAAAAAAAAAAATGCCCTGAGACTTTTGAGTAAGTTAAGGGGAACAAAGGAGACTAATTACTTTATTTTTGCATAAAACACATGCAAAGTTCTTCACTTAAAATGGATAAATGAGATTTTTGGAAGAAATAGGACATCCAATGCACTTTAAGACATACAGATGGCTAACAAACACATGAAAAGATGCTCAACATCACTCATTATCAGAGAAATGCAAATCAAAACCACTATGAGGTACCATTTCACACCAGTCAGAATGGCTGCGATCCAAAAGTCTACAAGTAATAAATGCTGGAGAGGGTGTGGAGAAAAGGGAACCCTCTTGCACTGTTGGTGGGAATGCAAACTAGTTCAGCCACTATGGAGAACAGTGTGGAGATTCCTTAAAAAACTGGAAATAGAACTGCCTTATGATCCAGCAATCCCACTGCTGGGCATATACACTGAGGAAACCAGAAGGGAAAGAGACACGTGTACCCCAATGTTCATCGCAGCACTGTTTATAATAGCCAGGACATGGAAGCAACCTAGATGTCCATCAGCAGATGAATGGATAAGAAAGCAGTGGTACATATACACAATGGAGTATTACTCAGCCATTAAAAAGAATACATTTGAATCAGTTCTAATGAGGTGGATGAAACTGGAGCCTATTATACAGAGTGAAGTAAACCAGAAGGAAAAACACCAATACAGTATACTAGTGCATATATATGGAATTTAGAAAGATAGTAACAATAACCCTGTGTACGAGACAGCAAAGGAGACACTGATGTATAGAACAGTCTTATGGACTCTGTGGGAGAGGGAGAGGGTGGGAAGATTTGGGAGAATGGCATTGAAACATGTAAAATATCATGTAAGAAACGAGTTGCCAATCCAGGTTCGATGCACGATACTGGATGCTTGGGGCTGGTGCACTGGGATGACCCAGAGGGATGGTATGGGGAGGGAGGAGGGAGGAGGGTTCAGGATGGGGAACACATGTATACCTGTGGCGGATTCATTTTGATATTTGGCAAAACTAATACAATTATGTAAAGTTTAAAAATAAAATAAAATTAAAAAAAAAATCATTTCCAGGCCTTTTATCTGTGTGACAGCTGTAGACAAAGTCAAAATTTTACTCATTCCAATCCAGTTTTTCTGTAATCCCGTGTGTCTTTAACAAGAATACTATAATGCCCTGAGAGATACCTGATTCAGTGTCAGTGTAACTGCCTTCCTGTTTCTCTTGTCTCTTTCTGCCATTCTTTATTTCTGACTTCCATGCTATATAATGCACCTATCATTTATCTCTCTGTGCTTTCTCAGCTTTGGAACAGTTGATGGTAATTCAACACTAAGAGTAAGCATCTTGCTATAAAGAACAAAGATTTCTTCCTTTTTATCTTCTATTTTCTTTTTGAAACGTATTTTCTAAATGAAGAAAGATAAATGCTTCCTGGTTTTTGTCACCTGTTCATTTCTTACTGTTATGTCTGCTTTCAGGTTTCTCCATGGAGTATCTTTGATGCTATTACTCCTAGAACTGGGGAAAATCTTCTTCTGTCTAAAATATATACTTTTTTTCTGTAAAATTCATTCCTGCCTAGAGATATGACGAATGTAGAGATAGGGATCTGTGAGAATGAATTTTAATCTTATAATGTAGGAGGCAGAAATTTTTACATTTGAGGTTGGAGTTGATGAAAATGCACTTTAACAAATGGTGTTACACAAACCATTGGTAATTTCATATATATGAACACAGCATCCAGGATTCCACTGAGTGACTGTTGATGTTAATTGTGACTTTTTCAAAGAATTTTTGACTTTTATTTAAGTTTTATTTTACCCTGGGGAATATTCTCCATCTTTTGAAGAACTGGTGCTTCCTATGTGATCTCATACATTATACCAGTCAAAGACTCTATCTGGTCTTCAGAATGCCTGAAGATTTGGAAATAAATTCACAAGGTTAAGAGAAAATTTAAAATATCCACATGGATTGATTTTCTCTTTTTTACCAATAAAGCTCAACACTGAAATAAAGTAATAGTTTAAAATCAACTTTACCTATTTTAAAAAGCCACAGCACCTTTTCAGTTTATTTTCCCCCTTTATTCAGTTTCATATCTTATTTCCTTATTCTTATACTTTTGGTTATCAGATACTTTTATCATTGTCCCCCTCCAACTCAAAATGGTACCTGTATCTATTCCATATACAGTAAATATTCACTTTGTTTAAGGATCAATTATCAACTCCAGGCTTTCAAGTCTTACTCTTGTTAAATATTTTAGTGAAATATTTCTAAAGATGAAAACAACTGTAAAGGTCAAACTACTGAACCGTTTTACTTGCCTCAGTATACTTCCCACTTAAAAGGTTTTCCTATCCAAGGTAAAATAATCTCTTGATTTTTCTCCCCAAATGCTTTTCTGTAATCAATATAAGACATAAGATTTAAAATTTTAATTTATATAATGCTGAAGAGAAAACTGTCATCAGACTTGCTTATTAGTTTGCTTTTATTTGAATTCAGCTTTCAAGATGTAAGAAACATTTTTTCTGTTCCTCCTACGTGACTATTCGTGAGTTGGCTGCCGTGAAATATCAGGTTGGATTATAATGTATCATATGCATACCTTTAAGGCTTCTTTCATCATTAAAGGAGTCTCTACTGTTAATTTTTGTAAGAGGTTTTAATTATTGGTGCTTATTTCATATTTTGATTAATTTTGGTTTTTAATTTCCACTACCTGTCATGGCATGTTTTGTCATGATCTTTCAGTTGGGTGCCATTTTAATTATTATTCTAGGGATTCATTTTCTCATTTATTATTACCTCAGTCATTTTAGCTGCTTTCAGAGGGCTAATATCAACTTTCAAGTATAAAGGGTGAAGAACAGATTGCCTTCACACATTGATAATTTTGAAGATTTACAAACAAATTAAAAAATATGATTTCCATTACAGCACTTAATAAAATTTGCTATGATTTAAGTAGTATAATTCTTGAAATCTGCATTAGCAAAGTCTTAAGAAACCATATGGTATGTATCAGTAGGTACTAATAATATCTACAACTAATTTTAATTTACAGAAAGCATTTAAAGTGAGGGTAATATTTTTAAAAATACCAAAGTTTTTTTTTGTAGTATAGAATCATTTGGTCATGAAATGGTATTAACTTTTGGTCTTGGGTGAAGAAACTATTTTATAGATTAAAACTTTTTTTTAACCAGTTGTTATATATGGAAGTATCATGGCATAGTAAAATAATTAGGATTTTAAAATTAAAAGAAGTGGACTGAATGTCTACTCTCACCATTATTACTTGGAAAGATTATATAAATTGTATGTGCTTCAGTTTACATACCTGTAAAATGGGGACAATTAACTCTAGCAAGGTTGGGGTCCTCTTTAGGTAAAGGAACTAGAATGGCTGAATGACTTGAATGTGCTCTCAAATTACTTTTTATACTATATGGACTATACTATACTAACATATGCAGGAGTTTTATCACTATAATACTCATTTCTTTAGGCTGTTTCTTCACTGGTGGTAATTTTACATGCCATTTCCTTTGGAATTGATAGACTTTTTTCAGAACAAGATGAGCCAGGTAGATTAAGAAGTATTTCAGTATGGTGGGATGCCCTAAATATGAGGCTTTTCATATAGCACTCACTATTATAAGATTTTGCCCTAAAAATACAGGAATTTGATAGATTTCATTTTATGTTACTTCTATTAAAAAGAAAAAAAATCCACTTTGGACTTATATTTGCTGTATGTTTAGCATATTTCTGACATGACATAACTTCTATTTTGACCAGGGATCAATGAAACATAAGCCTTCCACTAATACTTTTACATGTTTGCTGATTGGAAGAAATTTTCCACAGAGTAGATTCTGTGTTTATACATTTCCAATCGAGTTTGCCCTCTACTGTACACATGCTTGTGCTTCTAGAGCTGCAGGACATGGTCACATCATGACCTGAACTTGTATCAGCTGCTATGTTTGACTACTGTGGGGATGAGGAATATTCCTGAAAGCTATTCTTAGTCCTGGATGGTAGCAATAACTTCACTCCCCACAGAAGTGATTGCTAACCCCATAAATCTATCACATAAAGCCAAAGCGATATATTCCCAATTCACTCCTGTTAGACAGAGCTTTAAAAGGCTTACAGTCATTCCATGGCAACTCAACTTAAAGAAAAGTGCTATGGAGAAGAAGTCAGCGTGGAAAGAGACAGTGAACTGAATTGATTGTGGTCAAAATATTTTACATACATTTGCAAAAAATATGATTATTAGCACCCACCGTCAGACCCCAGGGCCTTAGAAGAGGAGGGGCCAAAAGCTTAAGCTTCATTAGGTTTCTGTTACATACGTCTTCAAACCCTACCTATGGTATAACAAGAGAAACCTTAGGAAGTTTAAAGGTACTAACTGGGCCAAGGAGGAATAGAGCTGAAAAATGTTTAGGAGGACTTGGTGAAGGTCTATAAGGGAAGAAAGAAAGAAGGGAATTTTAGAATGACCCCTAGAGTTCTGATTCAGATGCATCATAAGGAGCAATAAGTTTTGAGATGAATAGGATAGACAGAAGAGGAGAGGATGAGAGAAATTTTGGACCATTTCGAAAATGTGGGAATATCCCTGGCACAGTCAAGTAGAGATTTCTCATAACATTTATACTCAATTATGAAATTCAGAGAAGACCCTAGGGCTAGAGATGAAGTATAAAAGCTGCAGTTAAAACCAAGAGCATGGATGAGACACCTCCCACCCTGCCCTCTCCCCTGACCCCCACTCCCAACACACACATATCACTATGGACAATGTATATAGCAATCAACCACAGAAGGAGCCCCAGAACACCAGTTTTTAAATTGGGAGCAGAAGAAAGGATTTGGCATCAAGAGAGAGGTGAGAGGAAAAACTGGAATGAGCTATGCCATGGAATTCCTGCAAATAAAGTTTCTAAAAAGAAAGAGGGTTCAAAAGTGATGCCAGTCCAGGTTCGATGCACGATACTGGATGCTTGGGGCTGGTGCACTGGGACGACCCAGAGGCATGGTATGGGGAGGGAGGAGGGAGGAGGGTTCAGGATGGGGAACACATGTATACCTGTGATGGATTCATTTTGATATTTGGCAAAACTAATACAATTATGTAAAGTTTAAAAATAAAATAAAATTTAAAAAAAGTGGCAATCAATTAGAAAAGCTTTAGTGAAGGGGTGAAATTGAAAGTGGAGACAGTGTAAACCAGACATGGAAGAAAGTCGGCCGACTAAGTGAGTGGGAAGAGCTGGCTGGGTTCTTGTTAGAGAGAAACACTGGGCTGAGAGAAGATTTTCCTTTCTTTTAGTGAGGGGGAAATTTGAGCTTACAGAGTACAGGTAAAATGTCAGTGGAGAAGGAGAGCTTTGAAATTCAGGGGTAACAAACAGTTTCCTAAGGAGCTTCTTCTAGTACTCCAACTTCTTAATTCCCTCTTAGCTTCTAGCTGTGGCATGGATTGAGTATCCCTTTTATGTGTATTTATGACTCTTTACATATACATTAGACAATCATCTATTCATTTGTCAGTATTTCCTGCTAGGGAATTTGGGGCCCTATTTAGTTTGTCTTTTAAATCTCTTTTGCTTAGAGCCACATTTATTGAGACAATGTCTATGGCTAGGAAGAGATGAAAAAACACAGGTTAGGGATAGAAAGCAGAGAAACAGGATCTGTCAACCAAGGGGACTCTTCATAATGTTGTGAAATTTGAGTGAAATGATAAGATGAGTCGAGTTTACAGAGTCCATCTTACTCGCCATGTTTGTAGACCCAGATCAGTTTTACCTCTAGGGTTTCCGATCAAGTTTTTTAAACTCTTTACTGCTAGTCCCCTTTTCCGTGCTCCTTCTCTCAGAGGCACACTCTTGGCTGTACAGAGCATGCACAGAGAATGTGAAGCAAGTACTAGTGGCAAGTGAGAGCATCACATCAAAACGTTCTGAAACACCGAAACCTATGAGTATGTGAGCTATTTTAAAGCTCTCCAGGCCATTTTGTACAGGGAACAACAACAACAAAACTCAGCTTCACATTTAAGGCCTCCTTGCTTTGTTCTGAGCGGTTATTTGTTAAATTAAAGCTGTTGGTCACAAATCAGACAAGATAAGAAATTGGAGATTATAGTATACTCATCATCGATACGTTAACCCCCCAAAAGAAAGAATAAATAAATGCATGCCCGTTGATTGCGAATCAATGGCGTTATCTTCATTTGCAAAGGACAGCACATTAGAACATGTTGATTTAGAGTTCCTTATTCCTGTTGAATAAACACACAGGTCACTAATCATCAGCTACTAAATATATTTTTCAAAGGTGAACAAAAGAAGTGGGCAATTTGATGCTTCTTAATTAAGCTCACCACACTGAATTTTTTTATACTCAAAAGCATTTGTTTATGAACACTAAATGAGTATAGATTTCTGATAGAAAGATTCCCATCCCCCCACCCCCCCAACACACCAACAGCTGTGAGTGATTCTGGCTAGTAAATTATATGCTGTCCTCTATATTGCCTTGTAAATGACCTCAACCCTGACCTTGACACAGCAGTATTTCTAAAAGAGAATAATAATTTATTCTCTATGTTAAATGAACTAAGCCCATGGTGGTTCTCAGCTATAATTCTATACTATTTACTGAAAACCTGGTCCTATATATTCAGATAAATTCTAGGTGGAGGAAGAAACAGACACAGAGATAGGAGACATAAAACAGATTTAAAAATGGAAGCATAGATGGACTGGAGGGAGGGTGGCCAGGAGGTAAGGAAGAATAAATAGCTCCCTTAGTAGTCATCTAGGTACTGTGGTTTCATATATGTGAATTTTTTTCTAACTTCACGCACATTAATTTAGTGTCACTATACCCTTTATCAGACTTCAAAACCTGTTTTGCACATATAGGGTTATAGCTATAGCTATAGATATAGGTATAGATATAATTTCTGAAGATTTTATAAGGTCATAACAATAATTTACATTCATAGAATTTCTGTATCTTAGATTAACATACCTTCAATGGAAATTCCACAATTGTTATCCTGACCCATAACATTTCCACATATCACAGCTCACATTAGCCCATTTTAAAGCTTTGTTTATGTGTATATAAACCCCTACATTAATGTTTTGTATTCTGAAAATTTCACCCGCACAGCACCAGCCACTTAATTGTGTTAATTATTATTCACACATTAGCGCCTATTAGTCAGCATGGGTTTCTTTCCATTTTTTAAAAATGTTTTAGCCAGCATTCAGATTGCACTTACTTGGCAGAAATGACTTGTTATAGTGGTTTTCAAAATCTGGCAGTAAGCCTAAGAAGAGACCTCTTTTGCTGTCTGAATTTCCTATTCCAGTCATCATTACAGATCTAAAGAGACAATCTGTTAAACTCGGAAAGTTTATGCGGAAAATGGTGAAAAGGAACTTCAGAAGGTCCCCAAATTCTATTGTCAAAGCAATAGAAAACAATCTTCTAGCAAATTTGGGTTTAAATACATTTTGTTTTAGATGCTATTACTAGTAGGAAATTCATCCTTAATAATTTTTTTTTTTTTTGTCAGTGTTATTTCATAGAAATCTTAGGAAAACATTTAAGCATACTCAGGGGCATGGCCTGCCTAAATTGGATCTCAAAAATAAGGTATAGTAAGATAGAACATTGAAGTTGTATATTATAAAGATTGAGATAACTCTAATTTAAGAATTTGGGCACATATAGTGATAATGAAGTTGAAGTGAATTTTAAATATTATGCGTAGCTTGCTAGGGATACTAACTTAAGAGCTGAATTGACAGAGAGGCTATTGCAATAATCACTATTCCTTAAACAATAATAGAGAACATTCTTGTTTTTCTAAACTCCATTGATTAAAAATTTTTCTTTTCATCGTTTAAAATAAAAAACCTCTCGTTTTATGGACTGAATTCCTAGAAGGAAACAACAGATTTATAGACAATAGAAGTAATAAAACAAGCCATCACAGTGTCCCATATGCTCAGCTTGGTTAACGCTGCATTTTGCAGAATCTCAGAGTTTGAGAGACTTCAAAGAAAATGCCAGTAGAGGAGAGCTTGAAGATTCATGAGTGTTTTAGTCCATTCAGGCAGCTAGAACAAAGGACCATAGCCTGGATGGCTTATAAACAATAAAAAGTGATTGCTTACAGTTTTGGAGGCTGGAATTCTGAGTTCAGGGAGCCAGCATGGTTGGGTTCTGGTCAGATTCCTTTACTATGATGTAGACTTCCTTCTTTTCTATGTATCCTTATATGATGGAAAGAGGGCAAGACAGGCCTTTGGAGACATTTCCAAAAGGGCTTTACCCTCATGACATAATTATTTCTCAAAGGCCCTACCTCCATGTCCATCACATTGGGAATCAGGATTTTAACAGTGAATTTGGGGGAACACACAAACATTTGGTCTATTCCACTGAGGAAGAGGATGTCATTTCCTGACAATGTTACCTCAGTTAGTTCCTTACCCATTCACTGAAAGTCTAGGTCTATTTGTAAATCTGGTGAAGCTAAACTTGGGTTAAATCCTTAGCCCACAGTTCCTGGGTTCACTCCATTTAAAATAAAATGTTAACTTCATCGCTTCAAGATATACTGTAGATTCCAGAACTGTTCCAAAGGAGTCAGTGCTGTAGCTTCCCAAAAGGATTAAAATGGAAATCTCTGGGCCTCTCTGGAAGCTGGAGAGAACAGCATGTAACAAAGTCTTCAGGGAACCCAGACAACAACTACAGCAGGACCATCAGTATGATGTAGTGGAAGTAAACAAAAAGAGTTAGTATGTCCAAGCAAGATCAAAGACCAGGTCCTGGTAGTACCCACAGGATGAAGGAACCAGTTAAAGAAAGAACAAACTGGGAATCACTGGAATCATTGGATCTGTTGGGCTTAGATAAAGACAAGATCACAATAGAAAGATGATCAAAGTCAAGCCAGAGCCATTATAAGGACTAGGGATCCAAGAGGCTATGAGAGCCAAGGAGCTGCTAAAAGGTTCTTTTGGTGTGATAACTGGGGGGGCTATTCCTGATCTTAAAGGATTCTATAGATGTGGAAAGGGGTCCCGACAAAGCTGTTTCTATTACCTTACATCTGGATGAGAGTTCTGGCTTTGTACCCCCATGACAGTTGACTTGTCCTCTCCTAGGACCTGTGTCCAAATTATGCATTTATTCCGCAGTTCCAAGTACATTGTTTTACAAAGTACAAATCAAAAGTAAACTATCAGTATTAACTGAGATATAAATGGACTGAATGATAAATAGGACCACATCTCTGAGGCTATGTTTCATTTCATGCAGTGTTTGTTAGACTTGTCTTTGGCTATTTAATTCAGTTGCTTGGCGTGTAATGAAAATGATACTGAGGTCACAAGTTCAGTCCTTGTGTGAGCAGCTTGCTGAGCTCTATTTTATGGCCACAGAGTCCATCCACCAGCTGTTTTGAAAATGCATGGCACTGGCCACCAGAGAATGAGAAAAGGTATGGGGAATGAGGCCTCATCACTTCTGATAACAATAAAACTCAGAGCACCTGATTCATAATAAATTGGTCTTTGCATATAGGGTCCTGCTGTTTCTCTCAGGAATGCTATTTTTTAATATAAATTTATTTATTTTAATTGGAGGCTAATTACTTTACAATATTGTACTGGCTTTGCCATACATCAACATGAATCCACCATGGGTGCTATTTAACATATTACAATACTATCCTTATCCTTAAAGTATTACAATACTATCCTTCAGGAAGGAATGACCCACAGATAGAATTAGGCAGCACAGTAAAAAGAGCGGGAAAATCATCTTTGAGAGACCAAGGCTTGAGCCTCATCTATGCCACTTGTGGCTAATGTGATCCCTCAGTTAAGTTGTCTTTCTGACTAATTTCACTTTATGTAAAAACTTAATTCATGGGACTCATGAGAATTAGAGGAGGCATTATTAATGTCACAAAATCTAATATCACTGTTACAAGTAAATGCTTAGTAAATGTTAGCTGTTAGTAATAACTTAGAGTTGCAAGTAGACTAAAAGAAAATGGCTGGCCACATATGAAATAGAGGGGGTGTAATAATCAGTCATCGTGGCTGTCAAGGATCTCTGTGAAATATCCAATCCTAAGTTTTGCAGATAAGACATGGGGAAATGGAAGTGTCTGCTTGGCAGTCACAAACTGGCAAAACTGAGACTCAAGCCTCCATCACCATTTCCAATCTCATTGTTCCCTCATGCTTAGCAGTAGGAGACAGTCTGAAATTCCAATGAGGATTTTAGAACACTTCAGTAAGTTCTTTACACATAGAATATAGAACATACTCTAACTTGTTTACCTAATCTGAGCAGTACTTATTCCTATGCCCAACCGGGTCTACTCAGGCTATGCTAGTGGTAAAGAATCTGCCTGCCAGTGCAGGAGACACAGGAGATGTGGGTTTGGGAAGATCCACTGGAAGAGGGAATGGCTACCCATTCCAGTATTCTTGCCTGGAAAATTCCATGGACAGAAGAGCCTGGCAGGCTGCAGGCCATAGGGTCACAAAGAGTCAGACATAACTGAGCGTAGCACAGCATACATATACCCACATGCCCAACCTTGCCGTAGGTATTGGGATGCTTGAGATTTGTCAAGATAAATATAAAACAGGCCCTGCCCTTGTGAGGACAAACCTCCAGAGAAAGACCACCATGTAAACAAACAAATATAATTCAGTGCAATAAAAGCCCAGGAAGGAGCTGTGCAGGAAAAGTTCTGGAACTTCCCAGGGAGGAAGCGGCGATTGAACCATGCCTCTGAGTTACATTACATTCTGTTCTGCCAATGCTATCAGAGATCGCCTGTCAGCCATTCCTTCTCCTCCTTCCTTTGCCCATAGAAATGACTGTCAACAGGTTAAGAGAAACTTACTAGAACGTTGTCCATTATTTGAGTATGTAAACGGTGACAGACTTTATTTTTAGGGGCTCCAAAATCACTGCGGCTGGTGACTGAAGCCATGAAATTAAAAGACACTAGACTCTTGGAAGAAAAGTTATGGCCAACCTAGACAGCATATTAAAAAGCAGAGACATTACTTTGCCAACTAAGGTCCGTCTAGTCAAACGTATGGTTTTTCTGGTAGTCGTATATGAACTTGAGAGTTGGACTATAAAGAAAGCTGAGCACCAAAGAACTGATGGTTTTGAACTGTGGTGTTGGAGAAGATTCTTGAGAGTCCCTTGGACTGCAAGGAGATCAAACCAGTCCATCCGAAAGGAAATCAGTCCTGAATATTCACTGGAAGGACTAATGCTGAAGCTGAAACTCCAATACTTTGGCCACCTGATGCAAGGAACTGAGTCAGTGGAAAAGACCCTGATGCTGGTAACGATTGAAGGCGGGAGGAGAAGGGGACAACAGAGAATGAGATGGCTGGATGTCATCACCGACTCAATGGACATGAGTTTGAGTTAACTCCGGGAGTTGGTGATGGACAGAGAGGCCTGGAGTGCTGCAGTCCATGGGGCTGCAAAGAGTCGGACATGACTGAGTGACTGGACTGAACTGATAGTTGTTCTATGGCCATTTGTTAGTAAGACGTAAACTTGAGATTCAAATAGAAAGTAAATAGTCTTAAGTTTACTTCTGTGGCTTTTTAATACCCTGAATTTCTTGGTAATAGCAGAAATTCTATTTTTTTTCAGTGTTTGTACTATTCCGACTCTTGAAAGGAGGGGGAGGCTTTTACGACCATCCTTGTTCACCATGTATGCCCTACCTGCTCATGGATCTTATTCTCATGTAGTCACTTGCAATAGGAAGCCTTCATTTAGGAAAAAGTGCTAGAATCATTGCTCCCTTCCATTTGTTTGGAGGAACCAGTGGTTAGATCATATTTTGACTGGCTGAAGAATAACTGTGCTATGTTATCTTAACTTTTAAAAAATACGTTTACAAACCTGTTGAGTATTTCCTCAGCATTACCTCCTGTGTTCTCCTTTTGTGATCTTAGACCATGCTCTTTGCTGATTAGCTTTGATTGACTGGTGTACTCCTTAGTTAAGGAAACTATCCCTTGATCAAAAATTAATACTGACAAAAATAATTTGATGGTTGCTCTGAGTACTCATGATAAAATTCAAGAATCAAGAATTTGCATTATATATCCAGATGATAGTGAATTGCTGAAATTTGAACAAAAGGATATATTTCCCATTTAAAAAATTAATGCTGAGTGGAAGTAACATCCTAGGTAAAACAAGATGATACTGCTCTAAAGATCCCTGTTTGGATTTTTAAAAGGGGGTAGAAGTGGAAAGGGAAATATTAC
Organism: Bos taurus; assembly: GCF_002263795.3. Taxonomy (NCBI): domain Eukaryota; kingdom Metazoa; phylum Chordata; class Mammalia; order Artiodactyla; family Bovidae; genus Bos; species Bos taurus. The sequence goes on from NC_037336.1 coordinate 51,476,759, forward strand.
TTTTTCTTAGACAGTCAAAAAGATCTGCTTTGTCAAATGTCACAAATAACCCCTTTTGCCAACCAAACTGAGCAGGTATCATGGTTTTGCAACTCTGCATTAGATTAATATAAAGACTATGTTCATTTCACTTACTGTATAATTACGATTTGAGTCCAAATCCCAGAGTACAGATGAATGGAGATTTTCTTAAGGCAACTATCTGCTCTTCTCAAATGGTCTTCTTATTTCTTGTGTTTCTAAAATTAGAAAAGTGAGTATAAACAAACAATAGATGACCTTTGTGAGTAAAACATCTGAGCATAGAAAGATTAATCAACCTCTATCAGTCAGTCATTAAACCAAATAGGAGCTTTTTTTTGTACTTTTAAACCTCCGATTTACAGTCAGGCAAATTGTGTAAAAAGGCTGGTAATACAGTGACGCCCAATGCCACTGGGCTTTAGAAAGCTGACAGTTCCTGTAAAATAGTCATTAAACAACCTCTAGAAGAGACTCATCAGCAGATGCCCCCAGGTGAAGGAGAGAGAAAGCTGAGAGAATGAAGGAGAATCTAACATCTTAGCATGACTGAATTAAACAGAGCATATTATGCTGATTTTCAGAGTCAGCCCAGTAATTTAATTTTCAGAGCAGTTCCTTTGATTGTAGCAACCATTTTATGAAACATTAATAAAACTTTGTATGTGTGTGTGTAACACACATCTCTTTTCCATTTCATTAAGAAAAAGGAGTCAATATCAAGAAGGAGTCAACATCGTCAAATTTGCTGACCATTAGTTCTGTAAATGCCAAAAAACATTTTTGTTGTTATTCTTGAAAAGGCAAAGGAGCAGAATAATATAGCTCCTTCAGTATTATTCCATAGGAAGCCCAAAACAGGGAAAAGGAAATAAAGTACATACAGTTATTACATGTTAGTCCAAGGAATTTTACATTAAGACTATGAGCTAAAATACTACTATAATGTATAATCCAAATGTGATTTTATACCTCCTATATAATCATGTCTACTGTGTATCCAAATTAATTGCTGTAGAATATACATTGTTCTGTATATTGTTAGCAAAGGCATCTAAGACAATAGATATATCTGCATCAAGATACCCAGTTGAGAGTTGTTTTTAATGATTTTTATTTTACATTTTGAATAACAGAAGATTCACAGATATGAATGTTTTAAAGAAGGAAGGACCTTTAAATAATTAATACAGCTGGGCCTTACTCTACATAATACGTATATTCTTGAAATGTGCATCATAAAACTATTTTCTTTGCAAGTTAACTTGTATTTTCTCATTTATTTCCATCATAAAACTGAAGATCCATTCTCACTGAAGTAATTTTTGGCTCAAAGACAAGGATCACATTTAAGAATGAATCAACCCTTTTAAATCAATGGTAAATTTTATACTCAAATCTAGTAATTATCCTTAGTCTGATACTGTAGGTTATAACTCTCTCTCTTCTTTCGTGACACAGTCCTTATTTTAACCTTATTGTTAAGTACCTTGTATTTTCCACTCTGCTATACTATTTTTTAAAGAAATAAACATATATAAATGATAAACACATCAGAATATTCTTTCGAAGTAACATACAAATACAAATAATACATTTGTTAGTGAATGGTTTAAAAAAAAACAAAGACAGCTGACACTGCCAGTCACTGCAAGGACATGAGAAATGTCACAGACGAGGCACCTGTGGACCAGAGACCACGTTCATTGCAGACGCTACCGGTGAATCCCTGCAGACTTTGCTAGGTCACGGGGCCTCTCTAGGATTTGGTTTCCTCATCTTTAAAATGGGGAGGCCACACTAAAGGGAAATATATTTGTCCCATCGTGAGATCCCAATGAAGGTGTTTTTCCTCTGCTGTCCTGGTCAGTACTTTCTATGCTTACTAATAATAATGTCTTTGTTCAACTTGGCAGTCCTTCTCATGGTAAGATAGACCATTAAAAAACCATGGCCACGTATTTTCATGTTCAAGAACGCCATTTCCCAAATAGTGTATTGTATATTTTTAGTGATTATTCCTACATTTAATTTTCATTTTTTCATGCTTACAGGTTTTCTCAGATCTTCTAGTAAATTATAAATTTCTATAATTATTTCTGTCCTGAGTTTATAATTTGGACCTTAATATTTGTTTCTATATTTGAGACTCAAAATAATATCCAGTTGGCAAGGAATAGAATTCAAATTCTCTTGGGTATTTCTGTAACATGTAAAAGTCTGCAAAAGATTGTCAGAAATTGTTTCATCTCATTACACTAAACATGTTAATTAACTCTTTAAGTTCTATATTCTAATAAAGTGAATAACTGGTTGGGAAAACCATAAAGAGTCACATTTAAGCCCCACCTTAGGCACTTGTTAATTACCAATTGTAAAATACCCATAAGATTAAGCACCACATATTCGGAGAAGGACAGAAATGAAAGTTGTTTAACAGACTTTCATCTGGGAGAGATTTTATTAAGAGCCTCCTTCCTATATGCCAAGATATGAATGCTTGAGTATAATTCAATTTTATACAAAAGAAAATTCCATTCAAATCTAAAGATAGAATATTTCTATTCCAAGTTACTTTTCCCTGAATTACTGATAAGAATTGAAAGAGAGTAATCCCAAATCATAAATGTATGAAACAAGTCTTCAAATAGTTGAAAAATAACATTGAGAAATTCTCAGGGCCATGGTTGACAGCAGAATGAGGCTGACTGTTGAGTGGGTTAAGGTTAATTCCATGATGTATAAAAGGAATATAGTCAAGTTGAATACGGGTAGCAAACCTTTGGTGCGTGTGGCCATTTTCCTGTGATTCTTTTAAAAGGGAAGCACAGTGTGGAACCCCAAATGCCAGCCCTAAGTTATACAACCCACTGGGCTATACTTTTTTCAAAAGTTTAATTTCCATTGTTAGTCCCATGAAGAAGAGCCCTGCCCTCTCTATTTCCTTACAGAGCTGCTTTTGATGGAAAACTTTGTGGATGTTTGTGATATTGCTCAGAGCCCATTGGCAGATGAGCATCTCTTGCTGTGGCCTCCATCATTATTTGCCTGTCTTGTCTATTAACGAGCACTATCATCCCATCGTGGGATGACAGCTGCAACACGTACTCAGGCGCAATAAACAGCTAAATGAGGCGCACAGCAATTTCACTTGTCACCAGCGCCCTCGGCACGACTGGCTGCACAGCTTGATGCATAAATTCATGAGGCTGTTGCATATGATGGAGTATGCTTGGCTGAAAGAGGTGATGGATAGCAGGGCAGCTAAAAATGGCCATCACCTTGACTCTGTCAGGACATTTTTTAAAACTACCCCATCAGCTTTCTTGTATTCAATGCACTATCATAGCACAGAAGACTCTAAGGCACTGATTTGATACTTTTCTTCAATAAAGAGTTTTGTGGAGAGTTTTCTCTAAAAGGAGGTACCATGAACAGAGGTAGATTTCATATATTCATCTTCAACTGATGCTGCTAGATTAACTTCTGTTTAAGGATAGAATTTTCTACATAAAAATCTCAGAAATAAATTTCAGTCTCAATAATTGGGGGAAAACAATATAAAGTTTTGAAAATATTTCTGAACTGTACAGTTGAGCAGTGGATTGGCTAACATGAGATTTGAAGAATTTCAAAATAGGCATAGGGATATTTAAACACATAGATCCCAGAAATAGAACTTATGCATAACTCTTTGCAACATTGAATTAAATTCCAGGACACATCATTGCATCAGTGTTGGCAATGTATTTTCTAATTGGTATACAAAACATAATGCAAGGGCTAATACTTTATAAAAGCAACTCCATCAAAGAAGCTACATAGGAGACTTTAAAAATAACCAATGATACAATGTATCCATTTCTCTAAAAATATCTCTTTAAACTCTGAGCCACTCAGATTCTTGAATTTAAGCCAGAACTCCAGAACCTGTGGGCAGGGCCTGAGATATCCCACTGAAATGGGCTATACATCCTCCATCTATGTTAGTGGAAGTCATCTAAGGAAGACAAATATAAAGGCAACAAAATCAATGAGGCAGTTTCCTGCAAAGCTTTATGCATTAATCTCTATCACACAGAGATATATACACACACCAGTATAAGGGAAGGAAGTCACTTGTTCTCTAATAAAAGAGAAAACCCTTGATAGTAAGCAATTAATACAGTTGTCATGATTAGTTATGCAGCTATGAATCAACACACACAGTAAAAATGACCACTTTCTATAGACACAAAATATCTATGATTCAATCATGGTGAAAATAGCCACCAATATGGGTGCTTACAAATGATTCTTATAGCTACTTTCCTTCTCTTCCTTTTGTAATAAAGTAGGAACTCCTGAGTGAGAGTTAACCGAACAGTTTAGACACATATAAGCTAGATCAGAAATGGCAACCCACTCCAGTGTTCCTGCCTGGAGAATCCCCAGGGATGGGGGAGCCTGGTGGGCTGCCGTCTATGGGGTCGCACAGAGTCGGACACAACTGAAGCGACTTAGCAGCAGCAGTAGCAGCAGCAAGCTAGATCAGACAACAAATTTATTCACCATTTTCCCTTTTGTTCTTATCTTCCCATATCCAAACTCACACTTCTCAAATGCACATGTTCCAAAATCCCCTAAAATACTTAGCAAAAGTATTTTTAAAAGAAAGCAAGACAAAGGTGAATTCTTGGGGGTAACTTTTAGTATTAATATGAATACAAAATAACATTCCAAATGATGCAGGAAGTGTCCAAATATGTAGGAGGAAAATACTTTTGAATTGTTTGAGAAACAGGGTTCTTTTAAAGAAGATAATTACATGGCATGATATCAGATGATATCCTTAAGATACTGTTTTAATAGCTACTTACCTGGCTAATCCATGGACTGGGTGGCTCTGATGTGGGTAAGGATGTATGGATGTTAGCCATTGTTCAGGAGGGCAGATGGAGAAGAGAAATTTAAAAGAATAGGGAAGACTAATTCTCCAGGCGAGAATAACTGGAATGGGTTGCCATTTCCTTCTCCAGAGGATCTTCCCGACCCGAGGATTGAACCTGGGCATCCTGCATTGCAGGAAGATTCTTTACCCTCTGAGCCATCAAGGAAGCCCATGAAGGAGATTCCTTATCAATAAGACTAGATTGGAGGACACTGTGAATTAATAAAGATAAAAACATGCTTTGTGTACTTACTTTTAAGTCAAACATTGTAAGATCAAAATTAGAGTGAGATAATGAGACACTCTACTCAAGTACAAAATTAAACAGAGTACAAAAAAACTCAATAATCAAGATAAATGATAATTTAATACAATATATTTTAAAATAGAAAGTAACGCAGAATATTCATAATTGTATTAGTTCTATTGTTGTATCAAAATCACTGCAAACTTTATAGCTTAAAACAATTGCCATTTATTATCTCTATTTCTGTGGGTCAAAAGCCTATCACAGGCAGGACTGGATCTACTTAAGATCCTACTATAAGGATGAATAAAATATCAAAATTTTAAATAAAAACAAGATTTAAACCTGCCCTTGCATGACCATGACTCACTTCCTTACCCAGGACCCAACTGTGTTTCTGATAAAAAAATAATTTTTTTAAAGCAAAAACAGGAAGCTGGCCTATGAGTCATAATTTCCCACTTTGAATTTTTAAAACATGGAATTAAAATATTATTTCTTGATTGATGGCACGCTCTCCTTAAATTCTTGTACCCACAGTGAGTGCCTCAGTCACCTCATACTGGTCTCAGCCTTCAGTTTCACCTCAACTGTCCTGCGTAATTTTCCTCACCACCTTGTAAGGTGGACCTGGCCAGTCCCTATCACAAATGGGAACACAGAGAAGGTATTTAATTTGTTTACATTCATACAAGTATTAGGGCTTCCCTCGTGTCTCAGATGGTAAAGAATCTGCAGGAGACCCTGCTTCAATCCCTGGAACAGGAATATCCCCTAAAGAAGGGAATGGCAATCTATTCCAGTATTCTTGCCTAGAGAGTCCCATGGACAGAGGAACCTGGCAGGCTGCAGTCCACGGGGTCGCAAAGAGTCAGAATTCACATTCTACTACTATACAGGTATTGAAAGACAGAGCTGGGATCCGAATTCAGATTTACCTGACTCCAGAAACCAAATTATTGGTTGTGGGCCTTACTAGGAAGGGTTGAAGAGCAGAGGCTGTGTCAGCAACTCAGATCATGGATTCAGAATACTTTACCCAGCATTCCCACACTGTGGATTTAAATTATTAAATTATTTAAGTCTCAGGTTGAGATAATAACAGGTGCCTTTTATAGTTTATGGAAGGGGTAAGTGACGAGATTATAAATTTTTTAAGATCAGGGACAGTCTTCAGTTTTATATATAGCTAGTATGCAATAGCTCTGTGAATGAATTAATATTGAAGAAATGAATGAGATAAAATAATATAAAGGTCTATGACTGTTACGATCTATGAAGTACCATACAAGTATGATATGCCTTCTGCAGAAACATTAGATGCTTCAGTTAGGGAAATATCCAAATTATATATTGTTTTATGGAGTTGTCTCTCATGATTGGTTTCCTTAATATATTAATTATTTGAGTCTGAAGGCCTAGATTATAATATTAGACAAACATAGTGATTGCAGGTTGGACTCTGTGCTCTCTAAATTGATGACACAAGACTAAGTAATGTGGTGACTAGAACTGACTATAAAAAATGTAAACCAAAAATAAATCCCTTAATGATAAATTCAGTTCAGTTCAGTTGTTCAGTCATGCCTGACTCTCTGTGACCCCATGGACTGCAACACGCCAGGCTTCCCTGTCCATCACCAACTCCTGCAGTTTGCTCAAACTCATGTCCATTGAGTCGCTGATGCCATCCAACCATCTCATCTTCTGTTGTCCCCTTCTCTTCCTGCCTTCAATCTTTCTCAGCATCAGGGTCTTTTCCAATGATAAACTAGCTTTTATTTATTTTTCAGAGTGATGATTCTGTTGGACTGTGTTCTACAAATAGAACAACTCCTGGTTAATTTAGCCGAGGAAAGAAAAAAAGAGAGAGAAAGAAGGAGAAAGGGAAGGAGGAAGGCAGGAAAGGAAAGGGGGAAAAAGAAAAAAGAAAGAAAGGGAGGGAAGAAAAAAGGAAGGAGGTAAGAAAAGAAGGAAGGAAGGGAGGGAGGGAAGGAGAGAGAGTGAAGGAGGGAAAGAAAGGAATAAAGAAAACATCTTTCTTGGATAATTCAGATAATTAGACAACATGATATTTTGAAATATGTTACCTAGAGTCATAACCAACTCTACAATTTGAACTTTAGTATTATTTGCATTTATTAAATTACTACAGAAATTTTTACATTGAATATGTTTTCTTTTTTGAGAAAAAAAAAAGGTGACAACCTAACCTAAATGAACATCAGCCAAAGCAGAGTGCAAAACATTGGAGAGGACTCAGAGGTACATTTTATACTCAACTTTTGGCTAAGCTAGGGCTCAGCACTAGTGCGTTCCAGATGACAGATTGGAGCTGCGCTTGGCTCTTTATGGATTTGGCTGATATCTGGCTGACCAGAAAAACCTTTTCTTCCTCTGAAAACCCAAGTACCAAATACCTATTTTTTAAAATAAATTATTCCAATGCATTCATTTCTAATATCCTTATTATGCTTTTTTCTATATAGCCACATTGATAGTGATATATAAAATGTGAAACAAATTATATTTACCTCAAACTTTTATTAATTATATATTTTTAATCCATGGATACACAAATGCTAGATTCAGCATGCTAAAACATAGTAAAGAGGCTATTACTTATTATTCCTGTATGCATAAGTGTTTACAAGCAATATATTTTTCCATCTTTAAATTTTGTCCTTTCTTTATTTCCCTACTCATTGACAATGATGCATCATTTTTATAAAGTAATACCACATAAACTACATATGTTTCTAGATATAATGGCTTGAATTAACGCTGCCTTTTCTATTGGCCTCCTGCACTAACTTGTCTTTTCTTTATATACATTATTGTCTTTTTTCTTAATTATTCTCTTTTCCTTATACTACACAATGATGAGTCTTTCTATTTTAGGAGTTATGGAAGAGAGTGTCTCTACCAGAATCTGATTCAGATCCCACTTCAAAAAGACAAACGATTAAACAAACTCCCTGGTATTTTCCAGAATGAAAAAAAACAATCAACATAACCTCTTTGTTTAGCTTCAATGTTAGTCATCTAGGATAGATCTGATCATGTTATTTTCCTGCTTCAGGTGACTCAAGGTTTTCTGTTTCTAGGCTAAGACTTTAGGACTCTAATCACAGCCTCCAGAGCACATGGCCTGGCCCTGCTCCTGCCCAACTACTTCTGTGTCATCCTACTCATTACTCTCTCTCCTTTAGCTATGCTTGATTTCTCCTTTTTCCACCCACATCGTCCACATACTTATATGGATTAACCCATTTTTTAGTTTAATACTCAAAATGACTTGAGGAATTAGACAATTATGTTATTTCTACTTATAAGTGACATGGACATGTTGGTAAGAAGTCACAGAGCTAAGATCTACCCATCAGCCAGAACTTAAGCACTCCTGGGAATTTTTATAGAGAAAAGTCTACACATGTTCTTCAACTTAGGATGGGATTGTATCCCAAAACATTCGTAAGTAAAAGAATATTGTAAGTTGAAAACACATTTTATGCACCTAACTTATTGAACACCATAGTTTAGCATGGCCCATCTTAAACATATTCAGAACACTTGTATTAGTGTACAGTTGGGCAGAATAATCTCTACCCAGAGCCTTTTTAATAATAAAATGCTGAATATCTCATATAACTTATTGAATATTCTGCTTAAGTAAAAAAGGGGAGGAATGTATGGGCACAGATAGTATGTCAGTTGTGAACACTTGTGATCACATGGCTGATGGAAACTGCAGCTCTTGCTAATACTCAACATCACAAGAGTTTGTATTCCTTATCATTAGCCTTGAAAAAAGATAAAAAATTAGAATTTGATGTATGGTTTCTAGTGAAAGAATATGACTTTTGTACCACCGTCAAGTTGAAAAATCTTAAATTGAACAACTGTAAGTTGTGGACATCTCTATTTTGTTGTTTCATTTGCCTACTTTACTTTTATTTGATACTTTAGTTACAAGTATCTTGTAACTAGACAAATATCTTTGGTAAAACAAAAATAGTTAACTCCTTTCTAGGCAGTAAATGTCAATGTACCAGTCTTTCAAATACTTTTTCTAAGAACCTGTGTATCCTCACCTTCTTCTAATTTGATGTGCATTTCTGTATAAACACTTCTAAATAGCTTACAGGCCAATCCCTCAGATATCTATAATGGATTTGACATTCTTTGAACATGTGTATTCTCATACTATTAATTAGTTTGTATATTTTTGAGATGATGATATTGATTAGTTTGTACAGTAATTTTGAGGCATTATGACTAAGATGATCAATGTTTCTGCCAAATGCTCATCTACAGGAAATTCAAAATGAAAGATTCTCTTCTAAGAGGCTATTTGCCCAGAGATAACTCTTTGAAAAATGGACAGGAAAACATCAAGTTAAATTGATACATCACTATACTATTTAGGTAGTAAATGACAATTGCAGAGATATGACAGGAAAGAAAATTGTGATACTTTGCAATAAAGTATTAACTCCTATCCCCTTCTCCAATGACGATGATATTAAATGCTTATTAATGAATTCTTTACTATTTACTGGCAGGGAGCACTTTTAGTGAAAGGTAATTGGACTTGGAGGTTTATAAACTTTTCTCTGTTAATTACTTGTGTTCTTGGGCAAGTTAAACCTTCTCTATTTATAAAATGGGTAGCTTTACTTTCCATGTAGGTTTTGAGGATTAAATGAGATAAGATGTAAAAGGTATAGCTCTGGATTTACATATATTAGAGGTTATGTACCCAACACCTTTATTTTTAACTCCTCTCTAATTAGTCTAGAATATATTGATAGTAGTTAATTCTTATTAAAACTTATTTTAGCTTTCAGTATTGAGTTATTCTAGTCATACAAAATAAGTGACAACATCATGGCACTGAGTTTATAGGTGAAATGAACACCCTGATCACATTATTGGTTTTGTAGGACATAGATTTCTCTTAAATAATTATAGATTTCAAATTGCTGCTAAGTTGCTTCAGTCGTGTCCAACTCTGTGCGACCCCATGGACTGCAGCCTACCAGGCTTCTCCATCCATGCGATTCTCCAGGCAAGAACACTGGAGTGGGTTGCCATTTCCTTCTCCAATGCATGAAAGTGGAAAGTGAAAGTGAAGTTGCTCAGTCATGTCTGACTCTCAGCGACCCCATGGACTGCAGCCGACCAGTCTGCTCCATCCATGGGATTTTCCGGGCAACAGTACTGGAGTGGGGTGCCATTGCCTTCTCCCAGATTTCATATTAGCACAAAATAAACTTGAGTATTTATTTTCTGATGCAAAATAGAATTAGTAGACTTAGCTTTTGGCTTGATAAAGATGACCAAAATTATAAAGTTAGAGTCCCGTTAAAAACAAATATAAACTAGAATTTCAACTATTAATTGGAACATTATCCAATATATGTACATTGGATAACACATGATTCCAATGCTTTGATTTGTGACTAGAATTTTGGTATAGAATACCCACTCCAATATTCTTGCCTGGAAATCCCATGGATAGTGGAGCTGGTGGATTATAGTCCATGGGGTTGAAAGAATCAGACACGACTGAAAGTGACTAACAGGACGACTTGACTCACATGAATATATGGCACGTTTTACATATAAAAGTAGTATTAAAAAGGAAAAGGTCTGAAAAGAAAATGTAAGAAGTAATATTATATTTATATAAAAACATTAACATGAAAGTAATATTTTTAAAGATTGTTTGGAAGAAGAGTTTCCTAATCTCCTAAATTTCCTCATTTTAGGAGTTTCTTAGGAGGATTAAAATTTCCTAATCTATCCAAAATACGAATATAATTAAAATTTCAGTTACCCCTACATCTCCTATAGTATGTGATATCCTTAAAATAATCAATGAATGATAACAAACAACTGAAGGAATGAATGAATACACTTATAAAAATGATATCCCGTGTTATATACATCCTCCCCTTCTGGTGCAGGTGACAGAATTTTGTAATTCAAGATTCAACAAAAAGAAATTGTATTTGGCAAAACTAATACAATTATGTAAAGTTTAAAAAAAAAAAAAGAAATTGTATGAAGCTATAACTTCTAAACCAATAGAGTTTATTATTGTACTTTGGCTCACTCTAAAATAAAGACACTAAGGGAGACTATGGTAGATTCAAAATTTAAACCAAAATCATGTATTAAATAAAAATACACACTCTCAGTTACTGACATTATAAGGTCACACTTATTGATTCTGGAAATCTGATTTGCTATCTATTCTACTTCTTACAGCTATTTTTTTTTAATCAAGTAGAGTTGCTATTAAAGTGCTGCACTCAATATGCCAGCAAATTTGGAAAACTCAGCAGTGGCCACAATACTGGAAAAGGTCAATTTTCATTCCAATCCCAAAGAAAGGCAATGCCAAAGAATGTTCAAACTACTTCACAATCGTACTCATCTCACATGCTAGCAAAATAAAGCTCAAAATTCTCCAAGCCAGGCTTCAGCAGTTCATTAACCATGAACTTCCAGATGTTCAAGCTGGATTTAGAAAAGCCAGAGGAACCAGAGACAAATTGCCAACATCCGTTGGATCATAGAAAAAGTTAGAGAATTCCAGAAAAACATGTACTTCTGCTTTATCGACTACACCAAAGCCTTTGACTGTGTGGATCACAACAAACCAGAAAATTCTTCAAGAGATGAGAATACCAGACCACCTTACCTGCCTCTTGAGAAATATGCATGCACGTCAAAAAGCAACAGTTAGAACTTCTTTGGAACAACAGACTGGTTCCAAATCGGGAAAGGAGTACGTCAAGTTTGTGTATTGTCACATAGCTTATTTAACTTATATGCAGACTATATTATGCAAAATGCCAGGATGGATGAAGCACAAGCTGGAATCAAGAATCCTGGGAGAAATATCAATTACCTCAGATATGCAGATGACACGACCATTATGGCAGAAAGTGAAGAATAACTGAACAGCCTCTTCATGAAAGTGAAAGAGGAAAGTGAAAAAGTTGCCTTAAAACTCAACATTCAGAAAACTAAGATCATGACATCCGGTCCCATCACTTCATTGCAAATAGATGGGGAAACAATGGAAACAGTGAGAGACTTTATTTTCTTGGGCTCCAAAATCACTGCAGATGGTGACTGCAGCCATGAAATTAAAAAACGCTTGCCCCTTGGAAGAAAAAACCATGAACAACCTAGACGGCTTCTTAAAAAGCAAAGACATTACTTTGCCAATTAAGGTCCATCTATCTAGTCAAGGCTATTGTTTTTCCAGCAGTCATGTATGGATGTGAGAGTTGGACTATAAAGTAAACTGAGCACCCAAGAATTGATGCTTTTTAACTGTGGTGTTGGAGAAGACTCTTGAAAGTCCCTTGGACTGCAAGGAGATCCAATTAGTCAATTCCAAAGGAAATCAGTCCTGAGTATTCATTGGAAGGACTAATGTTGAAGCTGAAACTCCAATAGTTTGGCTACCTGATGTGAAGAACTGACTCACTGGAAAGGATCCTGATGCTGGGAAAGATTGAAGGCAGGAGGAGAAGGAGACGGCAGAGGATGAGATGGTTGGATGGTATCACTGACTCAATGGACATGAGTTTGAGCAAATCCCAGGAGTTGGTGATGGACAGGGAAGCCTGGCAAGCTGCAGTCCATGGGGCCACAGTCGGACATGACTGAGCTACTAAAGTGAACTGAGAGTTGCTGTGACTTTATCATATTGAAGTCACATCTTTTCTATTCCTTAGTTAACACCTAGATCTAGACTCATGCAGTCTCTACCCCTCATTTTACCTACCCTCTCCTTTTTCCCAGTTACATGTTTAAAGGTCTATATTGGTCATTTCATTGCCTTGTTAAAAAATCCTCATTTATTCCTTTTGCTAATAGCTTTGTGTTTTTCAAGCTGCACCACAGTTTCTATGGACTCTTTGAGAGGCCTCGGGGTCTTCTGGGAGTAGAGAGAAAGGATGTTTCAAAGGACAAAGGAGAGCAGGAGTCTTGACATCTAACCTACTTCAAGTAGAGAAGTACAGATTTTATCTGTTCCATAGATTAGATTTCTGTTAAAGATTTCATTTAATGAAAGGCTAAAAACTGCTTGAAAACCATTGGTTTATATATGGTCTCCACTCCCTTTAGAGTCCCAGCCATGGTCTTTTTCCAACGAGTGAAGCACACCTATCCAGATTTGTATTATGCCATACTTTTCCATGTTTCTTGTTTCAGTCACACCAGGACACTCATGGTTTTTACTGTGAGTTTTTGTATTTTCCCTCAGCTTTTGTTCATAGACTCTTCGACCCTTGAATCCCCCAACTCCTCCTTGCTGAACTCCTACTACCCTTCAAAGCTCAGTTCAAATGACACCTGCTTCTTCTCATCCTTGAAACATTCTCCTTTTGATTCTTTGGAATTTCAATTACTCATTTTTGAACCTCTACTGTAACTACTATTATATTTTGCCTGTGCACTTGAATACATGTTTACTTATCCATGAGACTGTAAACTGTTTGATGTCAGAAATCACAATACATTCAAGTTGCCTTATTGCACACCTATATTTAACTCTTTATAAATTTTATTAGGAGGGCTTCCCTGGTGACTCAGACAGTGAAGAATCTTCCTGCAGTACAGGAAACCAGGGGCAACCCCTAGGTTGGGAAGACCCCTTGGAGAAGGGAATGGCTACCCACTCCAATATTCTTGTCTGGGGACTTCCATGGACAAAGGATCCTGGTGGGCTAAATATAGCTCATGGGGGTTGCAAAGAGTCAGACATGACTGAATGACTTTCACACTTTCACTCACATTTTATTAAGTAATAATCAAAGAAATAAGTAATAAAAAATAAATGAAGTATACTGCACATTTCTTAGATCAATTTTATTCAATTATTGAAAAAAACTGTATCCTGTTATACTAGATGCTAAGCATTGAATTCAATTCTTTTTAAAATAATATTTTAATGAATATGGCTAGAATTAATCTTGCCAGCCAAAACTCTTTAAGTTTGCCAAAAAGGGTTCATTACTTCTGATTTAAAAATGTGGAAACTGAAGGACTAGGAGATTATAGTATTTTTTCTTTTCATTTTGGAAAATGGGCCTAGAGAACAAAAATGATATACTTGTTTTCTCTACTTAACCCACTAGGGAACCTGTATTTCACCTTAACTTTTCGTTGTTAGTTTTCTGCAGAACATTTCAGATAACATTTGCTTAAACTTCCTTGAAAACTTTTCCCCCTTTCCTCAGTGTGTGAGCAGCTTCCATTTCGTGGTGATACAGGGTCTATTTGGATAAGTCATACATATTTAGTTCTTTTTAATCTTAGCTCACATCAGCCCGTCTAGCCCCTCAATCATTTTTGTAGCTCTCTCTGAATTCCCTCCAGTACGATGACATCCTTCTGCTTCTGAGGTTTTCATAAATGGACACACTTGTCTGACTCACGATGTGTTATCTCTGCATGTGCTGCCCAAACAGTTTTTATAAACCACTATATCATCCTGTGCCATCTCATACTAATTTTCTGTAACTATCACTCCCAGGTTTCATTCAACATTCCTATTTTCCAAGTATAGTAGCTCCATTTCCCTGATTATCTGTGAATTTTCATCCAAGATGCATTACTTTACATCTTTCAGAGCCTAATCTTATTGTGATATCGCCTACTCAGACCTGTAACCTCTCTATATTCTCTAAACATATTTTCAGTTATAGCTTGTGCTTGCAAACCACCCAAATTTTGTGATATTTCTAAATGTAATACGTGATTCAGCTACCCTTTCTAATAATTAGTCAAATCAAAATAATATACAGACTCTTGCCATTTCCCTTTATCTCTTTCTTCAAGGAAAATACATACAAATCTTAGGTAGTCTTGCCACTCAGTCTATTTTTACCTGTTTTATCTTTCTCTTCCACTCAGTCTATTTTTATCTATTTTATCTTTCACTTCCATGCTTTCATGTGGATGAGTGACTGATGCATCACACAATTCCCAGCCTACTGGGGTTCATCATATTTTTAATATAATGTACTACAATACATATCAAGCCATGTAGTGCATCCTCTAGTTCACAAAAAGCATTTTCTTTCTATTGTTTTATTAGACTCTGAAAGTTGTAATTCAAGAATGTATTGAACTTAAGTTACTCTTTTGGATAAAAATAAATCATTCTTCTTTGCATTCTAGCTTAAGAATGGAGGAAATGTTCTTTTTTTATGAATTAACCCTTTATCCATCTTAGTTGGACAGACAAAGCCTCAGAATTCCTTCCACACTTCCTTCTAAGGTATTCCTGCCTATAAGTCCTGCTAGGGGAAATGGGCCCAGGTGGATGATCCTGTAAGCATAAAATGGATAATATTCTGTTGTTTGGACCTGTGGTGAAGACCTGATACAAAGGTAGTCCAACTGGAGCCTTCCTGGTGGTCTGATGCTGTCCATATAAAGATATAATGATATAACATATATCAATATTTTTATGTATCTACAAAAGTAATGAAAGTATTGTTATTAAAATTTTAATAGTGGGAAACTTGAGATAAAAAGAATATGAATGGTTTGTTCAACTCCACACAGATCAGTCAAAAGGATACTTGCAGCACCAGGAATCCAATATTTATAACTGCAAGAAAGCCCAGAGTTAACCCATTGGCTAACTTGGTTAATGAATATTGGTGATTTTGACTACCCAGACTAAAAAATCCTTCCTCTTTGGAAGAACATCTCCAACTAAGTGGGAAATAGGGTCTCCCAAAACAGATGCTGAGAAGGGGTAGCTGGTATCAAAGTGTTGGATCTCCATTAACTGCAGAAATCTCTCCTCTTCTGTACACATCCTTTAAAGCTAAAGTCACTGTGGGAACTCACCCACATCCTTGACCTGAATTACTTTCTCGAGGATTTCTATTACTATCTGGTGAGGTCATTCCTCATAAGAAGGTCCTATATGTATTTTAACTGGAGTACTTATATATTTTGTAGTGGGAAATATTCAGGACATCTAGCTTGCCCTTCTGCCAGGAGGAAAAGATGGAAATGACTTCATGAATCTATGTTATTCCTGACCTGGAAAGTCCTTGAGGCCTCCTCTGTGTGTATGCCCTCTGCCAGACCATGCCCGCAGGTAGAGGTGGCAACACATTTTTTTTAAAAGTAATTGAACAATGAATTCATCCATTTGATTCATTAGTTGACTAAAACAATAGATCAATGACAATTCATTAAAACCTCAGCCTGTTAAGCATTAAAGTCTGGTAGAGATATCTTCTAAGGAATCAATGGAACTCAGAAATGGATAGGGCATCTCAGGAATGTTGACCTACTCAAAGGCTCTTGGCTTATCCTGGGTCATGAAATACTTTGCCTATCTGAGGAAATGCAGGGATTCTTCTTAAAGAAAAATGCATATATGCACAGAATATACTTGGTCTATGGTTCCAGCTCTTGGAAGCTCATCCACAGACCCCAAGGTATGTATGGCATAGCCAAAATTCCTCACAGGAAGAATCTGATTAATTTGTAGCTACTAGTATTATTACCCTTGGACACAAACCATATCTGTTTTCCACAGTCACTTAATTTATTTATTTTTCCAACTACAATTTTATTTTATTTTTAAACTTTAAAAATTGTATTAGTTTTGCCAAATATCAAAATGAATCCACCATAGGTATACATGTGTTCCCCATCCTGAACCCTCCTCCCTCCTCCCTCCCCATACCATCCCTCTGGGTCGTCCCAGTGCACCAGCCCCAAGCATCCAGTATCGTGCATTGAACCTGGACTGGCAACTCGTTTCATATATGATATTTTACCTGTTTCAATACCATTCTCCCAAATCATTCCACCCTCTCCCTCTCCCACAGAGTCCATAAGACTGTTCTATACATCAGTGTCTCTTTTGCTGTCTCGTACACCGGGTTATTGTTATGATCTTTCTAAATTCCATATATATGCGTTAGTATACTGTATTGGTGTTTGTCCTTCTGGCTCACTTCACTCTGTATAATAGGCTCCAGTTTCATTCACCTCATTAGAACTGATTCAAATGTATTCTTTTTAATGGCTGAGTAATACTCCATTGTGTATATGTACCACAGCTTTTTTATCCATTCATCTGCTGATGGACATCTAGGTTGCTTCCATGTCCTAGCTATTATAAACAGTGCTGCGATGAACATTGGGGTACACGTGTCTCTTTCCCTTCTGGTTTCCTCTAAATAGACATTTCTCCAAAGAAGACATACAGATGGCTAACAAACACATGAAAAGATGCTCAACATCACTCATTATCAGAGAAATGCAAATCAAAACCACTATGAGGTACCATTTCACACCAGTCAGAATGGCTGCGATCCAAAAGTCTACAAGTAATAAATGCTGGAGAGGGTGTGGAGAAAAGGGAACCCTCTTGCACTGTTGGTGGGAATGCAAACTAGTACAGCCACTATGGAGAACAGTGTGGAGATTCCACAGTCACTTTAAAATCACCCTTTAGGCACTCCCAAGTCTGAAGAGTCCAGAGAAGAATGTCTAATGAACTCTGCCTGTGTCACATTCATAGAGGATTAGATGCAAGGCAGTTGGAGAAGGTACCAGCTACCCCTTCTCAGTTGTAGGAGACTGTACCTCCCACTTATTTTGGGATGTTCTTCCAAAGAGGAAGGGTGTTTGAATCTGAGTAGTCAAAATTACAAACCACAAATATTAATTGAATTCTCAAAAACAAAGCAAAGAGCTAAATTTTTGCAAAGTTGAAAAAAACAAAACAAAACACCACATTCCACTACTCCAATCCAGTGTTAGTTTTCAGTATTTCCTTCATTTTCCCCCAATTAGTTATTTTTCTTATCATCATCTTACCTTCAATTTTGTTTTGCTTCTCACTCCGTATGAGTATTATACAAAAAACAGCAAACTGAAAACTCTATGTTATATCATATATTTATGTAATATATAATTGTATATCTGTACATCTATCTATCAGGTAATCTATCCATCTTTTCTTGAAACGAAATGTAAAATAATATTAATAGCATTATGTCTGGATAGTACAATTTTTATCGCTATATGTTTCTGTATTCTATGGCTTCTAGAGTGTGTTCTAAGATTTCTTTTTTACTGGGAATCCCCTGGTGGTCCAGTGGCTAGGACTCTATACTTTCATTGCGGAGGGCCTGGGTTCAATCCTTGGTTAGGGAACTAAAATCCTGCAAGCCATGTGACATGGTCAAAAAAATTTTTTTAATGTTAGAAACAAACAAAAAATGCTAAGATTTCCTTTTCAGAAGAAGAAATGCAGCAAAAGTAACAAAATAAATCAGTTTCCATATGTCCATATTTTCCATAGCATGGTATTTGTAATACTAATTTTTACCTGTAGCATAATTTCCATTGAGTAATTGAGGGCAGTAATATTAGCTATTATCTTTTTTTACTGTCATAAAATGCATATTTTTTCTATTTTTGGATTACTTTTCCAAAATAATTTCCATAAATGCAGTTATTGGCTCAAAGGTTGCAAATATTTTATTACTCAGTAGATATTGCCAAACTGCTTTCCAAAATCTTGTACCAATCGATAATGCCTCCAATTAAAAATGAAGGGTGATAATTTCATGGTTTCCTTGTCTACATCTATAATTTAATTAAAAAATTTTGATAACCTAATATAAAAAATGGCAATTGATTTTTGTTTTACTTTGCTTGCCCCTGTTAACCTGAGCAATGTGTAACATGCTCCATATATATTTACAAACTTACTACATTACTCTGCATATTCTATTTAGTGTAGTGTCTGTTCTATATATACTCAAGTATTACACATACTTAAGAGTACAGCATATCATTACTTAATTTACCTAATCATCAATTTTGTTTATAAACAGAGAATCACATTTTATACTATTCTGCAATAAGCAAGCAAACATATTTTCATATTTGCTCAAATGGGTCTATTTGTCTTACTAGGGCTACATCTTCCCTCTCTTCCCAAGCAGGAAAAGTAAGCAAACACAGGCACACACAAAAACACAAAAACACAAATTCAAAACAAATGAGTAGATATGTTTTGATTTGTTGATGGATAAATATGATAATTCTTAAATGTTAGTTTTTCTTATTGACAACTCTAGATCACTCATTCTCCCAGATTAATTTTCCCCCTGATTTTAAGATAATTCCCTTTCTGTTTGTTGAACTGAAAGCAAGTCTGCTTGCCTGATCATGGAGTATCAGATGAGTCAATAGGGTTGGCTACTGGACAATTTACGGCTTCAAATCAATCATCTTCATTAGTGACAGAGAAAAAATCCAGTGTCAGTGGGGATTTATGATGAAGAGTTATGGTGGCAAAGGGATAGATGAGAAAGATGTTTGTGACTCTGGGGATTTAGTCTGACCACAATGAAGAGAATGGAAGGTAAGAAGTGTGTGCTTGTTTGGCATAACAAAAGCAATGCATTGGGAAGAGAAGGGTGAAATGAATCAGGTTTGACTGAAAGTTTGCTCTGTGCAAGAGGTGAATATTTGAGTTGTTCACTTGCTCCAAACAAAACACTTCCTCATTTTTACTCCCAGGATGGCAGGAAAGGAGTGAAATGAAGAAAACTTAGTGATAAGTTGGAAGAAGCAAATATCAGAGTGGTCTGGTATGATTGAATAGCAGATATGAAAAAGAGAGGAAAACTTCTTCATTTTATAGAGATGGGAAAAAATAACCATGAAATTTTGAAAGATAATGAAGTCTTCAATGTCTTTAATACCTAGGAAGGTATTAAAACACTGAGAAATGCAAGACTGGCAGAGGAAAGAAGGATGAAGATAGAGATTGGGGATTTACCTACACAGAGAAGGAGTCAAAACCATCATAGAACAGCTCTTTCAGAGGACAGTTGAGAAAAAAAATTACATCTATCTCTCCAAGTACTATAGGACACAGGAAGGTACTATGAAAAAGCAGAGGAGTCAGCAGAAAGGACCCATAGAGTCAGGGAGCAATATTTATGGAAAGGCCACTTTGTGGCATTTGCTAATTAGTTACATATGTAGAAAAATGAATGACGTGTTTAGTATGAAATTTCAAGATTTTATTCAAGGAAGAGTAGGAAAACAAAACAAAAGGAATAAACCAATTTATCTGGTCATATTTTTAAAATTCTTTCAAGAAAGTAAAATAACTGTTATGCTTTATTTGATCTGAAATCCTAAAATGACAACAGCCAGAAAGCCACAATTATGCTTGTGCAGATGTTTCATCAAATCATTTATTTTCCTAAAAACTAACAAACTCTGTGTCTTTATTATGAATATAATAAATATTTTAGAACTTTTGGAAATTACTGAGAATAGAATAAAGATTAACAAGACTACCTATAGTCACATCATTTTGAGGAATTGCTTGAATGCCTTTCCACTATTTTAGTTTTGCATGGTATTTATTTTTTTGGTATGACACTTTTAATTTTATTGATATACTTATTTTCTCATAGATCTGATCAGATGTGAAAATAATATTGTGATGTCTTTTTTCACACACTTTACAAATGAGTGCTTTTTAAGTTATTTCTGCACTTTGAGAAATTTCAAAATAGCCAAGCAAGTGGTTACAATACTGTTTATGTATTTCTTTAATATTGAACAGTTAAATAATGCTGAACTAGGTAGCTTGATAAATTTGAAGTATTTTTATTATCATTAGTATTATCTACTCCCATGAGAATTACTATTTTAGAAAAATCATCAGAAAGTACCAAAATAACCTAAAAATAAAGCTTTTTCATTTATCTAACTGCTGCATAACAAACAATCTTAAACTTAAAAAATACAGCTTCCAAATCTACAAATTTCATGAGGCTTTGTAGGAGTACTTCAAGAAAGCTAAGTCATCTTCAATAGCACCCAAAAACATCTATTGAACCTCTATAAAACTTGATGCTTATCTCACTGAAAGACATAAGTGAGAAAGCATAGAATTTTCCCAGAGCAGAACATGTGCAAGGGCTGGCTGAATTCAGATATGTGACAGGACTTGAATGCCTTGAATGGAAGACCAACGGGTGGAGAACAATTTCAATTTCAATATGCAGGTAAGGGGCAACTCTTAATAAAGTGTCTTATAGACTATCCTTGATTTGATCTTTGACCAGGATTAGTTTCTTAATTTGAGAATGGTTTGCCTTTAGGAGAGATCGGAATGAGAAACAGTTTAATCTGGGACCCCACAAGTGTGGAATCACTTATATTTCCTTAAATTTTGCTTATAAACACATCAGTTCTTTTATTTGCTCATCTCTGATCCCTCTTTTTAGTTTAAGCAGCTAGCAAAAGTCAAGTGGTATCTTCCATACTGTCTCTGAAATCTTAATTAGTGCATTGAGTTCATTAGACACATCTTATTGTTTCACATTAACTCAGGCAACAGTTTTGTCAAACTTTTCGGCGATACATAAGAAGGCCCTCTTCTCTCCAGTGCTGCTGTGTCGCTTCAGTCGTGTCTGACTCTGTGAGACCCCATAGACGGCAGCCCACCAGGATCCCCAGTCCCTGGGATTCTCCAGGCAAGAACAGTAGAGTGGGTTGCCATTTCCTTCTCCAATGAATGAAAGTGAAAAGTGAAAGTGAAGTCGCTCAGTCGTGTCTGACCCCCAGTGACCCCATGGACTACAGCCTTCCAGACTCCTCCACCCAAGGGATTTTCCAGGCAAGAGTACTGGAGTGGGGTGCCATTGCCTTCTCCGTTTCTTTCCAATAGCCAATAACAATTCCTCCACAGATCTTTAGGGTCTAACTGATAGCCTGCTCAGGCACTAGTGGTAGGGAATCCGC
Source organism: Bos taurus (assembly GCF_002263795.3). Classification (NCBI taxonomy): domain Eukaryota; kingdom Metazoa; phylum Chordata; class Mammalia; order Artiodactyla; family Bovidae; genus Bos; species Bos taurus. The sequence goes on from NC_037336.1 coordinate 51,498,808, forward strand.
TTGCAGGAGACACAAGAGATGCAAGTTAGATGGCTGGGATAGGAAGATCCCCTGGAGGAGGAAATGGCCACCTATTCCAGTATTCTTGCCTGGAAAATCCCATGAACAGAGGAGCCTGATGGGCTACAGAGCATGCGGTCACAAAGAGTTGGACATGACTGAGCACTCGCACACACGCATACTCTCTTTAGGTCTTTGCTAACACTCTCTTTGAAGCCCTGTGAGCTTTCACTAACTGTCCTTGAGACTTTTGCAGCTTATACTTGTTTCTGATCCCAAAGTGAATGCCACACACTTTAGAACTTTTGTTTCAGGAGGGTCCCACTTCAGGTACCCAGCTATATTTCAGTTATCTATGGCTGTATAACATACCACCCCCAAATATCATGGCTTCAAATAGCCACAGTCATTTAATTTGCTCACAAATGTGCACTTTTGAGCTCAGTAATTACAAAGTCAGCAGGTCCAGCTTATCTCTGTTGCATTGGGTTGTTGAGGGTAGATCAACTTGGGGGTGGAAGGTCCACTGTGTGTGTGTGTGTGTGTGTGCACTATTACATGTTCATTCAGGCATTTTGCAGTAAAAGGTTGACAGAGGTGCAAAGAAATGTTTCTTTGTAGAGAATAACCTAAAATAGATCTTGTCAGAGCTGTTGCTTGTTTGCTTGTTCCTATGGAAATGGGCAATTGGGGGGTGGCAGGAGAGTGTTTTCTTGTGGTTAGGGCAGGTTGAAAGTTATGAAAGGTATGAGAAAAAAGGCAGAGCAGAGCATAGATGCTGAAATAAATGTTTGTAATAGGTGACGACTGGAGTCACTTAGAAGACCAACTAATTAAATTTGGCTGAGACATTAACAGAGGGGCATTTCTTATCATTTTCATATAAAATTTAGTAATTCTTTGGAGGGTTTGAGAACATGGAGATCTTTGCTCGGACATAGGTGTCTTATGACTGCCACATCCACAGGACCATTATGAGGTTTCTCTAGATGACTTGAAGATGGAGTACCTCAACTGAGCACAACTGTAGCAGGAAAAATGGAGCATGGCAGATGCCTTTAGGGATGGCATTTGACAGAACTTGTTTGTGAACATATGTGATATATACACTCTCTGGGGGGTTCAAGAAATAATCACAGAATAATTCTGGTGGGTTAATTTCTGGGATTGTTTTGCTGTGCAACAATTAAATAAACAGCTTCAAGCAAAGTTATGTGGGCATAAAAATTAACATGATGCCATTTTACACGCATGGGCTGGAGTGGCCTGGACAGCAGTTTCAACTGCCATAAGGTCAAACATGGCAACTCATCTTCTTCCTGGAGAGTTGTTACCTGGGAATCGTTATTTCTGAATGCAAGAGAAAGAGTACCTTGGGTGAAGTGGTACATCAACTGCCTCCATCAGAATAACTATGACATTTGGAATGACTATGTTTTTTGGGGTTGAGACTTACATTTTTGGAGTGCAATAGGGATGATTTGACTGTGAAAAAAAGTGGAAAATGCATAAAGAGGCTTCCTACCTGGGTCTATATGTATCTGTACACGCACGTATTTCAGTGTTTTCTTATGTGCCTAAATAGGAATTTGGGGAAGGCTGATAGCCTAGTATCATTTTAATTGGGAAGCATCATTTAAATTTTATGAAAAAAACAGAGAAGAACATTTCTGTCATCTGTGTGAGAAGATCATTTTCTATGAATGATAATCTGGAACGATCAAAGACACTTTTTAGACCAACATAAAGTATTAATAATAATAATTATAGTAGTACTGTGTTGGTTGTACTATGCGCTCTGTTTTTCATTATCTAGTTTTCTCTGCTCTCTGAGTTATTTAAAATCCGGGATTTCAATAATTCCAGTACTCTCTCATATAAAGTCCTCTGTTCTATAAACAGTGGGATGAATACATTAGTATAAGAGATAACAAAACACCTGAAATGAGGGCACCCCAGGCCAGAAGATGTTCACTGTGCAAAGCCTTTGAAGGCAGACATTACTTCTCAGAAGGAGTTATAAATTTGATTTGAACAAGACAAGACCAGCATGAAGTTTTAAATCACTTCTTATACACAAGATCTCAACAGGCATGAATGAAAACAAAATAAAGAACACTTGAGAAAATCTAAACTAGCTACCTGAAAATTTTACTTTTGAAGAACGTGTCAATAAGGAAGCATACACTTCATCACCTTTCAACTTTATCAGATACCAGGACTTGGAGATTTTTAAATGGACATGACCTCTCTATTAAAAAGCAGAGACGAGTTGCCAGTCCAGGTTTGATGCACGGTACTGGATGCTTGGGGCTGGTGCACTGGGACGACCCAGAGGGAGGGTAGGGGAGGGAGGAGGGAGGAGGGTTCAGGATGGGGAACGCGGGTATACCTGTGGCAGATTCATTTTGATATTTGGCAAAACTAATACAATATTGTAAAGTTTAAAAATAAAATAAAAAACAAAAACAAAAACACAATATTCCCTAAGGAAAGAACTTTGCCTATTAAAAAAAAAAAAAAAAGCAGAGACATTACTTTGCCAACAAAGGTCCGTCTAGTCAAGGCTATGGTTTTTCCAGTGGTCATGTATGATGTGAGAGTTGGACTGTGAGAAAGCTGAGAGCCAAAGAATTGATGCTTTTGAACTGTGGTGTTGGAGAAGACTCTTGAGAGTCACTTGGACTGCAAGGAGATCCAACCAGTCCATTCTAAAGGAGATCAGTCCTGGGTGTTCTTTGGAAGGAATGATACTAAAGCTGAAACTCCAGTACTTTGGCCACCTCATGCGAAGAGTTGACTCATTGGAAAAGATTCTGATGCTGGGAGGGATTGGGGGCAGGAGGAGAAGGGGACAACAGAGGATGAGATGGCTGGATGGCATCACCGACTTGATGGACGTGAGTTTGAGTGAACTCTGGGAGATAGTGATAGACAGGGAAGCCTGGTGTGCAGCAATTCATGGGGTCGCAAAGAGTCGGAAATGACTGAGTGATTGAATCTCTCTAACCATTTATGGCTCCCTCTGCTTATTCTGATCCTCCTCCCTTTGTCCAGAAGGCTATTTTCTATTCACTTGTTAAGATTCATCTCAAAGGTTGACTCCTCATGCAAGCTTTGCCTGATTCTTCTGCACAGCCCCCCTACCCCAACTGCTCTTTCTTTGGTGCCCAGTTGGAATATATAATATTCATATTCTGTTTGCTGGTTAACTTTTCTGATCTTTTTTCATGCTTTGACCCCAACATACACATCCAGTGACTAAATCATAAAGTCTTTTAAGTAGGAGTGATATAGTCTCTACTTTTCTATCATCTATTTTTAGCATAATATCTGACACTAAGCAGATGGGTGCTTAATCATTCTCCCATAAATGACTCAGTGGACAAGAAACAAATCAATGCATATATTCAGGATATAAAAAAATCTTCTATCTCTTTTTCTAGGAGTGTGCTTTTTTTTTTTTTAGACAAATGCTGAGCAAAAAGGATTTTTCAGACTCTACACAGATATTATATCATTCTATTACTGAGGAAAGAGATTGACTTGACAGCTGACACAGAGAAAGCAAAACTACACAAGTATTTTTCTTTTGTCTTTTTCTTCAAGGAGAATGACTTACAAACAGGAAAGGCTAAAAATGATGAAGGGGTAAATGTGAAAAGACAGTAGGAAAGTACTGAGATTCTTTAAATGAATCAAAACCTCTAGGCTAGGTGAATTTCTTCCTACAAAACTGAAAAAAGTTAGACACGACTGCAGAGCCTCAACTCATAACCTTTGACAAAGACTGCTAGAAAATCAGAAATGGGAAAGCTTTCTCTGATTAAAAAAAAAAAGACAAGAAATAAATTAGAAACTTCAGGTAAATGAGTATGACCTATCACTGATAAAATTTCAGAAAAGTTTTTTAAAAGGTTATTAGATTAGCACTGAGAACACAAAGTGATGCTCATTGCTATCTTGAAAGAATTCATCTACAACAAATTATTCTAAACAAATCCCTTTTCTTCCTCTTATATCCTTATATTTTTGGGAAAAAATGATAACATAAATGAATAAAGAATTTGCAGTGGACATCAAGTATGTGAATTTCAGAACAAAATTTGATCAATGTCTCTTAATATTTCTTTTGTGATAAAAGGATTTGACTTATCTTGGTGGTAAGTGTTTAGTTAAGTAGTTTAGTTAAGTAGACATAAACTAATCAAATGGCCATGCCCTCAAAATCATGTGATACAGTGTTGATACCATGGAGGGGTAGGGTCTTGTCTTTAGCTGTATTCTAGAGCAGCTTATTATTTATTTGGATACATATGTAGAAAATAAAAAAATCTTGAATATGTAGATCCAAAACTGGTAGGTAAGTTGGTTATCACATTTTGAAAATATGTCAAACCTTTGAAAAAATTGTCCAAAAGTAATTAAGTTAAATGAGTTGAGGTAAATATAAGTTGAATAATGACACCATAGAAAAGAATGGACCTGGTTTCAGTTCACAGGGGAAAGAGCCTACAATATAGCAAGTATTACAGGGGAAAACTTATTCTCCATTACTCATGTTTCCCAGGGGAGGGACTTCCCTGGAGCAGCCCTGCACCAGTGGTTTCCGCTTCCACATTTACTCACTGCTCTCTGGAGGAAGGAAGTGCTGCTAGATTGGTGGGTGTCAGCTACTGGTATCTTCACTCTTCACCCACTTATGGGTAGAACTATTCAGTGGAAAACTGATAATTACTGGAGATTTGCTTTCCTTGCTTCTGCCTCAGTTTGGCTGAAGGCAGCAGTCCTGGGTCAGTTCATTGTGCCTCCTCTTCAGATGAAAAAATTCCTCCATCTGGTCTCCCTGGTTTCTGGACCGGGGGTTCTGTGAATGGGTGGTTAGTGTAGTATCTACAGCCCCTGCAGTTAGACACTCAAGACATGTCCTCCTATATAATTTTTTCAGGATAATAGTTCACATCATGAACTGCTTCCATCTGATTCAATTCATCACTTATTTGGTTTTAAATCCCAACAGTAGGTGCTTAATTAATGTTTATTGATTATTAAATGAAAACCAGAGAGTTGAGAGGACTGCATCACTTTCCTATTATGTGGTGCTCATGCCACTGACTGCTTTATTTGGATTGTTTTCTTTGATCTCACTCTCACATAGAGACTTTTGTCAAATGTCTACTTATATCTGAGTGGGCAAATAAAAACCAATAGAACCTCTGTATGTGTGGGTAGGCATTGTCAAATGAGGTTTTGTTTTTGTTTTTTTTTTTAGGCATTATGGGGTTTGGGGATAAAAACTCAGATGTCAGCAGCTTTAACCTTTTTCTCATGGACTGGTTAATAAACTGAGATTTTTCAGATAAATTCCTTCCAGCCTTCCGCTTGGATGATATAATCATGGATACTAGCATTTCAGGACTTGGGTAGGAAGTAAGGTTGGAGATTCCATATTCAGGATGAAAGCTTTCACCAATGCCCCTGATTCCAGTGAGGGACCCCTGACCTCAACTGTACTAGCTCTCTTGTCTAGTGACCTCAGTTATATTATTTACAAAGAATAAACTTCTAGTCATCCCTTAAGGGCTTCCCTGGTGGCTCAGGGATAAAGAATTCGCCTGGCAATACAAAAGACACAGGTTCAATCCCTGGGTCAGAAAGATCCCCTGGAGAAGGAAATGGAAACCCACTCCAGTATTCTTGCCTGGAAAATCCCTGTGGACAGAGGAGCCTGGCAGGCTGTAGTCCATGGGGTCACAAAAAGTCAGACATAACCTACAAATAAACAACAACAACATCTGGTAAGGAGGGTACCATTGGGTTCTGATTGCTTCCTAAATCATCTTTTTATCATTTTTTAAATTCTTAGCCCCACCTTCATTCAGGCTTGCATAAATATTTGTTATCATCCAGTTACTGGAGCCTTCTGAGAATTTTTTAGAATTGTGTAAGTCAGATTGCTTCTTGGCTCCTTTCATAGTCAGGTAAGGATCCATCTTCTCAGATCTGTTCAATCAGTTAAAAACTTTTCATCTATTGTCAGTTGTTGCTACTCTCTTCTTTCCCATTTTTCCCCCATGAGTACCTTTCTCCCTGATTCCTTTACTGAGGTTATAGTAGGACTTTACTGGGGGGGCGGAGTAGGAGTGGTAGAGGATAATGCATGTATCCAGCCTTTCATACTTGGGTGGTGTTTTCATTTCACAGGTTTCTTATGTTTTTGTCTCCTGGAGCAAGAGTCAAGGCTAAATTTAATGACTAGGAATGATAACCAAGCTTTTTGCTTTGCAAAGTCTTCCCAATGATCAAAGGGCCACCTATTGTCATTAAACATTTAATTACAATATAGCCAATCTTTTCATCGCTTGTTGGTCTAGGGATATATATTAATAAAAATTTACAAAGATAGTTAATAGCAAAATTTTATATGATATTTCTTCATTTACTTAGTGCCTCTCTTCATTATAAAGTTCAGTTCAGTTCAATTCAGTCACTCAGTCATGTCTGACTCTTTGAGATTCCATGGACCACAGTATGCCAGGCTTCCCTGTCCATCATCAGCTCTCGGAGTTTACCCAAACTCATGTCCATTGAGTCGGTGATGCCATCCAACCATCTCATTCTCTGTCATCCCCTTCTCCTGCCTTCAATCTTTCCCAGAATCAGGGTCTTTTCCAATGAGTCAATTCTTCCCATAAAGTGGCCAAAGTATTGGAGTTTTAGCTTCAACATCAGTCCTTCCAATGAACACTCAGGACTGATCTCCTTTTGGATGGACAGGTTGAATCTCCTTGTAGTCCAAGGGACTCTCAAGAGTCTTCTCCAACATCACCGTTCAAAAGCATCAATTTTTCAGTGCTCAGCTTTCATTATAGTCTAACTCTCAAATCCATACATGACTACTGGAAAAACCATAGCCTTGACTAGATGGACCTTTGCTGAAAAAGTAATGTCTCAGCTTTTGAAAATGCTATCTAGGTTGGTCATAACTTTCCTTCCAAGGAGTAAGAGTCTTTTAATTTCATGGCTGCAGTCACCATCTGCATTGATTTTGGAGACCAAAAAAATAAAGTCAGCCACTGTTTCCACTGTTTCCTCATCTATTTGCCATGAAGTGATGGGACTGGATGCCATGATCTTCGTTTTCTGAATGTTGAGCTTTAAGCCAACTTTTTCACTCTCCTTTTTAATTTTCAGCAAGAGGCTGTTTAGTTCTTCTTCCTTTTCTGCCATAAGGGTGGTGTCATCTGCATATCTGAGGTTATTCGTATTTCTCCCGGCAATCTTGATTCCAGCTGTGCTTCTTCCAGTCCAGCGTTTCTCATAATGTACTCTGCATATAAGTTAAAAAACCACGGTGACAATATACAGCCTTGACATACTCCTTCTCCTATTTGGAACCAGTCTGTTCCATTTCCAGTTCTAACTGTTGCTTCCAGTTGCATACAGATTTCTCAAGAGGTCAGGTGGTCTGGTATTCCCATCTCTTTCAGAATTTTCCACAGTTTCTTGTGATCCACACAGTCAAATCTTTTGGCATAGTCAATAAAGCAGAAATAGATGTTTTTCTGAAACTCTCTTGCTTTTTGGATGATCTGGTGGGTGTTGGCAATTTGATCTCTTGTTTCTCTGCCTTTTTTAAAACCAGCTTGAACATCTGGAAGTTCATGGTTCACATATTGCTGAAGTCTGGCTTACAGAATATTGAACATTACTTTACTATCGTGTGAGATGAGTGCAATTGTGCAGTAGTTTGAGCATTCTTTGGCATTGCCTTTCTCTGGGATTGGAATGAAAACTGACCTCTTCCAGTCCTGTGGTCACTGCTGAGCCTTCCAAATTTGCTGGCATATTGAGTGCAGCACTTTCACAGCATCATCTTCCAGGATTTGAAATAGCTCAACTGAAATTCCATCACCTCCACTAGCTTTGTTTGTAGTGATGCTTCCTAAGACCCACTTCACTTCACACTCCATGATATCTGGCTCTAGGTGAGTAATCACACCATCATGATTATCTGGGTCATGAAGATCTTTTTTGTACAGTTCTTCTGTGTATTCTTGCCCCACCTCTTCTTAATATATTCTGCTTCTGTTAGGTCCATACCATTTCTGTCCTTTATCGAGCCCATCTTTACATAAAATGTTCCCTGGTATCTAATTTTCTTGAAGAGATCTCTAGTCTTTCCCATTCTATTGTTTTCCTGTATTTCTTTGCATTGATCGCTGAGGAAGGCTTTCTTATCTCTCCTTGCTATTCTTTGGAACTCTGCATTCAAATGGGTATATCCTTCCTTTTCTCCTTTCCTTTGGCTTCTCTTCTTTTTACAGTTATTTGTAAGACCTTCTCAGACAGCCATTTTACCTTTTTGAATTTCTTTTTCTTAGGGATGGTCTTGATCCCTGTCTCCTGTACAATGTCACGAACCTCCATCCATAGTCCATCAGGTGCTCTGTCTAGCAGATCTAGTTCCTTAAATATATTTCTCACTTAGTAACTAATAAAAATAGTTCCATTCTTTTCATTAATAACGTTTTTTTTTTCTCTTAAAGTAGGCATTTAAAACATCAATTATATCATGGACACATATCATTAATTTTGATGTTGTACTGTAATAGCATTTTCATTGTATTTATTTTATAATTTCTTTACATATAGAGAAAGTGATAGTGGTGTTTTATTGATGGTATGACATAAAAACTTCTTTTGAAAAAGTATTTAGGTACAAAAGTGAGAAAATTGAAAGAAAATCATCAAATGGTCCTGCTGCTGCTGCTGCTGCTGCTGCTAAGTCGCTTCAGTCATGTCCGACTCTATGTGACCCCAGAGACGGCAGCCCACCCGTCCCTGTGATTCTCCAGGCAAGAACACTGGAGTGGGTTGCCATTTCCTTCTCCAATGCATGAAAGTGAAAAGTGAAAGTCAAGTCGCGCAGTCGTGTCCGACTCTTAGCGACCCCACGGACTACAGCCTACCAGGCTCTTCCGTCCATGGGAGTTTCCAGGCAGGAGTACTGGAGTGGGGTGCCATTGCCTTCCTGGAAGTATCTAAAACAGCAAAATTGTGATGAAGACATAGAATGACAAGTTTAGGAGTTGCTGGAATCACAAGGTAACATATTCCTCAACCAATTGGCTAATAGACAACATTATTCGATGGATAGTGCCCACACTAAGGGACAATAAGGTGTCAACTGTCTGCAACAGGCAGACTGCAGATTAGTGCAGTGCAAAATTTTAGGATTACAGAAGGAATGGAAACCTGTTATTTTAGTGCCAGTCCTAGTGTCTGCCAGGTAGCAGCAACTCAAATACTTGTTTCTTAAAGGGAAGAAAAAATAAAAGGAAGTGAAAATATTTAGCCTGAAGAATAGAAGGTGTGGAGGGAAAGGTGGTTGATGTCTTTAAATATGTGCAATGATGTGAAACAAAAGACACAGAAAAGTTTTAAGGTGTAGGCTTAAATTTATGAGTAGAGTGAGAGGGTTCCCACTACATAGTTTTCAAATCCTGAGTTATTGATCATTAGAAATTTTGGAGCAGTGTCTGATAATGATCCTATAGGGATGTAGTCAAAGAGAGAACTGTACTCAGAAGGAAGCTAGCCAGCAGAAGAGTTGTAAGGAAACGTTGGGAAAGCATGTTCTAGTGCTCAAGCCAAACCTAGTGAGATAGGACCTGTTGACAAAAGACTTCTCAGTTACTTTCCCAATCTCATTTGAATCTAGAGTTGGGACTGACTTCTAGGATCTGTCCCCTAGAAGCAAGAGTGCCCCAGAAGTAGCTGAAGTTTTCAATTTTGCTTAGACGTGAACCCTGATTGGGCTTCCCAGGTGGCACAGTGGTAAAGAATTTGCCTGCCAGTGCATGAGATGCAAGGGACACCAGTTTGATCCATGGGTTGGGAAGATGCCCTGAGGCAGGAAATGGCAACCCACTCCAGTATTCTTGCTTAGAAAATTCCAGTCACAGAGGAGCCTGATGGGCTGCAGTCCATGGGGTTTCAAAGAGTCATACATGACTGGGCATGTACACATGGCCTGGCATGGCATGGAACCCTGATCACCAAGTCTTTGATATCACAAACTTAAACATTTATTGTTGGTATGCCACCTAATCACTTTCACAGCTACCTATATGCTCAAAAAGTGCAAATCTGAACTTATTATTAAATTACATTATCAGATTATTTTAAGTACTATGAAGAAATAAAAGCGATTTTCTGACCGAGAATGATGAAAGAGGACCACGTTAGGAATAGGAGTCATGCAAGGCCTTCCTGAGCAGGTGATATTGTTTGAGTCCTGAAAGAAGAGAGGAATCTGGCCAAGCACACTGTGGACCCTACAGAGTCCAGGCATCTGCAAGAATAGATGTAAAGCCCCCAAGCTCAGAGTTTTCAAGAAATAGATACACATTTCCAGGGTGGTAGGAGAGAAGTGAGCAAGGAGAAGGGCAAGAAAGAGATAAAGTCAGAGCTCAGCCAGAGAAAGTCCCAGGTACATTATAGGTCCCTGTTCATGGCAGACTCATTGTTCCCTCCTTCACATCCCATAGGGTTTTATACATAATTGTATTATTGGCAATATATGCTTTGTAATCCCTGTGTTTTATTCATTTGATTCTATGTATAAGATTTAAGTTCCTTAAGTTCAGGATCCATTTACTGCTCACCTGAATGTCCTTCATTCCAGCACCTAAAACAATGCCAGTATCCTCTTATAGGCAATGCTCAGAATAGCTGGTGGAGTGAAAACTCTAAGGGAAACCAGCATATTTTTTGTATTGATCCAGAGTCTTTAGAATGGCCATTGATGGCTTGAGATTCTAGCCAAAGTATCCTAACAACTAAGAAGACATATGGCTATTATTAAGTTGATGCATTTTGCCAGTATTAAAATACCATAAATAATTTTAATTTGGTTTTTAACTCTGCTGATTTAATCCACCACTGACTTAACACAGTGGATAAATCCAATGGCTGTGTAACTTACCTGAGGGTTTGAGTTTTCAGTTTTTCTTTAATACCTACTGTAACACATGATAGTATCTCATTACCCTAGTTCTTCCTGCTCACTCTGACTGTTTTGACTGGGGCTATGCCAGAGGCTGTTTCTGAAAGTGGTACCACTTTTGAGTGAGCCTGGAGTCAGAGAGCCAAGGGGTTGTGGAATCTTGACTCCATCACACACTAACACAACAGTTCAGTGCAAATTATTTAATCTGTTTTAGAACTCATTCCTCTACCTATGAATTGGGGATAACAATTATATTTCCCTCCGAAGATTGTGGCACAATTAAGAGATGATATGTACATAGCATTTAGCCTAGACTCTGATATTTTAGGATCAGCACATCAATGTCAACCACTATTATTTTCATAATTATTATAACATTGTAATATTTCCATTTGGCCCCAGGTTTTTTTTTTTTTTTTAGTGATCAAAATTTATACAAAAAAATTCTTAAAAAATCCTGGCAGATCAAGGATGAGACAACTAGTAGGCAATAATACAGTAATTCATTTACATCATGTCAAAAATGACTGAAAATAAAACTTTATGGAAGAGTATATTTTTATAAATATCTTTGCTTCAGAGTTTTCTGATAAATATTCGTTTTGGCCTGAGAACTACATAGTTGATTTCTGTATGAAACTGAATATTTTTTGAAAGTTAGAACTAAATTAGTTGGGTTATTTTTGCATGATGAAAGCGTGAAAACAAAACACCTTTTTTGCTAAAATATTATCTGGTCCTCGTTTCAGCCCAGAGGACTGAAAATACTATGAAATTAAAATTTCAAATGTGGGAAGGAAATTCTATAATATTTGTTAATTCTAGCCCCAAAATGTTCAAAGTTATTTTTGCTTCAAAATCTGGAACTGAACATGCACTTAACAATTTGTTTCAATTCATACTGTTAGAAGCTGGCCCTGTCTATCCTTGCGGGTTTGAAGGTGTATTTGAAGTATTTCTCCTTTCTTTAGAGGAAGTTGAATAAAGTGGTAAGAGGAACAAGTCAAAGCAGCTATCTTTTAACATTGCTAGGGTATGCAGTTGTAAAATTTCTAAGGAAATAATAAATTATCTATATGTTAAACCAGGACATCTAAACACAATGTCATTGTGTTCAAGGTGAAGGTCTGCATGATTGGTGACATTGTTCAGAAAAATGAACAAAACGCATCTCATTATATAACACCCTTAAATAATTGTCTGAGATCAAATGATTTTACCCTGGATTCTCTATAGAACACCAGGATTATAATGGGCTTTATATATCAGGTGGGACGAGGAGTTAAGACTGAAAATTTTCTGGCTGTGAAATACCACAGACACATAAGCCATTGCATTCCTGGGACTGGGGGCCCTGCAGCAGTGACCATTTGGATTTTCCTATTAAAGGAAAATGTACTTGGTATGTCTATATGGGATGACACCAAGCAATTGTGCCAATGTGGCTTCACTTGCTCTAGTTTTCTATTTCCTCCTTTGAGAATCTTAAATTTCAGTAGAACATGAATTTAGCATACATCTTGCATTTGATTAGATCACATTTTATATATTTTATGCATTTTAATCCAAGTTTGGCTCTGTGAACCTTACCATCTGTCTGGAGTTGTCATTGCATTTTATTTTTAATTTTAATTTACCCCATTATATTTTTGACTAAAAAGTGGTTTTATTTTTGGCAATCTCCTCACCTAGTGTCTTCTTTCCCTCTCATCCATTTTCCACAATGCATCCAAACAAGACCTTCTAAAACATATATCTGATGACACAATTCCCAATTTAATCCTATTGTCTTTCTAATAAGTCCAAATTCTTGGGTTAGACTCATAAGGCCCTGCATCATCTAGACCCTTTGAATATATCTCCGTACCTTCCTCTTTTGCATGCTATGTTCCTGTTCCAGTTCCTCTAGCCATGCTCTCTTTTGCCTCCAAGTCTCTGTACATTCTCTTTCCTCCACCTGAATCATTTCTCTCACACTCTGCCTCAATATGTCCTATTTCTTCCAAGTCTTCACTGACAACCTTACCTTTTCCCCACACAATACACTAACTATATACTCCCATCTCATAGATTAAATGAGGTCATGTAACGCTATGTGTCTGCAATACTAGAATGTAAACACCAAGAGGAAACAGACACTATCTACCTTATTTTCTGTTGGGACTCCTGTATCTAGTCTAGGACCTGGGACATGACAGTAATTCAATAAGTATTTATTAAAAGCCTAGAGGGATGAGTAAGAAAAGCTGTGCTGTGCTTAGTCGCTCAGTCTTGTCCAACTCTTTGTGACCCCATGGACTGTAGCCTGCCAGGCTCCTTTGACCATGGGGATTCTCCAGGCAAGAATACTAGAGTGGGTTGCTATGCCCTCCTCCAGGGGATCTTCCCAACCCAGGGATTGAACCTAAGTCTCCTGCATTGCAGGTGGATTCTTTACCATCTGAGACACCAGGGAAGCCAAGAAAAGCTGCACATGTATAATTTATGATTTTTACTTATTTTTGTTGTTTTAGTCACTAAGTCATGTCTGACTCCTTTACAACGCCATAGACAGTAGAGGAGCCTCCAGGTTCCTCTTCTGTCCATGGGATTTCCCAGGAGTCTGTTGTCATTTTCTCCTCCAGGGGATCTTCCCAACCCAGGGATCAAATCTGCATCTCCTACATTAGCAGGCAATCTTTACCACCGAGCCACCAGGAACACCCTTTTTACTTATTGTATAGTATAAATTTAAAAAATAATCTGTAGCTATAACTGAAGTAAAAAATCCCTTGTAAACCTTATTTTATGTTAATCTGTTATTCTGTAGGAACAACCGCTAACTGGAACTGCTGTATTTTGTGGGCTAGTGTATGGTAAACACCATAAAAATTATCTCAGATCATAAGACATCCTTTGTAATTTACTTAGACATTGTTATCTGAGTTTCAATTATTTATGATAATATTTAATTGCATCTAAAAGAAATAGTTATAGAGATTTAAAAATCAATATTCCAATTACAAGCTTACTACACATAAATCTACGAAATGGCACACCTTTAAGTTTGTGGCTAAAAAAACACCTCATAAAAATGCCTCTAGGAATCAAGAAGTTTGTGAAATACAACTCAGATCGCTGCTAAATCCAAATGGAGAACTGTGTTTCCAGTCATAGGTAAGGCCTATGGAGAACTTTACTATTCAACTCTACTGATATGTTGAATATGCTGATTATGTTGACAGCTGCCAGCTTTTCCTTTTGGTAGAAAACAAAAGGTTGCTTAGCCATGAACTCAAAGAAGAAATATTATAAATTTTAGAGTCATCTGTGGAGACCACATTCAGTGGCATCACGTCTACTAGAATCAGGTGGGAAAACTGATTCTTCTGGATATTCATATAACCTTGTTGATATCATTTCAATTATTGTGCTGCCAGTCCTGTGGGTTCAACATTTGCAGGAGAATACACTAAGCATTAGAGAGTTGATAAGTTTAACAAATATTCATCATATATTTTTCAACATATGATATAATGTTGGTGAGAGGATGAAATGGTTGGATGGCATCATCGACTTAATGGACATAAGTTTGTGCAAACTTAGGGAGATGGTGAAGGACAGGGAAGCCTGGCGTGCTGCAGTCCATGGAGTCACAAAGATTCGAACATGATTCAGCAACTCAACAACTATGTTGGGAGTAAATACAGAGATGAATGACAGAGAAAAAAAGTAACAAATAGATTACATACTGTTACTGAGGGATATAAAGAAAATAAAAGAGTGATGAGTGGGGTACCAATCGGGAGTAAAGTAGGAATCAAATTTAAGATGGCTGATCTGGAATGCCTCTTACAGGAGCTAATTTTTGAGCTAAGAATACGAATAAAGAATCAGTGAAAATGCTGGGAAACACCCTCTAGGCAGAGGCAATGGCAATGGCAAAGTTTCTGATGTGGAAGAGGGCTTGCTGTATTTGAAGATAAGAAAGAAGACTGGGGAATAGTGTGCAAGAGCAAGGGCATGAGATTGAGCTGGAGAGGTACTTGGATGAGACAAGATTTGTAGGAGTTTGGGTTTTAGCCTAAAAAAAAGGAAAGCCCTAGAAAGGTTTTATGCAAGGAGAAACATAATATGATTTACATTTCTAAAACTCTCATTATAGCTACTGTGTGGAAAATTGATAATAGAGGACCTAGAATGAAAGCTGAGAGCCTTTTTAGTCTGTTTTGTTTTAGTACAGCTGTGAAATATGGTGGCAGAGTTGATCAAAGATGTATTGTGGAGACAGAATTGACAGGACTTGTTCAAGCATTGGATGTGAAGGGTGTGTCAACAAAGACATGACTCAGATTATATGATTTAACCTACTTGGTAGAGAGTTGTCTCAATTACTACCAAAAGTAAGCCCAGGAAAGAACAGGAATACCTTTATTTTACGATAAAGGAAAGTTCAACATCTCCCTACTGGACATGTCAAATTTAAAATATATACACAACTAAAAATTACTTGCTAATTCAAAGATCTTGAATGTGGAATAGCTCCTCTAGGCCCTTCTGCGCCTGCGCAGCCACTGCTCCTTGGAAGTGGGGTTGCTCCTCCCGGCCACGGCCCCTGGCCTTGGACATGGGGTAGGTCCTCCCCTATCATTGAAAAAACAAGAGAGTTCCAGAAAAACATCTATTTCTGCTTTATTGACAATGCCAAAGCCTTTGACTGTGTGGATCACAATAAACTGTGGAAAATTCTGAAAGAGATGGGAATACCAGACCACCTGATCTGCCTCTTGAGAAATTTGTATGCAGGTCAGGAAGCAAGAGTTAGAACTGAATATGGAACAACAGACTGGTTCCAAATAGGAAAAGGAGTACGTCAAGGCTGTATACTGTCACCCTGTTTATTTAACTTATATGCAGAGTACATCATGAGAAACACTGGGTTGGAAGAAGCACAAGCTGGAATCAAGATTGCTGGGAGAAATATTACTAACCTCAGATATGCAGATGCTGCTAAGTCGCTTCAGTCGTGTCCGACTCTGTGCGACCCCATAGACGGCAGCCCACCAGGCTCCCCCATACCTGGGATTCTCCAGGCAAGAACACTGGAGTGGGTTGCCATTTCCTTCTCCAATGCATGAAAGTGAAAAGTGAAAGTGAAGTCGCTCAGTCCTGTCTGACTCTTCGCGACCCCACCGGGCTGCAGCCCACCGGGCTCCTCTGTCCATGGGACTCTCCAGGCAAGAGTACTGGAGTGGGGCAGAAAGTGAAGAGGAACTAAAAAGCCTCTTGATGAAAGTGAAAGAGAGTGAAAAAGTTGGCTTAAAACTCAACATTCAGAAAACGAAGATCATGGCATCTGGTCCCATCACTTCATGGGAAATAGATGGGGAAATAGTGGAAACAGTGGCAGACTTTATTTTTCTGGGCTCCAAAATCACTGCAGATGGTGACTGCAGCCATGAAATTAAAAGACGCTTACTCCTTGGAAGAAAAGTTATGACCAGCCTAGACAGCATATTCAAAAGCAGAGACATTACTTTGCCAACAAAGGTCCGTCTAGTCAAGGTTATGGTTTTTCCTGTGGTCATGTATGGATGTGAGAGTTAGACTGAAGAGAGCTGAGCGCTGAAGAATTGATGCTTTTGAACTGTGGTGTTGGAAAGTCCCTTGGACTGCAAGGAGATCCAACCAGTCCATTCTGAAGGAGATCAGCCCTGGGATTTCTTTGGAAGCAATGATGCTAAAGCTGAAACTCCAGTACTTTGGCCACCTCATGTGAAGAGTTGACTCATTGGAAAAGACTCTGATGCTGGGAGGGATTGGGGGCAGGAGGAGAAGGGGATGACAGAGGATGAGATGGCTGGATGGCGTCACTGACATGATGGATGTGAGTCTGAGTGAACTCCTGGGAGTTGGTGATGGACAGGGAGGCCTGGTGCCCATGAGGCTGCTATTCATGGAATGGAAAAGAGTCAGACATTACTGAGTGACTGAACTGAACTGAACTGAATTCAAAGATCAAGAGTCTTACCACATGGGAGAAACACAGTAGCTGAAACAAATCAAGGAGTCAGGTAATGACTTCTTTGTGTTTATATGTTAAAGATACATTATTTGTTCACTGGTAGGTGTTGGTGACAGAGAAGGCAATGGCACCCCACTCCAGCACTCTTGCCTGGAAAATCCCATGGACAGAGGAACCTGGTAGGTTGCAGTCCATGGAGTTGATAAGAATCGGTTACGACCTGGCGACTTCACTTTCACTTTTCACTTTCATGCACTGGAGAAGGAAATGGCAACCCATGCCAGTATTCTTGCCTGGAGAATCCTAGGGACGGGGGAGCCTGGTGGCTGCTGTCTATGAGATGGCAGAGAGACATGACTGAAGCCGCTTAACAGCAGCAGCAGCAGCAGGAGTTGGTGATGGACAGGGAAGCCAGTGTGCTGCAGTCCATGAGATCACAAACAGTTGGAGATGACTGCTGGACTGAACTGAACTGAGGAGACAGAAGGGCTTCTCTGGTGGCTAGGCAGTAAAGAATCTGCCTGCAGTGTAGGAGCTGCAGGAGAGGAAGTTTCGATTCCTGGGTCAGGAGGATGCCCTGGAAGAGGGCATGATGACTCATTCCAGTTATTCTTACCTGAAGAGTCCCATGGACAGAGGAACCTGGCAGGCTACAGTCCATAGGGTGGCAAAGAGTTGGACATGACTGAAGAGACTTATGGCACGCACACAAGAGACAAGAGCTTTGAATCATTTGTTAAGTGATAGAGTCAGATTTACTTTGAGAACCCCCTATGAACAGAATCTGCATTCACAGGAAGAAAATCAGGTACTCAGGGAGCTGATGTGGCAGTGACATTTTTAGCATTGGCTGTAGAATCCCTCAAAGTCACTCCAACTACACTATGCTGGCAAAAGTCATTGAACCTGAAAGTGTTAGTCATTCAATCATGTCCTGCTCTTTGTGATTCCATGGACTGTAGTAGCCCTGCAGACTCCTCTGTCCATGGAATTCTCCAGGCAAGAACACTGGAGTGAGTTGCCATTCCCTTCTCCAGCGGATCTTCCCGACTCGGGGATTGAACTCAGGTCTCCTGCATTGCAGGCAGATTCTTTGCCATCTGAGCACCAGAGAAGCCAAACTCATTAGTGAAACTCAATCTGCAAATCTCTCTTTTATTTGCCTCTTTAAAAAATAAAATCCATTTCCTTCCAGAACTATTCAAAAAAAAAATCTATTGCCTTTTTAAAATCATAGATTTTTAGGAATATGTTTTTAAAAGAGCATCTGGTTTATTTCTCACTGAAAGCTGGTGCTAAGAAGTGAGAAACATGGAGTAAGTCAGCACCAAACACCGAGACTGTGAATAATTTGCTTCATAATTGGAAAACATATATATTTTATTCAAGTTATGTGCCACCATTACCTGTTATTAAAAAGCCTTGGTAGTCACTGAAGGACAAAATTTGGAGGACTTTGGAATATCTCTCCCCAAGCATTATATTTCTTATCTAGACATTTCCTGCAATAACAAAGTCAAGGTTATGAGAAAGTATCTCCTTTGAGCTATTAATTTAAGTTTTCATCTAGGTTTTCCCCTTTTTCTCTTTGCTTACTACTTCAGTTCAGTTCAGTTCAGTTCAGTTGCTCAGTCATGTCCGACTCCTTGCGACCCCATGAATTGCAGCACGCCAGGCCTCCCTGTCCATCACCAACTCCCGGAGTTCACTCAGACTCACGTCCATCGAGTTGGTGATGCCATCCAGCCATCTCATCCTCTGTTGTCCCCTTCCTCTCCTGCCCCCAATCCCTCCCAGCATCAGAGTCTTTTCCAATGAGTCAACTCTTCACATGAGGTGGCCAAAGTACTGGAGTTTCAGCTTTAGCATCATTCCTTCCAAAGAAATCCCAGGGCTGATCTCCTTCAGGCTTCAGTGAAAGCAGAATTTGCCTGAAAACTATTTCCTCCTTAGTTCACTTTTAATTCCAAAAGCGTAAGTTAGTTTTGCTATGTATTCTGGAGAGACACTAGAGTTGGAACATAGAGAGAGACCTCTCTTGAAATAGGGAGTCCAGACGAAATACAGGAAACTTAGTTAAATTTGAATTTCAAATAAATAGCAACTAATTTTTAGTACATCCCAAACATAGCATGGGATATAGTACTTAAATTAAAAATTAAATATTATTTATTTGAAATTCAAGTATACTTGAGCATCTTATAATTTTTGTTGTTAAAGCTGGCAACCTTACTGTGAAAGAGATGTAGGGAGGGAAAGACTGCCTCCAGCTAAAAGCAAAGAGAGGGAAACATTGAGACTTTGGCCCTGTGCTAGCAATATAGGACTTTACATAACAGAGAAGTAGGAAGACCTCTAAGAAGAATGGCAGGGTGTATGCCTGTGGGACACAAACTTTAATATATATTTATAAATTTATATTTTTATTACTTATAGCATTCTGATTATTTGCACTCATAATTATTCCCCACCCAAGAGAATAGCGTGTCATCCATTTTATCAACAATATATTTCTATCACCTTCATACGTGAATGACAGCTTCACTGGATATAGATCTTTTGTATAAGAACTTTTATACCTTAAACTCTGAAGATATTACTCTATTGTCTTTTGTCATCTAATACTATGAGCAAGCTTAGTGTAGGTATGATTTTTCTTCCTTTATAAGTGTCTTGTTTTAATGAACTTATCTACAAAACAGAAACAGACCCACAGACATAGAGAACAGATACATGGTTTCCAAAGTGGGTTGGGGAAGAGATATATTGGGAAATTGGGGTTAGCAGAGGCAAATAGAATGGATATATAGAATAAGTAAACAATAAGGTCCTATTATATGGTACAGAAAACTATATTCAATGCCTTGTGATAAACCACCATGGAAAAGAATATGAGAAAGAATGTGTGTGTATATATATATATATATATACACATATCTGAATCACATTGTGGTAAAGCAGAAATTAAATTAATACAACACTGTAAATCAACTATACTTCAGTAAAATAAATTAAAAAATAACCTATTTTGCCTGCCTGGCTATTTTCACAATTTATTCTTTCTCCTTGGAATTAAAGACATTCAGCAGAACATGCCTAAATATTGGTCTTTTCTAGCCCTGCACAAAGACTCTGCTTCCTGGACCTATTTTGCCAAAGATCAGTCTTCTAAAGCCCTTCCCTTCTATCAATCACTTCCACCATCAGATGACTGCTCTCATGTGACTGCTCAATAAATGTAATGGTTTAGGTCTCTTCCTGTTCCAACAGCCAATGTTCTCCTTTGATGCTCTGCTTTCTTGGACTGCCCTACTCCCTGAACATCAATTAGCATTAGTTTTCTTCACTTCTCTTGACAATATGACCTCCCTATGCCAGTGATAGCCAAGGAACTCTAGGCACACCAGCATGAACAGAGACTATTTGCTTTTCTTTCATAGACTTTATTTTTTAGAGCAGTTTTCAGTTCACAACAAAATTGAACAGAAGGCACAGAAATTTCCTATATTCTCCCTGTTCCTTCACATGCACAGCTTTCCCCATCATGAGTGTCCCCTATCAGAGCGTATATTTGTTCAAACAATAAACCTTGACACTTCACTCTCACCAAGTCCATAGTCTACATCAGAGTTCACTCTTGGCATTGTATATTCTGTTCAATTCTGTTCAGTTGCTCAGTCATATCCAACTCTTTGGGACCCAATGGACTGGCAGCACACCAGGCTTCCCTGTCCAGCACCAACTCCCAGAGCTTGCTCAAACTCATGTCCATTGAGTCGGTGATGCTATCCAACCATCTCAACCTCTGTCATCCCCTTCTCCTCCTGCCTTCAATCTTTCCCAGCATCAGGGTCTTTTCCAATAAGTCAGTCCTTCTCATCAGGTGGCCAAAATATTGAAGTTTCAGCTTCAGCATCAGTCCTTCCAATGAATATTCAGGACAGATTTCCTTTAGGATGGACTGGTTTGATCTCCTTGCAGTCCAAGGGACTCTCAAGAGTCCTCTCCAACACTACAGTTCAAAACATCAGTTCTTCAGTGCTCAGCTTTCTCACATCCATACATGACTGGAAAAACCATACCTTTGACTAGATGGATATACTTTGTCGGCAAAGTATACCTTGTGGATTTGGACAAATGTATAATGACATGTATCCATCATTATAACGTGGTTACAGAGTAGTTGAACTTCCCTAAAAATCATTTGTACTCCACCTATTCATCTCACCCCTACTTCTATCCCTAAAAACCACTGATCTCTTTACTGACTCTGTAGTTTTGACTTTTCCAGAATGCCGTATAGTTAAATCACATAGTATGTAGCCTTTAGGAGGCTTCTTTAATTTAGTAATATGCATTTAAGATTCCTCCAAGTTTTTTCAGGGCTCATTTCTATTTTGTGCTATCTACTTTTCTCCTTTGTGGGCATCTTGATTTTGAGTGTCCTATATGGAACTTGTCTAGAGTAAGACAGTCTTTCCTTGATAATATATTTCCCTAACTCTAGACCATTTGGATTACAAGATGGGGATTATAATGTATCTCATGTGTGGTATGATTTCCAGGACACTTGGAACAAAATATTAATTAGGCTTTGTATCACCCTGCCCCTGAATTTGGTGCTAACTTGTCATTAAATGGGAAGCAAATTACAAAGGAAGTAGTCCCACTAAGGATCTGAAAATTGATGTTCTCTACACTTACTTCTAGTATTTCTTTTCTGGATGAAGCAAATCCAGGAAATCTTTCCATTTCCCAAAGAAATTGGAAATACCAGAAACTATGATGCAAAAAGATCTGAATGTGAAATTAGTCATTAAATTCTACTTCAAAGTAGCTAGAATTTGGTATCTTCATATCTGGCCAACTGTTTATGTTCCCTGTTGCCGAACTTAATAAACAAAACATCACACACAGTCAAGATCATAAATGACTTTGGTCTTTGGTCCTAAATGCTTAATAGCTACTTCCCTTTGTCCTCCATTGTTTTGCTAATTGTTCTTCTGCAGGACAGTGAAAACAATTACCTTGCAAGATAAACAAGGTCCCTTCTGTAGCTATATATGGGAGAATTGAAGGGGGAGCAACACAAACTATTTTCTTAAGAGTTAGAGCCAGGATATTGAGATGCCATAAGGAAGAAAGGGATAAAAGGTTGCTTGCTCCTTTCCAAATGAAAACTCCTTTGTTAAGCACATTA
Organism: Bos taurus; assembly: GCF_002263795.3. Classification (NCBI taxonomy): domain Eukaryota; kingdom Metazoa; phylum Chordata; class Mammalia; order Artiodactyla; family Bovidae; genus Bos; species Bos taurus. The sequence goes on from NC_037336.1 coordinate 51,521,026, forward strand.
GCATACATGGGTTTTGGGAGCTTATTTTGTTCTTTACCTGTATAAGAATTTCTCTACCTTCTGCGGAGTGGGTTAAAGGAGAGGAAAACTACACTGGTTTTCAAACTTTTCTACACATTAGACTCATGGGGGCAACTTGAAAACCATTGACAACTGTGTCTCCCTGCCTCACTTTCAACTATTGTGATTTAGTTGGTCTGGAACACAGCCTGGGTCTTAGACTTTTAAATCCCCAAGTCATTTCAGTGCACAAACCACTTTGGGAATCATTTCCATAATGTTATACAGGCAGGGGCCAAGATACATCAAAATTACCTGGTAAAGCTAAAGATACATACATTGCCTCAGTTTCTGTCCCAGACCTCCTGAGTCAGAACTCCCAGCTGCCAAGTCACTTCAGTCGTGTCCGACTCTGTGCGACCCCATGGACTGCAGCCTACCAGGCTTCTCTGTCCATGGGATTCTCCAGGCAAGAACACTGGAGTGGGTTGCCATTTCCTTCTCCAATGCATGAAAGTGGAAAGTGAAAGTGAAGTCACTCAGTAGTGTCTAACTCTTAGCGACCCCATGGACTGCAGCCTACCAGGCTCCTCTGTCCATGGGATTTTCCGGGCAACAGTACTGGAGTGGGGTGCCATTGCCTTCTCCCCAGAACTCCCAGATGATGGGCTAAAACTCCTCAATCAACTTCCATGCAGACAGTAGTAACTAGACAACAGAACTCCTCATTAGCTTGGCTACTACCTCAGTACGTAGACCCACACAGATGCCTGGAGCATCTTCTTTACTTCTCTCTAGGAATCCATGTCTCATACCCTCTTTTACAATTTGAATGGAAAATAATTCACTGCTTATTTATTATTATTATTTTTTTAATTTAAAAGTTCCAGCAACCTGACTGCTTTTCATTCCTTTGGGATGTGCATTCTCTCTCAAGTCATTCTGCCCTGACTCATTCTTAACATGCTTCCCATGCCTGTGCTCCCACTCCAGCTAAACTGAAAGCTTCCTGAAGGTCAGGAGTTCCCCGTGACATTTGTCTGAATCACACATGATCCCTTCTCTGGTGTCCAGTATATATCCTGCAGGTTACAAAGCATGATACAGACATTATATGTATATGGAGAGAAATTTGTTCAAGGGGAGCAAATGTAACTGATAAATTTTTAAAAGTATATTCATTTGCTATAATTCAGACTGAAAACATTAAATTGTCAAGTGGATGACAAATAAGATCTCAAAATCTCTGAACAATATTATGTCTGTATTGTTCTTTGTATTTCACCAGTCTACGTGACAGCTACCATAACCTTACTGGGAAGTGGACAAGACCACTTCATAGGTGTATAATGATGGGGCCATGAGGGGAGGTGACCTGCTCTGATCCTACCTGACAACTGGGAGAATCATGTGTAGAACTCCATCTTCTTGACTTTCAGGAATTCCCATGATCTCTATTCCCATGATCTCAACCACTCTCCATTTACTCCTGACCCTGTATCTGCATCTTCAGTCCTTTTCTCCTAAGATCCACATTTCTAAATATATTTGAAAGAATTTCACCTTCATGTTCTAGTGATAAGTCAAACTCATTAGGCCTCAAAAGGAGATTTTATCAGTTGATCCCATCTCTTTTTTCCCAACCCCTATATTCCAGTTAACATCTCTATATTCCATTTAACAACTTCACCATTTTTCTCATTCCCATTTTCTATTTACTTTTCTGAATTTATCACTTGCAAGGCTCCATTGATTCAGTTTCAACAATGTCTCTCATTTCTGTATGTGCACATGTGCTAAAGCTACTTCAGTCATGTCCTGCTCTTTTTTTAATTAATTACTTTATTTTAATTGGAGGCTAATTACTTTACAATATTGTGGTGGTTTTTGCCATACATTAACATGAATTGACCCTATGGACCATAGTCCGCCAGGTTCCTCTGTCCATGGGATTTTCCAGGCAAGCATACTGGAGTGGGTTGCCATGCCCTCTTTCAGGGGATCTTCCCAATCCAGGGATCGAACTTGTGTCTCTATGTCTCCTGCACTGGCAGGCAGGTTCTTTACCACTAGCACTACCTTCTCATACAGGCAGGATGACAGTAGCTTTTGCAATGATATTCTGCCTTCAGCTTATTAGCTCTCCAATTCTCTCCTCTCATTGCTTCTTAACTGAAACCACAGTTTTAGTTACCATATTCCCTATTCAATGGTCTTCCATTTCCTAAAGAAAAATTCAAAAGACTTTTAGGGTCTTTGTGGTCTGTCCATAAGCCATATTTCTAACATTAGCTTTTCATAGATCCTACTGTCCAGATACCCTGAACTATTCACTAATCCTTATCAGGTCACATACATTCACTTTTATGTGTTTTTGTACTTTTGAGGGTTTATTCTCTCTCTGCCTGAGTGACCATTTCCCTTCCCCTCACATACTCTTCCTCTCTCTCACGTTATCATCCTCTTTATTGTCAAAAACTCACTCCTCTAAGAAAGCCTACATTTTTTGCATATCTTCTTCCAATTTACAGCTTTAGTTCTGGTCGATACCATTTATTTACTCTTTTAATAATTTATACTTTACTTACCACATTTAATTATTCTTTATATCATGATTATACAAATATATAAAATATACTACACATTGTATGTATTTTATAATATATATTATACATGATATATATAATCTCACCTAGAATGAGGCTTCTTGGGAGCATAATTCAAGATTTGGTTAACTTGAGACAAGATAGGTCATAAATATTTAAATGAATTCTTTTTTTTTTTTTTGCTATTTTCCACCTAAAGGCACAAACATGAGTATATATAAATAATTTTGGATTGAACTATAGAATGATTTATGTGTCTCATGCTGTGTGCTAAGTGCTGTGTGCTGTCCAACTCTTTGCAACCCTACAGGCTATATAGCCTGCAGGCTCCTCTGTCCATGGGAGTCTCCCAGGCAAGAATACTGGAGTGGGTTGTCATGCCCTCCTCCAGGGGATCTTCCCAACCCAGGGATCGAACCTGCACCTCCTGTGACTCCTGTATTGCAAGCAGATTCTTTACTGCTGAGCCACCAGGGAAGCCCCATGTGTCCCACAGTGAGTTAGAACTGATGACTCCTAAAAACTTAACTTCAATATTGAATGATTGTTTCCAAATTTATAATGAATGAGTAATTTAATAAATATTTACTTAATCAGAAATGTTTCTGGGATTTGTATACTTCAATTACTGGAAGAAATATGCATGTAAGACAGGTCCTGACACTCTCCCCTTGCTTACCTGCCCCAGCAACACACCCAAGCACCCAAAAAGACTATGCTTGAATCAAGCCAAAATCAGTGAGAGAGGGACTGAATAAGCAAAAATATGTCAAATTCATTATCTGCAATTTCAACTTTGCCTTTTTATTCAGTTCAGTCAGTCAGTCGTGTCCGACTCTTTGCAACCCCATTTACTGCAGCGTGCCAGGCTTCCCTGTCTACCACCAACTTCCCAGAGCTTGCTCTGACTCATGTTCATTGAGTCAGTGATACCATCCAACCATCTCATCTTCTGTTGTCCCCTTCTCCTCCTGCCGTATATCTTTCTTAGCATTAGGGTCTTTTCCAATGATGAGTCAGTTCTTCACATAAGGTGGCCAAAGTATTGGGAGCTTTAGCTTCAGCATCAATGCTTCCAATGAATATTCAGGACTGATTTCCTTTAGGATTGACTGGTTTGATTTTGCTGTCCAAGGGACTCTCAAGAGTCCTCTCCAACATCACAGTTAAAAGCATCTATTCTCCAACTCTCAGCTTTTTTTATGGTCCAACTCTCACAATCATACGTGACTACTGGAAAAACCATAGCTTTGACTAGACGAACCTTTGTCAGCAAAGTAATGTCTCTGAATTTTTAATAATGTCTAGCTATGTCATAGCTTTTCTTCCAAGGAGCAAGAATCTTTTAATTTCATGGCTTCAGTCACCAACTGCAGTGATTCCAGAGCCTAAGACAATAAAGTCTGTCACTGTTTCCATTGTTTCCCCATCTCTTTGCCATGTAGTGATGGGAATAAATGCCATGATCTTCGTTTTTTGAATGTTGAGTTTTAAGCCAGCTTTTTCACTCTCCTCTTTCACTTTCATCAAGAGGCCCTTTAGTTCCTCTTCTTGCCTGGAAAATCCCGTGGACGGAGAAGCCTACCAGGCTCCTCCACCCATGGGGTTGCAAAGAATCGGACACGACTGAGCAATTTCACTTGTTTTAGTTCCTCTTCACACTCTGCCATAAGGGTGGTGTCATCTGCATATCTAGGGTTATTGATATTTCTCCCGGCAATCTTGATTCCAGCTTGTGTTCAACCAGCCCAGCATTTCACATGATGTGCTCTGCATATAAGTTAAATAAACAAAGTGAGAATATACAGCCTTGATGTACTCCTTTCCCGATTTGGAACCAGTCTATTTTTCCAGGTCCCGTTCTAACTGTTGCTTTTTGACCTGCATACAGATTTCTCAGTAGGCAGGTGAAGTTGTCTTGTATTCCCATCTCTTTAAGAATTTTCTACAGTTTGTTTTGATCCACACAGTCAAAGGCTTTAGCATAGTCAATGTAGCAGATATTCTTCTGGAATTATGTTGCTTTTTCTATGATCCAACAGATTTTGGCAACTTGATCTCTGGTTCTTCTGCCTTTTCTAAATCCAGCTTAAACATCTGGAAATTCTCAGTTCATGTACTGTTGAAGCCTCCCTTGGAGAATTTTGAGCATTACTTTTCTGGTATGTGAGATGAGTGTAATTGTGCAGTAGTTTGAGCATTCTTTGGCATTGCCTTTCTATGAAATTGGAATGAAACCTGACCTTTTCCAGTCCTGAGTTTTCCAAATTTTCAGGCATATTGAGTGCAGCACTTTCACAGCATCATCTTTTAGGATTTGAAATAGCTTAGCTGGAATTCCATCACTTCCACTAGCTTTGTTTGTAGTGATGCTTCCTAAGGCCCACTTGACTTCACACTCCAGGATATCTGGCTCTGGGTGAGTGATCACACCATCATGATTATCTGGGTCATGAAAATCTTTTTTGTATAGTTCTGTGTATTCTTGCCACCTCTTCTTAATATCTTCTGCTTCTGTTAGGTCCATACCATTTCTGTCCTTTATTGTGCCTATCTTTGCATGAAATGTTCCCTTGGTACCTCTAATTTTCTTGAAGAGATCTCTAGTCTTTCCCATTCTACTGTTTTCCTCTATTTCTTTGCATTGATCACTTACAAAAGCTTTCTTATGTCTCCTTGCTGTTCTTTGGAACTCTGCATTCAGATGGATATCTTTCCTTTTCTCCTTTGCCTTTGCCTTCTCTTTTTCTCAGCTATTTGTAAGGCCTTTTCAGACAACTATTTTGCCTTTTTGTATTTCTTTTTCTTGGGATGGTTTTGATCACCACTTCCTGTACAATGTTATACCTTTTCTCTTTTGTTTCATTATAAATCAGCCCCACAATTAAAAAAAAAACTTGTAGTTTAGCTGAAAAGCTATTTTTATTGAACTAGAGTGAATTCAGATTTTGTATTTTGAGATTTTTTTTTATTAAAAACTCAAAACAATTTACCATAAATACCACTGCCTAAAATGCATTATTTAGTTTGCAACTTGGATTTACTAGGGGAAAAGTGTCTTCTTTTACTTTTATTCTTTCTGGGAATCCTACTGTTATCAATACATATTTATTATAATAGTGGAAGTAATAGAAATCATAATATTCTATAAACTAATACAAAGTTATTTTGATAATGTGCTGTTCTAATACTTCTTATATAGAATTCTTAGCAAAATTTTGGACACATCATAATTTCTAATTTTTCAGGTTGAAATTTTTCTGCACCAAAAACGCATTTAAAACAAAGAGAAATTCGATGTAGAAGAAGGAGGCTACACAATTATGGTTATGATATGACACCCTTTGGGATCCAAAAATAGTGAATCTAGTACCACTTACTTGTCCATTTGACCATGAATGAAAAAATACAAACAAATATATTTTAATCTATTAAATTCTATTAGTCTCAAAATATTGTTGCCAAGATGGGTGGTTTTAATACATTTTATTTTTGATTTAAAGCAAAGGGAGAAGGGAGTGACGGAGGATAAGACGGTTAGATGTTATCACTGACCAAATGAACATGAATTTGAGCAAACTCCAGGAGATAGTGAAGGACAGAGGAATCTGGCATGCTGCAGTCCATGGGGTCACTACTTAGTATCTAAACAACAATAATTTCTGAACCATGTGGAAAGATGTTTTTTCCAATCAGGTAGACCAAATGATTCTTCCTGGCATAATTCTCCCATAGCTTAAACAACTTATTCTTATTGGATTATATAATAAAATATAATCCAATATTTTAATATAATATATAATAAAATATAATCCAATAAGATACTTAAATACTTTACTTTTAAAAACATTTTAATGGAAAAATTTCCAACATAGACATAAGAATAGACAATTTTAGTGAACCTTCAATTACTTGTCATTCTAGTTTCAAAGCATTAGCAATATTTTTCTAATTTTATTTAATTTACAGCACTCTACTTTATTTTATTTATTTATTTTTTTTATGGAGTAATTTTAAGTTTTTTTTTTTTCTAATTTTATTTTATTTTTAAACTTTACATAATTGTATTAGTTTTGCCAAATATCAAAATGAATCCGCCACAGGTATACATGTGTTCCCCATCCCGAACCCTCCTCTACTTTATTTTCTGGAGTAGATAAAACAAATCTCAAGACATCTTGTCATTTTACCTATAAAAACCACAGTATCTCCACCAATAGGACAAATTTCTTCTAATCTGTCACATTATGGTCACATCTCATAAAGATGATAATAATTTCTTAATATCATCTAAATACTCAGTCCATATTCAAAGCTCCCTAAGTGTCACAGAAATCTGCTCACAGTTGATTTATTCAGATTGAGACTATGAAATTCTGTGTTTTATACAACCATACATTACTTTGAATGTTATATTTCTTAAGTATTGCTATTGTTTATCAGTGTCTTTTCTCCTTTGGCTTTAATTTTATTGATTTCTTGGGGGAAAAAAAACAGTTTCATGTTAAATACTTGGTTGATTGCTTTCTTGTGATGTCATTTAACTTGTTCCTCTAACTCAGGCATTCTCAGTTTGGTGATGTATGTCCATAGGGAAGAAGTCCAAGGGGCCATGGTACAAAGGCAAATGTACAGTATGTGAAGAGTGTTAATATTTTACGGGTGGAACAATTAGGAAAAAAATGCTCCACACATCTCCTTAGTGGGGATATAAAGAAGAAAAGTTTAATAAAATTTCTCTAAATCTTAGTTCCAATAAAGTCATAGTGAGATTTAGAAACTGGAATAAATTCAAGCTTAATTTGAAGGGAAAGGAAAAGATTAAGTGATGCTGTGTACATTCTATCATATCCTATTATTAGTCATGTAATATTTAGATTGGGCTTAACTGGTGGCTCAGATGGTAAAGAATTTGCCTGCAATGCAGAAGACCTGGGTTCAATCCCTGGGTTGGGAAGAGCCCCTGGAGGAGAGCATGGCAACCCAATCCAGTATTCTTGCCCGAAAAATCCCATGGGCAGAGGAGCCTGGCTGGCTACAGTCCATGGGGTCTCAAAGAGTCGGACACGACTGAATGACTAAGCACAGCACAATATCTTGATTTCCCATTGTTAGTGATGACAAGATTGGGCAGTTTAACCATTACCAAGTTCCCTATTATCTTTTCAATTAATGAACTTAGCTTTCGTTGGCCATCAAAATCAACCACCATTATTTCATTATCAATCAAAAGTAATATTTTCCATTCTTATCTTCCTTCTGCATTTATTAGCTGGAATTCTTTTCATAATAAAGAACTTTCCCACATTGACTGTTCAGTTATACTGGAATATAGTGCATAGAATAAAGGTAGGTCAAATGCTTAACTCTTTCATTTTAGTTGTAAAAATTAAGAGAATGTAGTCATGTAATACAAATGGGTATGTGCTGTTGCTCAGTTATGTCCAACTCTTTGTGACCCCATGGATGGTAGTTCACCAGGATCCACTGTCCATGTAATTTTCCAGGAGTGGGTTATCATTTCCTCCTCCAGGGGATCTGCCCAACCCAGGGATTGAACCCACATCTCCTGCATTGCAGGCAATTCAATTATTGCTGAGCCACTGGGGTACCAATTAGTTTTTTTTTAATGTATTTATACATTATGAATTTATGAACTTCAATATATTTGTAATATTTTTCTTTTAGTCTTTTTTTTCTTGCTACTTGCTTTGCTTCATTTTAGGCAAAAGGAAATCTCTTTAAAAGACCTCTGTGTCCTTTAGTTTTTGAGTACTTTCTTAACTTTCTGGAATAACCTTAGTTTGTGTATTGCTGACTAAGACGTGGAATGAGTCATTTCCACGGAGCCCTGGTTCCTTATCCTAGCCACTATGAGTGTTTTATATAAATTTTTCATTGTTCCTAGGCCTTTTTCTCAAACAGAGCTACAAAATACATTCTTTTTCAAAAGATAGAAGCCAAGTCAAGAATTCATAATAGTTTTTAATTATCTTTCTTTGATTTTATAACTTTGTGTATTTTCTGTTACTCAAAAAGCTTGATTCCTAATGATGGTAACATAATTGTTCATTTACATTATATATCTATCTACAGATCCCCTGGAATAGTATATGGCAACCAACTCCAGTATTCTTGTCTAGAAAATTCCATGGACAGAGGAGCCTTGTGGACTACAGTCCGTGGGGTCACAAAGAGTCAGACAGGACACACATATACACACCCCTATCTATCTATCTATCATCATCTATCTTTTCAATATAACAAGGACATTGTTATAATTAACAATAAGCTAGCAAATGTAGTTGAACATATCCTTGCTGGCCCTCTTATATTCCCATCAGATTTTTTTTTCATGATGAATATATCAATAAAACATTATTTTAATGTCACTTAAAGTGGTTGGCAACCCACTCCAGTACCCTTGCCTGGAAAATCCCATGGACGGAGGAGCCTGGTAGGCTGCAGTCCATGAGGTTGCTAAGAATTGGACACGACTGAGCGACTTCACTTTCACTTTTCACTTTCATGCATTGGAGAAGGAAATGGCAACCCACTCCAGTGTTCTTGCCTTGAGAATCCCAGGGACGGGGGAGCCTAGTGGGCTGCCATCTATGGGGTCGCGCAGAGTCAGACACGACTGAAGCAGCAGCAGTAAAGTGGTTATCTTCTTTATATAGTTATGATAGCAATCTGTTATATGGTTCAATTCATTTTTAGTTTGCTTTCAACTTTTAGGAATTTCTTGTTCCTTTGCTTTTGTTTTTTTAATTACACCAAATTTACATATTTACAAATTTCAAAATCAAAACTATGTGACAAGGTAAATTCACAGATGTTGGTTTCTGTCTCTACCCTTTTTACCCTCCTTTTTACCTTGTCTTCCACTTTCTTACACAAATTACTGTTCTATATCTTGCATTTCCCTTAACAATTTATCCTGGATATCACTACATGTCACTATGTAACCATCTTCCTCATTTCTTACTTTTACTACTCTATCACCATATAGTACCATTGTTTACTCAATCAGTTTCCTATGGACGGGCATATGGAGTGCTTCTAGCCTTTTGTTAGTATAAATAATGTCACAACAAATAGCCTCTGTATATAGGACTTCATATTTTCCCAATGAAACTTCAGGATAAATGGTTCACAGTGTAATATATATGCAATTGCCAAATTCCCTATTGGTGTTATACTATTTCATCTTACAACCAATAATGTGTGAGTGCCTGCTTCTCCATAGCCTCATTCACAGAGTATATTATAAATTTTTTATTACTTTTGTCAATCTGATAAGAGAGAAGTATAATTTTGTGCAGTTTTAATTTACATTTCTTTTGCTATAGGATGAACATCTTTTCATATGTTAAAGGGCCATTTGCAATTACTTTTTGTCAATTTTCTATTCATATCTTTTACCATTTTCAATTGATCTTTTAGTTTTTTTTCTTCTGTTTATAGGAAGTATTAAAACTTCTAACATTAGATTGGACCCAGAATGGCTCTGGGCAAGTTACTTTTGTCTACCTCCAGTAAAAATAGTGGTGGCTGTTGGGAATACACAAACTATTTACTAGGTTGAGAAATTGATTCACAGTAAAATAAACAATTTCACTTTTATAACCAATTGTTTGTAGTTTCAGTGGTATGATGTAATGCTCAAATAACTTTATCTGCTTCAGTAGTGAATGAAATTGTGTAAATGGAAATCTAGGTGAAGAATCAATCAGGGGAAAACTGATGATATAAAAATATATTATTTCTTAACCTTTGGAATATATTATTTTTTAACCTTCCCCGTGGAAGTGAGGGAAGACCATAACTATCCTCATTTCACATCAAAGTCTCACATACAAAAGCTAATTTATGAATGTAAATCACTTGGGAAATACAGTCTAATAGTAATGTAAAATAAGAATGCATTTTTGATTATATGTTATAGGAAACACAGACATAGGGACTTAAATAATTTCAGAACCATAATTACAGTTTTCCAAGCACAATGCTATTTATTAGATAACTCTACCTTTTTGTTATAATAAAGCCAGACTTTTTCTTTTCCCCTCAGGAGAACACAAATGACAAGACTCCTGACATCCCACCCATTGAATCCATTTGCAGAGTTGTGCCACAAGAGTGCACCAAAGAGGACTGAAGCTGAGGAGAAGCCCCACTAGGTCAGCTGAGGGGAAGATGAATGGAAAAGGATAAACCAGACTTCTAGGATAGAACCATTTCATCCTAAAATGTAAGTGGAGAAGATGAAAATGAACATGAACACTGGATACAATGAATGCTAGATTATTTTGTATTTTATTTTCCTACTTTGTTGTGGACTGACCTAAACTAATTTGCTTATACAAACTCATTGGGTTCTTTTTAGTATATCATAGAAGGCACAGAGAGATCAAAGTAGGTGAAGGGCTAAGGTTAGCAACTTCTCGCAACTTGCTACTAGGTTTATAACAACAGTAATTGCGGGGAGCTGGCGTGAGGCACTCCGCCTGTGGCAGAGGTCATGAGGAAGGAGGCTCCACATACGCAAAGGCCGGATCAAGCCTCAGGAGTCCCCCTGGAAATCCTCGAGCATCTGCCCCCATAACCAGAGCCTGCCTACTTTACTACTTTGTGCTCACCTACACCTCTGACTTTACGGGCGGCTGTCCCCCACCACCTCTTTCAGAGAAGGAGTTAACTTAGAGCTCCAGTTAATAAAAACTCCTGGGCGTGACAGGAGTGTTTTAACCTACAAACTCCTTTGAAGGTTCTCTAGCCTGCCTGACAGTCTTGTCCGGCCACATGTGATTGCTCACAGCCTCCCAACCGTGAGAGGCACGAGATGCTTTAAACCTTCTAAAAACAGGTTCCTTAGAAAAGTTAGAAAACCATTAGTATAAGTATAGTGGGCTGATTCAAAATTGTATTGGTGAAGGGTTTTTCATTTGTTGAGACAATGTTTGTTGCTAAGTCTCCACATCCCCTGCCCTTACACACATTAATGACTATATAGAAGGAATAAGTATTAACCTTTGATATAAATCATGTTAGACCTTAGGCTAAGTAAATTCTTTCCTTAACTAAAACCCACTATACCCTCACCCTATAGGAATGTAACTTTATTTGGGTGGCGTCTGTTTTAAGAATAATCACCCCTGGAAAAATAAGTGTCCTAGTTGACTGACCGCTGTCACAAGGAGAGGGTCATAAATTGTCAGCAGGCCCCCTGGCCAGAAGATGATGTAACACCCCTAAGACCCCTGTATACATTTGTATGAAGCACCTGACTTTGATAAAAGTCAGGACTGCTGACCCCACGTGACTTTTGCATAGCATCTCAGTGTATAAAAGTAGACCATGGAAAATAAAGAATTGGGATCAGTTCCTCAAAAGACTGGTCTCCCCATGTCTCTCAAACTCTGGCTGAGTCTCCATCTGGAACGCGGAACCCGCCATGCTTACTAATTTTGCCTGGGCTTCTAAGATCCAACCAGGGAGGCCTCAGTGTCTCCTCTCCTTCGGGAGAACGGAAGGACACCTGTGGCCTACGTAACTGGTGCAAACTTCTTGTCTTGAAGTTTTATTGGTCTCCCGCGTAAACCAAGCTACTCAGCCTCTTTTCTCCACTGAATTTTCCTACTGAGCTATCCTCATTCTATTACTCTTTATATCTCTAATTAATATCTAATTGAAGCTATTGTTTCCTGATCCTCACCAACGCCGTCCCCGCTTCGAATACCCTGGATCAGCCGGGGCTGGACCCCGGCAAGTAATATACACAGATCTTTACCAATAAGAAAATCACTGAAGCTGAGTCATAAAATCACTCCAACAGTTTGACATCCCCATAATCTCTGAAGCTCTGAAAAACCCTTGCATAAAGTCTTTACCTAAAGGCAAGTGCAATACACTTCTAGCAGTGGAATTTAGGGTGGCACTGACAGTAAAGAATCTGCCTGCAGTACAGGAGACCTGGGTTTGATCCTTGGGTCAGGAAGATCCCCTGTAGAAGGAAATAACAACCCACTTCTGTATTCTTGCCTAAAGAATTCCCGAGGTAGAGGAGCCTGATGGGCTATAGTACATGTGTTCGCAAAGAGTGGGACATGATTGAGAGACTAACACTTTCCTTCTTTCTTTTGTCTGACTCAGCAGTACATAAGAAAACTTAAAGAGAATCCCACTTTGCACTCATAAAGGCATAGAAATGACCCCTGACTTTGTCAACAGAAGGATGGAGATATGTACAATATTTCAGAGAATGCCTTTATATTGAATAATGTTAACTTTACTGATATCATTTATAATACCCGTTATTCTAATTAATAAGCCACCAGTATCACCATTGAAAACCCATTTATCCTTTAGCCTCTATACAAGGTAGCAAAGTCTCTGGCCTTGATAAAAGATAAAGATACTCAAAGTACTACTTCTGCACAGTGGTCTGCTTTCTGATTAAATACTTGGTAATATCCATAATGGGCTTCCTTGGTGGCTCAGTGATAAAGAATCTGCCTGCCAATACAGAAGACATAGGTTTGATCCTTGGTTCAGGAAGATCCCCTGAGAAGGAAATGGCAACCCATGCCAGTATTCTTGCCTGGAAAATCCCATGGACAGAGGAATCTGACAAGCTACAATTCATGGGATCACAAAAGAGTCAACACAACTTAGCAACTAAACAACAACAACAAGACCCATAATGTAAGATTTCTTGGTTAGATAATTGCTTGACTCTCAAGAATGGCTTCAGAGAAGGCAATGGCACCCCACTCCAGTACTCTTGCCTGGAAAATCCCATGGATGGAGGAGCCTGGTGGGCTGCAGTCCATGCGGTCACTAAGAGTCAGACACGACTGAGCGATGTCACTTTCACTTTTCACTTTCATGCGTTGGAGAAGGAAATGGCAACCCACTCCAGTGTTTTTGCCTGGAGAATCCCAGGGACGGGGGAGCCTGGTGGGCTGCTGTCTATGGGGTTGCACAGAGTCGGACACGACTGAAGTGACTTAGCAGCAAGAATGACTTAAACATTACCTCAGACTGTTTATGCTGAAATTTTTACAAGTATATTACATATGTTACCATTGTTTTATGAGGAGATACAGTGATACTTTTTTGCTTCATTTTCCTTTATTCTATTTTAAAAGGAAAATTTTTAAATCATCAAACTCAGTAGTAATATTTTTGTCTTGAAAACAAATCATCAAATTTCATAATGGTACTTTTATCCTGAAAATAAGATGTGCAGGGATTTTAAGGTTTCCTTACACACAACTCTGTTGCCATTTTTTGGCAATTGTAATTCCCTCTCATAAATTTCTGGTAAGTAATAGCCAACACAAGAAAAGGCAACAAATCTTCAAAACTACTTAAAGAAGTACTTTTCTAAGTATATAGATAAAAATTCAACCTGCCTTAATTGTCTCAAGTCACACAATAATCTTGAACCCCAGGCACCAGAGCAACATAGGTGCAATAGCTTTGAGTAAGTGTGTTTATACGTGCTGAGATCAAGAAGGGATGGAGGCATGAAGAGGGCAAGAGAGGCCTTAGGAAACCCTGCTCTAGGCTTTGCCTGAGAAGATTTCATTCCTTCTATTAGTTTTTCTGTGCAACTGCCCTTCAAGTTATGCCCGAGGATTTTTAAAGTGCAGGACGGCTCTTAAAGGACAAAGACTAAAGTGCTGTGTGGGAATAACTGGTTGAAGTTGACCAAGATTATAAAGTAATTTGCAAAGCTATTTGCTTCTAGGCAAAGCATTTAAGTGTTAGAATATCATGGCACTACAAAAGAATTATCTAAAATGAGGTAATATGCTGTATTACACTGTACAGGCTATAAGCAATTATGGAGGGATATACTTTCTTCACTTGTATTAATAAGGCTGAGCAGAATATAAAGAAATAAAAGCCTGGAGTATATAACAACTCCTGAGGCAAATTGAAAGAAATTATGAAAGAATTCATTGTATTATTGAAACAAAGCGAAATGAAATGCATTGTGACAACATGATATAAATCACAGGATAATATCACATCTTAATAACCAATGCTGAACAGAAGAGAGACTTCTGTGTTGATTTACTGTGTAGAAAATGTGACATGACAGAAGACCCTTCACCAGCCACATCTTTACATACCAGTACTGTCAGACATGCTTTCCTTTCAAGCGTATGCCTGAGAAGCTTTCCAGAGCAGAATGGACATGGGCTGAACAGAGTGTGGTCACTGGTTTTTCTTACCTGCCCCATTCCACTCAGTCAATGCTCTGATCATTCTACTGTCCTGAAATGAAAATCCCAAAGCCAAATTTTTATTCAGCAATATAATCCTACAGATAATTACTATGTGCCAAAACAAGACTGCAGAAAGTATAATCTATTAGCAATAACTTGTGTCTAACAATATAATTGCATCTGGAATAATGAAATGCTCATTTTAGTATCAAAATTAATAATGTCATATCAATGCCATTAATAATTAAGGATTCTTTTTTTAACATCACATCATTAATAACAACTCATTATGAACCATTCTATTAATATGAACAATAATAAAAATAATATCACATTATCTTTACATAGCTACAATTTTACAAGGATAATGAAAATTCTATACACATATTGGACTAGATCCTGCTGTGTCCAAGAAAGCAGTTCTGGAAATATATTATAGTATACTTTTACATCAATAAAGTTATCTTTCTGTTTTCCTAGACAGTAACTTGTGAGTGCAAAAATTTATCATTGAATACTCAGGATGTATATGAAAGTTCTGTTTATAACTTTCCATTTCTACATTTATAGGGAAGAGCATGGGATTAGGGACAAGTTCTTAGTTTAGTCTTAGGCTAATTCATTGAGGGGTGCATGCATGACCTTTTTATATTTTCTTTATAATTTAAGTATAGGTTACATATAACACTTTTAATGCATGTAATATTAACTAATATTTTTAAAATAGTCCATCTACCTGTATTCCCAGGGAATCATATCTCAATTATTCAACACGGATAATTTTTATTTAGCCAAGTTTTCTCTATCATTCTAACATATCAATGTATCTCTGTCATAAACATATTACAGCCTGCAGGACAAATCTGGCCCACAGTCTATCTTTTGTAAATAAATTTTTAATAAACATAACCATTGGTTTTGATATTAACTGTGAGTTTAAAAGCACAGTTAATATCAGTAAGAAGAGTAAGTAGTAGCAATAGAGACCACATGTCCCACAAAGTTGAAATATTTACTCTCTGACCCTTTAGAGAAAAAAATTGTGGATCTCTTTTCCAGGTGATAGGAAGGAACTAATTCTGACGTTTCTAAAATATAGATTTAAAAAATTTAAAAGGAGAGAGAAAAGAAAATCAACAGCATATCTTTAAAAACTTTCATGTTCATATTTTAGAGTTCCTCATGTTAGGATGAAAAGAAAATGCAGTTGCTTTATTCATTGCTATTTGTCACTGCTGGAATGAGTATAAATATACAGTCTAAGGTCAGTGCTGGGAATTAGGCTCTTGACCTCTCCCAAAGCATTCAGAACTAGAAACAGGCAGCCATGTAACTGAGAAGGTACAACTACCTCAAAAAGAAAGAAGGATTTTATTTTAATTTTTGTATTTTAAGTCTTTTATCTTTAAAATTCTTGAAATTTAATTTTTACCCCCAAATATATTAAAGTTTTTTCTTTTAACATCATGAGGGGAAAAGAAATATTTCATGGTACTTTCTGCTACTTGTATTGGCTACTGAAAAGAACTAAAAAAATTGCATGAACTTTTAAAGTATATACTTTTTTAACATTTTATTTTATATGGGAGTAGAGTTGATTAACAATGCTGTGTTAATTTCAGGTGTACAGCAAAGTGACTCAGTTATACATATATCTATTCTTTTTCAAATTATTTTCCCATTTAGTTTGCTACATAATATTGAGCAGTGTTTCCTGTATATACAGGAAGTCTTTCTTGGTTATCCATTTCCAATATAGCAGTGTATACATGTAAATTCCAACTCCTAACTATCCCTCCCCTGCTGCCTTTTCCCCTGGTAACCATAAGTTTGTTTTTTAAGTCTGTGAGTGTGTTTCCATTTGGTAAATAAGTTCATATAAAAGAACAAAATAATGCCATTTCAGAAACACAGACAGAACTAGATATTGTCATACTGAGTGAAGTAAGTCAGAGAAAGAGAAGTATTGTATAATATCAGTTATATGAGAAATGTAAAGCAGAATGTTAAAGGGGACAATGTGTAGCATTTGAAGCAGCATTGCTGAAAGACATAGACCAAAAATATAAAAGAAGCACCAAAAATCTACTTGAGAAAATGAGATAACATATGAACAACCTGAAGTGAAACCTAAGACATGATTAAAAACAAAAAATAATGAAGTGAAAAAATATGAACAAGATAATAGGTATGAGAAGATAATAAACAACCTCTATCAGATGTAGAACAAATGAATCAGTTGTAAGACCAAACTGAAGAACTCTCTCAGAAGTCAGCAGGAAGGGATAAAGACATAGAAATACAAAGGAAAACATGGGAATAAAAGTAGAATAATCAGAGGAGATATTTTAAAAATGAACATTTTTTTTTTTTCACAATAAAGCTGAATGAATGACCTCAAATACAAGTTCATATTGGTAAAGTTGAGTAGTAAGGAAGCAACTTCATATCTGGACACATTATATTAAGAACATAAAAAAAACACAGAAATATTTTTAAAATCTTCCAGACAGAAAGAGCAAATTACCCCAGGAATAAGAATCAGAATGTCATCAACTCTATTATAGCAACACTGGATACAAAGAACAGGAAATCATATTTTTAGAGTATGAATGGAAACAAAATTTTGAACTTAGATTTTCTATACAACCATAGATCAATGAAGAATTGTAAGAAACAAATAAGATTTCACAGTTTTAGCACTGATTACAAAGACTAATATCAAAAACACTAATGTGGTAAGAACTCAAAAGACCAAAAAAAAAAAAAAAAAAATCCAGGAGGATACTTCTAGATATATGGAAAGTAAGGATAATTGAATGTCTACAACCATGTATTATTACCTTTAAAAAAAACAGCTGAAATAGAAGAAAAGGGAAAAGCAGAGTGATTCCATAACAATCCAGAATCAAAACTGAGAAATTATCAAGATCTTTGTGGATGTAGTAGTGAAGGAAGACCAATGAGACAGGACAGCAGATCCAAGTAAATATCTGGTCTCGGAGGATCAATACATATTGGCACAGCTAAGGAAATAATACAAGTAAGTAAACATAAGGCCTAAATTAAGAGAAACCACTGTAAAAACAACATATAACTTTAAAAATAGCTAAATAAAAATTTAATGCACAGAAAAGAAAGTTTATAAATAAAAATACATTTCAATGTTTGACCATGAATGGGGATGGGAAATGGAGATAAAAGGAGTGAATGAATGAATGAAGCATGGAAGTTGTGATTAACTCCACCCTCTGCACCCAAAGTTCAAACAAAATACACAAACAAATGGAAGAAACAGAATGGTTTTGTGACTCTTCCCTTTAAAAATTAAAGCAGGTGTTTCCCTAAAACTCACCTTCACAAATGTACATATATTGGTTTTTATTTGCAGTGTATGAATATCTAGAACAATAAGTCCTCAGAATATAAATTAAACAGTTTGTGATCTTATGAAAGTTTGATGAGTGAATGCTAAGGAAACCATAAAAAAATAAAACTTACCTCTTCTCTGCCTGAAGAAGATGAACTGAGCAATTCTCGGTAGTTTATGATGATGAATAATGCTTAAAAACACAGCCAATTTCTATTTGAGATTGAGTTTTATTGCTTGAACTAAAGGACACTGACATTTTGCTTCCATAAAACACATTATATAGGATTTTTCAAGAATCTGAGAGGTTTTGCTATTGTAAATCCATAGAAACTGAGAGTGTGTGTGTGGTATCTCTGTAAGTGAATGCTTTCAAGATATTCTCATTTTAGTGGGAACTGAAGGATCCTGAATTCTAATCTTGGTGGTGCTGAGAAAGCCCTTTTAAATTTGCCCCAGTATTGATATCTCCTATGTAATGCTTGACATTGGTATTTGAGATGAAACAGACTCATCTTCTCAGGATGAGTCAGTTTTGTTAAGGAAGACTGCCACAAGGAGAGTTGAGCTCTATGAATCAGGGTAATATCCAATGCAAAATCTGAGCTGAGGAGTACAAACTTTTTTTTCTTTTACCGAGTAATGTCTTTTTGAAAGGGTTGTTTGTGAATTCAAGAAAATGAGCCATTTAGATTATTGTCATTTGTGTAGAAGGTAGCTAGAGAACGATCAAAGAGTAGCTGGTAGAGAATGGAAGTAGTTTCACCCTTGATAGGGAGAGTAATAGAGTCCAAGCTTTGCAGTTAGAAGGACTTAGGCTAGAATCCTGACTCTATTGCTCTGTGGCTATTCTGAAACTGTTTCTTCATACACAAAATGAGTGTAACAGCACCTGCAAGAAAAGTTACTGTCAAAAATTTTAAAGGGTAAAATAACAGAAAACAGCACTTAGTAAGCAGCAAAAATATTACTGTTCCCATCTCCTGATTATACATTCTGTTTTCTAAGACAAATGCTTATAAGAGCCTCAAGTCTAGTTTTTCTCTTTCACCTTCTTGTAAAAATCATAAGGATCTAGAAATAACTCCCTGAATTCATGTCAGTAGGTACTGCTTCTGCTTCCTTTATGCCCAGAAAATGTGCACTTCCAAATAAGAAGTGGTGGTCAGGAGAAATTCTTAAGAGATAAATACAGATAGAGAAAAGTGGTGATGAAATTTTCACATAAGTATATCATATTTGATCATGAGTCAGGCACACTTTTGTTCACTCATTTCTTGGATGTATCTGACCTTTTATGTTCCAGTTTCTTTATTCCAGGAATAGAAGTTCATCCCCTCGATTACTCTGGCCTCCAACAGCAGCACGTGCCATGACCTCCTCAACCTAAGGAGTGTTGCTTTTCTGGTCTGCAAAAGGTGGTAGTCTATGATTGGCTCTAGTTCCCGTACCTATCTGATACTTGTGCATGACAATGACTTAATATTTGCTCCAAATATTTATAGATGACCATTTAGATTCACTTATGGGAACAAAATCTCCCCTTGAAAGAAACATTTGAAGTTTACATTATCTGAGTAACTATTATAAAAACAGCATCAGTAAACAGGGGATAGTTATATTTTATTAACCCATGAGTCTCAGTTAACTTAGAAATGAATATTGTGATTGTGTTTAATGACTTCATTTTTGCAGTGCAAAAATATCTAATTTATCCATTTGGATTAATCTTTTAAAATATAAGGATGCATTTAAAAAAATGTGATGTATATTTAATTCATAGCCACAATAAATTTTGATATAGATAAATGAGCTACATATGAAGTAATAAGAGTACAGTATTATTAGAACAAAATATATTAACATAAGCTTATATTCTTGGGGAAGGGCTTCTGAGGCAAGGTGCAGAACAAAAATAACATGAATATACTTTAGAGACAAATGGAACATAAGCATATAATCAAATGACAAACAAATGGCATTTTTCACAGAACTAGAATAAAATATTAAACAAATTTGTATGGAAACACAAAAGACCCCAAATAGTCAACACAGTCTTGATAAAGAAAACCAGAGTTGGAGAAATCAGGCTCCCTGACTTCAGACTAGACTATGAAACTACAGTAATCAAAACAGTATGGTACTGGAACAAAAACAGACATGTAGATCAATTCAATAGGATGGAAAGCCCAGAAATGAATCCTCACACCTATGGTTAACTAATTTACAACAAAGAAGGCAAGAATATCCAATGGAGAAAAGACAGTCTTTTCAATAAGTAGTGCTGGGAAAACTAGACAGCTACATGTAAAAGAATGAAAGTAGAACATTCACTAACACCATACATAAAAATAAACTCAAAATGAATTAAGACTTAAAATATATAACTTCTAAAAGAAAAGATAGGCAGAACACTCTCTGAAATAAATTGCAGCAATATTTCCTTAGATCCATCTCCTAAAACAATGGAAATAAAAATAAATAAATGGGACCTAATTAAATATAAAAGCTTTTGCATAGCAAAGGAAACCATAAACAAAATGAAAAGACAACCTACATAATGGGAGAAAATATTTGCAACTGATGCAACTGATGAAGGATTAATCTTCAAAATATACAAAGAGCTTATACAGCTCAATATCAAAATATAAAACAACAACATAATTTAAAAAATGGGCAGAAGATCTAAATAAACATTTCTCCAAAGAAGGCATACAGATGGCCACAAAGGACATGGAAAGATACCCAAATTCACCAATTATTAGTGAAATGCAAATCAACACTATGATGAGGGATCACTCCAATGGGTCAGAATGGTCATCATCAAAAAGTTTCTAAGTAATGAATGATGGAGAAGGTGTGAAAAAAATGAACTCCCCATACTGTTGGTGGGAATGTAAAATGGTACAGTCACTATGGAGAAAAATATGTTGTTGCTGCTGTTCAGTTGCTCAGTCATGTCTGACTCTTTGTGACTCCATGGACTGCAGCACGCCAGGCTTCCCTGTCCATCACCATCTCCCAGAGCTTGCTCAAATTCATGTCCATTGAGTCAGTGATGCCATCCAAGTATCTTGTCCTCTGTTATCCCCTTCTCCTGCCTTCAATCTTTCCCAGCATCAAGGTCTTTTCTGACGAGTCTGTTCTTCACATCAGGGGGCCAAAGTATCGGGGTTTCAGCTTCAGCATCAATCCTTACAATGAATATTCAGGACTGATTTCTTTCGGGATTGACTGGTTTGATCTCCTTGCAGTCCAAGAGATTCTCGAGTCTCCTCCAACATCACAGTTCAAAAGCATCAGTTCTTCAGTGCTCAGCTTTCTTTATAGTCC
This sequence comes from Bos taurus, assembly GCF_002263795.3. Lineage (NCBI taxonomy): Eukaryota > Metazoa > Chordata > Mammalia > Artiodactyla > Bovidae > Bos > Bos taurus. Next base: position 51,542,577 of record NC_037336.1, read on the forward strand.
AACTCTCATATCCATATGTGACTACTGAAAAAAACATAGCTTTCACTAGATAGACCTTTGTTGTTAAAGTAATATCTCTGCTTTTTAATGTGCTGTCTAGGTTTGTCATAGCGTTCTTCCAGGGAGCAAATGTCTTTTAATTTCATGGCTGCAGTCACCATCTGTAGTGATTTTAGAGCCCAAGAAAATAAAGTCTGCTATTGTTTCAATTGTTTCCCCATCTATTTGCCATGAAGTGATGGAACTGGATGCCTTGATCTTAGTTTTTTGAATCCTGGATTGCAAAGTCAAGTGGGCCTTAGGAAGCATCACTACAAACAAAGCTACTGGAGGTGATGGAATTCCAACTGAGCTATTTCAAATCCTGAACAATATTGCTGTTAAAGTGCTGTACTCAATATGCCAGCAAATTTGGAAAATTCAGCAATGGCCACATAACTGGAAAAGGTCAAGTCTCATTCCAATCTGAAAAAAAGTGCAGTGCCAAAGAATGTTCAAACTATTACACAATTGCACACATTTCACATGCTAGCAAAGAAATGCTCAAAATTCTACAAGGTAGGCTTCAACAGTATGTGAACTGAGAGCTTTCAGGTGTTCAAGTTGGATATAGAAAAGGCAGAGGAACCAGAGATCAAATTGCCAACATCCATTGAATCATAGGAAAAGCAAGAGAATTCCAGGAAAACTTCTGCTTCATTGACTATGCTAAAGCCTTTACTATGTGGATCACAACAAACTGTGGAAAATTCTTAAAGAGATGGGAATACTAGACAGCCTTGCCTGCCTCCTGAGAAACCTGTATGCAGGTCAAGAAGGAACAGTTAGAACCAGGCATGAAACAATGGACTGGTTCTAAACTGGGAAAGGAGTAGGTCAAGGTTATATATTGTCACTCTGTCTATTTAACTTATATTCATAGTACATCATGCAAAAGTCTGGGCTGGATGAAGCATAAGCTGGAATCAAGATTGCAGGGAGAAATATCAATAACCTCAGAAATGCAGATGACACCACCTTTATGGCAGAATGTAAAGAGGAACTAAAGAGCCTCTTGATTAAGGTAAAAGAGGAGAATGAAAAGGTTGACTTAAAATGGAGAATAGTATAGAGGTTCCTTAAAAAACTGAACACAGAACTACCCTGTAGTCCTGCAGTCCCACTCTTGCACATGTATCCATAGAAAACCATAATACAAAAAGATATATGCTCTCCAATGTTCATTTCAGCATTATTTCCAATAGCCAAGACATGGAAACAACCTAAATATCTATTGACAGATGAATGGATAAAGAAGAATGACATATTTATACAAAGGAATATTACTCAACCATAAAAATAAATGAAATAATGCTATTTGCAGCAACATGGATGGATCTACAGATTCGCATACTAAGTGATGTAGCCAGACATTAAAAATATAATATCATTTATATATGGAATCTAAAAAAATTAAATGATGCAAATGAACTTATATACAAAACAGAAACATACTCAAAGACTTCAAGATTAGTTTATGATAACCACTTCACAATAAATGTGGAAAATTCTGAAAGAGATGGGAATACCAGACCACCTGACCTGCCTCTTGAGAAATTTGTATGCAGGTCAGGAAGCAAGAGTTAGAACTGAATATGGAACAACAGACTGGTTCCAAATAGGAAAAGGAGTACGTCAAGGCTGTATACTGTCACCCTGTTTATTTAACTTATATGCAGAGTACATCATGAGAAACTGGGCTGGAAGAAGCACAAGCTGGAATCAAGATTGCCGGGAGAAACATCAAAAACCTCAGATATGCAGATGACACCATCCTTATGGCAGAAAGTGAAGAAGAACTAAAGAGTCTCTTGATGAAAGTGAAAGAGGAGAGTGAAAAAGTTGGCTTAAAGCTCAACATTCAGAAAACTAAGATCATGGCATCCGGTCCCACCACTTCATGGCAGATAGATGGGGAAACAGTGAAACAGTGGCTGACTTTATTTTTCTGGGCTCCAAAATACTGCAGATGGTGATTGCAGCCATGAAATTAAAAGACGCTTACTCTTTGGAAGGAAAGTTATGACCACCTAGATAGCATATTGAAAAGCAGAGACATTACTTTGCCAACAAAAGTCCGTCTAGTCAAGGCTATGGTTTTTCCAGTGGTCATGTATGGATGTGAGAGTTGGACTATAAAGAAAGCTGAGCACCGAAGAATCGATGCTTCTAAACTGTGGTTTTGGTGAAGACTCTTGAGAGTCCCTTGGACTGCAAGGAGATCCAACTAGTCCATCCTAAAGGAAATCATTCCTTGGAATGATTCCAGTTCATTGGAAGGACTGATGTTAAGGCTGAAACTCCGATACTTTGGCCGCCTGATGCGAAGAGCTGACTCATTGGAAAAGACCCTGATGCCAGGAAAGATTGAGGGCAGGAGGAGAAGGGGATAACAGAAGACGAGATGGTTGGGTGGTATCATCGACTAGATGGACATGGGTTTGGCTGGACTCCGGGAGTTGGTGATGGACAGGGAAGCCTGGAGTGCTGTGGTTCACGGGGTCACAGAGTCGGACACGACTGAGCGACTGAACTGAACTGAACCACTGAAGGTAGAAAATCTTAATTTGTACAAAAACATGGATGAGGTAGGATTAAATGGGAAGGTAGGTGGATTATAACAATTTTTATTTACTTAGGAATTTCCATTTTATTCTATCAAATGTATCTGGAATATTGACAGAATTATACTAATTCTCAATGGCATCATCAGCAAGATGGCTGATAGCTCTGTGGTTCTTGTAGCATCTATTGCCGGAATTCTAACAAATCTTCAGTTTTTAATACATGTTCATATGTTTATGTATTTCTTCAAATGGCAATTTTAGAACATTAACTTGAAATATTTAAATATAAAAGCTGATAAAGGCAACTTGACTATTTCAGAGTTTCTATACAGATAAAAATTAAACCTTTTTTTGGTAGAAACAGAAATAGAAAGATAATCTTTTTTAGAGTTCAATCAACTAGGAAGGAAAGGCGTTTTCGTTGTTTAAGAATAAAATACTCACAAGGAAGGTGAAATACTTGTCTCTACTGGATATTCAACCTGTACAAATACACATTTAAATAGCTACTTTCCCTGGTATCCAGTCCTTGAAATATCCATTTAAATAGCCTTTGGCTATGACTACCTGGATTTTAAAATAGTTCTGTTTTCAGTGTCAAACATTTGGTATCCATTTGCTACACTTAAAAAAAAAAAGGGTTGGGCAATGTTGTGTCTTTTAAGATACAGTAACATGACAGAAAGTGACAAATGGGGGAATATGTCACAATGAAGCATGATATATTATAGCAGAGTGATATGCTGATACTCAAAGAATCCATAATATGCATCTTTCTTTTTATTTGCTGCTAAGCAGAGGAGATTATTCTTATAGATTAAGAGACTACTGTCACATCTTAGGTAACAAAGTAAATATATTTCACTACATTAATATTTCTGTATAAAACAGTTATGCACTTTTTCTGTACTTCCTTTCTATTAATTTCAGATTAGTAGGAGATGTATTTATAAATAGAGTTCTATTCCTTAGGCCTGATTTATCCAGTAGTAATACAGTATTCTGAGTCTGAATTTCTAAGTCATTAAGAATAAAAGATTAATGCCAACAATGGACAAAGAGTGACCAAATAAGAAAAATCTAAGTACAGTGATATTTTCATATAATCTCCAACAATATTCTTTATAGAAAAATAAACAATGTACAAAAGTCCCTAATTTTAAACAGAAATTTATCCAGATCATTAAAATAAATTTTAAACAAAAATGTTATTTTCTTTTAATGTACTCATTGTAGATTTAATAGATCTCATATGTTATTTGTTCCAAGTAATAGCAACCACTAACATCTATAACATTCAGTAACGATAGCTTAACTTCGGCTTTTTAATTTACGACTAAGAACTGCTGGATTTTTTTTTTTTTCTTTGCAGAGAGGTTATGTTACCTAATACCTCAGAAAATAACTAAGGTATATTTTGAAGCCAAAGCAAACTAAAATCTATGCTATTGGACATCAGTGGTCATGATATATATTAATACTAAAATAGTATGCATGGTAATACAAATGCAATATTAGTATTAAGTTGAATATTTTTCTTTTCATCATAATTCTTTCTATCCCTTTTCTTAACTTCTTTTATTATTTCCTCTTATTCATCATCAGAAAGGGAAGCCCACTGGTCAATCAGCACAGTACCATCTCAAAAATATTGGACTGTGTGTTAAAATCAAAGTTTGTTTTATATATAAAAAGGTTATATAGGGGAATCTAAATAATCATCCTGAGATAATTTGTTATTAAGTATTATTGATACAAAATTCCCAGACATGAAGTTGATTCTTCATTTTTTTCCTTACCTATTTTATATTAACCCCTGCATATACTAGGGCTTCCCTGGTGGCTCACACTATAAAGAATCCAGCTTGCCAATGCAGGACACATGGGTTCCATCCCTGTATTAGTTTAAAACAAAAATTCTTTGATGTTATGAGCATTGCTCTAAGTGTGAAACTCAACTTTTTGTGTGTAATAGATTTTTAAACTTCCAAATGAAATGCTTTACATTCAGTAAGAATATTTAGTCATAGAAAATACCATTTTTGAGGTGAAATGACATTTTTCTCTATTAAAAAATTATAAAATATTAACTACACAGAATGTTACTTTTTGTAGGAAGGAAAGGCACTTGATTTTATGTATGTCATCTTACAGATGACTTTTTTCCCCAACAAAGGTCTATTGAACATGCTTTCCCTTAGATACAAAATCAGAACAATTTCAGAATTATTGAAAACTAGAGGATAGACATTTACTTAATGAGTGATAAAGATTGTGAATCACAATATCATATTATAAAACCAAGGACCAAAATATTCTAACACAAGTATTACCTTCCAGGTTACAATTCTTACATAGAAATGTATAAATTTGTTTCAGATAATGTTTATTATCTCTCAGTTACATGAAAAAGGCAAAAACTGTGCAGCTTTATTTTGTAACCATAAACATTTTATTTTAAAAACATAATAACGTTTTTATTATTTGGAGGAACAGCATTATCATAATCATCATAAATATTTCCATTTCTATGGAAATATTTCTAAATCACTTGACACTATTTCTAAATCACTTGACATCAACAACAATTTCAACCCATTACATCTGTATCTAATTTCTAGAAAAATGTTCATTTAAACATGAAATAGATGAATTCTTCTATAATGCCCATGGATAAAAAAAATAAAATAAAGCTACTTATTCTCTGTGTATTTAGATTTCATGTTTAAATTTGCTTTATTCAGTCTCAAGATTAATTTCAAACTAAAACTTGCTATTAAACAGTAGCATCTCAATAAAAGAATATTACAAGCAATATGTGATGTATTAAGGCCACATATTGGATTGCATTAAATAAAATCATTGAGCATCTTTAAGGATATGGCTCATTGTGACCTAAACAAGCCTTTCATTTTTTAAATTATAAACTTTTTCACAATCTCGTATTTTTTTCATCTTGATTTATATCTCAGTCCTTTACAGTGTATGTAAAAGACCACATAAGACCAAATTCTGTTGCCCTGGCAGTAATCCAGTATTACTATAACCATAAACAGTAAACGTGTTTATAAAACATACAGTATCTCCAATGGTAAATTTCAATTCATAAATATTATGATAATTTAATATTCATTAAAATATTTGGAAAGAACTAGAGAAATCATGTGGATTCTGTCACTCATTTCCAATCCTCAGTTCATCTCTACTGTGGATATATAATGGAGAAGGCAATGGCACCCCACTCCAGTACTCTTGCCTGGAAAATCCCATGGATGGAGGAGCCTAGAAGGCTGCAGTCCATGGGATCGCTAAGGGTTGGACACAACCGAGTGACTTCACTTTCACTTTTCACTTTCATGCATTCGAGAAGGAAATGGCAACCCACTCCAGTGTTTTTGCCTCAAGAATCCCAGGGACGGGGGAGCCTGGTGGGCTGCCGTCTATGGGGTCGCACAGAGTCGGACATGACTGAAGCGACTGAGCAGCAGCAGTGGATATATAAACTATCTTGTAATTTAAATTTAGTGTTTTCTCAAGTTTCAGAGTCTAGATTAGCAAATCTAGGGTTCTTCCTTGTATTACTAGTTATCACTTTGTGGTCCCCCTTCCTTCTCACACAGAGACTTCTAATCAGTTGGCTGCTTCACCATACAATTCATAGTCAGTGTATGCTGGTAAATGTTCAATGGCCGACGTTTCAGAAAAATTTTTATAAAAGCCTTATTAATACTTTTACTGATTTCTGGGGTATGCCCATCATGGTCATTTTCTACCTATCAATGCAGTGTCATTGAATAAGGAATAAGATGAGACTCACAGCAGCACACGCTATGTATAGTAATTCTACCATACTGATATGATAGCTGTAAATAATATCAAGAACACAGTAAATATGGTAAAGTATTTTAGAAGTAATAAGTTGTGAAATTTTATTACCTTTGATTTTAATATAGTTTGCTTACTGTAAGTCCGTGTAATTTGATTTTTTTTAATGATTATTTTGAACAACTGAAATTCCTGAAAATTTAACAGTTGGCCCTTGTGAGCTGATATAAGCTTAGTATATCAAGGAGTTTACTGCATAAAATTTTTCAAAAGTGATACTTTTAAAAAAAAACACATGGTACTTTAAATATTTAGTGTTAGAACTATAAATTTTTTAAAGTATGAAAATCAGAAATCTTATAATAATTTTACTAGCATTCATCTGTCAAATTTCAGGAAGCCAGCATTTCTGTCTCTTGCACTAAATTCTTTGTTATTATAATTTTCTTAAGCCTATATCTTTTTTGTCTGGCTTAGCTGAGATATTGCTTATTATTTTTGTTAAAAAATATGTATCCTTGAGGATATTCTGGGCAACATTTTCAACTTACATTGTCCACTTCCTAAGAGAGAAAGAGGATGATGTATAGACAATAGATATAGGCTTCCTTTGAGAGTTTCAAACTGATATATGTAAAGGTAGCCCTGGAGGTAGGATAAAGAGTTCTGGTTGGTCTGGGGTGGGTGGTATGAATTGGATGTTATTGTATAATGGTGGTGGTTTAATAATTGAGGCGTGTCAGACTCTTGCAACTCCTGTGTAGCTCACCAGGCTCCTCTGTCCATGGGATTTCCCAGGCAAGAATACTGGAGTGGATTGCCATTTCCTTCTCTATGGGATCTTCCCTAGGGATCGAACTCACATCTCCTGCATTGCAGGCAGATTCTTTACCACTGAGCCACCAGGAAAGCCCTGTGTTAATGTATATATCAGCCTTTGTTTTTCTGGGTTA